>NW_021703785.1:32242759-32660803 GCF_005190385.1 Monodon monoceros
CACACACACACACACACACACACACACACACACACACACACACACACTCTGTGATTCAATTCATATGCATAATGACTGACCACCTATGACTCTGGATTTCTAAGAAAGCATCTTAAAAAATGTGCAGATATATAATAAAGTGTTTTCTTTCATTTACAAACACAACGTTATTGATCAGTCACCAGGAGGACATGTACTTGAGTTCTTTTTCTAGTAATACTTAGATATCTATACTGATTCTATCTACTCTCTCTGCTTGTGACCCAAAATTACACATTTCTGAGGCAGCTGGCTAGATTTAGAAAAGATCATAGTCCCCACTCATCCCCCTCCATCCACCTTTGCAAAAAAAAAGAAAAAAAAGAAAAAAAAAAGGTCTGCAAGGTGAATGGACCTGAAACCTTGATCTCACTACCACACATTCTCTCTAAGCTAATTAATAAGCCACATACTGAACTGTATCTTTGATATAACTTTAATGTGACCCTTAAGCTGAATTCAGTGAAAGAGTGCTTATGAATTAACAACATGATTCCAGTTTGTTTAAATTTTCTGAGCTCTATTTCCTATTTCATCAATTATTTATTGATCAGGAAGTGTAGTAAACAGTTCATTATAGTAACTGTTGGCACCCCCCTTTATCTAGGAATTTTATCTAGAAACTATCCCTACCCTCAAACCATGTTTTAAATGATCCCTGGCAACAGTGAGCAGTCTGGGTGTGGGCTGTAAGTGGGACAATCAGCACTTTCCCTGTGGCAAATTCGACGCATAAATGCTCTGGAGCATTTCGTTGTGCATATATAGTCATGACAAAGGGAGTCTCAAGATCCTGAATTATTAAAACAAATTTTGATAAATATTTATTGCAGAAGAGTTTTAGATCCTATGTTATTTTTCATTTTTTCATCTTAATACATCCAGAGTCACTTATTATTGTGAAAAGAATATAGTTTTTGACCCAAACTGTATTTCTTTTCTTATATAATAGTGAGTTCATCACATTTACAACTGTTGTCAGAAAAGACACAATTGGTCGTCTGCTGTCTTAAGAATTTATATTTTCTGTGTTTTGCTTCTTTGTTGTTTGCTTTGTTATCTATCTTTTGTTATAAGGTCTGTGCTTTCTTTTTTCTTCCCTCTCCTCTGGCAATATACACAGGATATCATCTGTTTACAGTTTAATTAATGTTTTGTTTCCTGACTAATATGTTTAAATAGATATTTCTTGATAAAACCACTAATTCTTATGAAGTTTGAGGAAATTATAATTATACAATATTAAGTATATTATATACACACTATTTCCTCTTACCATCAATTCTCTAATTTTAGTTGCAAGTTGCTATTTTTGCCTCTACTTATGTTAAATTATTATTTTTATGTTGTAATTTCCCCATAACAATTATGATTACAATGTGTTTTGAAAGCAGAATGACAATAGTTACTAAGATTTAATTTTACATTAAATATTCACTGCCAGTTCTTTTATACCTTGACATCTCAATTCATGAGTTCTTTTTTTTTTCTTTTTAATGAGTTCTTTGATTCTTTGGTTAGTGAGGTTACCATTCCAAGTAGGTTTTTCAGGAATGCCACGTGGGTAAGAGGCTTCCTGAGTCCTCACATGACTAGTGAGTTTTCATCACTCAGGAGGCAAAAAATGTCACCCCTCACATAGTCTCACTTACCTGAATCACACTCTTGTTTTATTTCTCTCAAATAATTGTTACTTTCTAAAATTATCTTCTTTATTTTGTTGTTTATTTATATGTGTTGATTTACATCATAGGAACGTAAATTCCACTGAGACAGAGACCACTGTTAAACCTTCAATCCCAGTGTTAAAGTGCTTGTTTAAAGCAGGTTGTTCATAAATACTGCTAAATGAATAAATAAAGTATAAAGTTATGGAGGAGAAACTTAAGCTCAACCTGCAATTTTTCCTTAGCAAATGACTTACTTATCCAGCCCAGATGCTTCTAATAATGTTCCTTTAATGTTCATATTCAATAACTTCAATTGGATTTAATACATTGCTATTTCCCATCCTCTTCACACCACCCAGAATGTGGTGAGTTCTGATAAATTTCAGAAAGAATTTTCTTTTATTGTATCTCTAAATATTTTTTTCCTCTTTCATTTTGTTTTCTTCCATTGACACACTAATTTTCTGAATGTGGATATGTGTTGTCTCTTCTCCATGTCTAATACCTCCTCTCTAACCATTTGCATCACTTCTTTGTTGCTTTTTCTTTTTTTTGATTTGTTTCTGCTTTATAAACCCCCCCTTAATTCAGTTTTCTGGATCTCCCTACCCCCCCCTTTTTCTCTTTAATTCCTTTGTAAGTTTTGTATG
Source organism: Monodon monoceros (assembly GCF_005190385.1). Taxonomy (NCBI): domain Eukaryota; kingdom Metazoa; phylum Chordata; class Mammalia; order Artiodactyla; family Monodontidae; genus Monodon; species Monodon monoceros. The sequence goes on from NW_021703785.1 coordinate 32,245,119, forward strand.
TCATTTTTCTATGTAATCTTTTTCTTTAACTTTGCCAGTCACCTTCCATCTTATTCTTTTGCAAAGTCTTTGGTTTCAAAGAGTTCTGTGCTTTCTTAAATTCTTTTAGTTGTGAATAGGTTATAATCTATAAAATCTTTCTAGATTCCTAGCATAGATCTTTTAAAATGTTCTCTTTATCTTCTGCAGCTTTTATAGGACTCCTGCTGTCTCCTTCCACTTAAAAAAATATTTACATATATCTCATACTTGTCTTCCCTGAACCGCCCCCCACCCCATCACTTAATAAACTTTGAATGAAGGCAGTTCTAGCCAAGACTTCATTTTGCCTCTTTCCTGTTTAACAAAACATTGTTTGGATTGTTCCATTATCCAATGAACTGGAGGACTAGGAAAATATTATCTGGTCAGCAATTTCCTTGCTTAAAGGTGGGGAGAAAGCTGAGGTTCCAAGTCTGGAAGCTTATGTTTGTATTTTCTCCAAACACTTTTACCCATGGTCAAGTTTATGGGATTGGAAGTTTATAGTTCTAGTCTTGTCTCTCATATTTTGTATTTATTTCTCTCTTTCTGGGAGAGTTAGTCATATTGGTAAAAAGTCAGTTTAGACTACAAATTTCATCATAACCCCTCAGATTTTACATAACCCCCATTCAACCTATGGAACAGCAAGCATTCTCTGCAATTTATCTGTTTTACATCTATTTGGTTTGCTTTAATACAAACCCCATCACTCTTGGTTGAGAATCTAAATCACACCAAAGGAAAAAAGATACAGCACAACTAAACAGGCTCTCCTCTAGCCTGGCATTCCTGCAGATATGTGATGGAGAAAGAGGTTGAAATTTCCAGCTTTTACCCCTTCACTTTAGGGCTAAGCTGTCTAATATAATAAGAGCCTGAAGTCACAAGTAGCTATTTAAGTTTAAGTTAATTAAAATAAAACATATTCAGTTTCTCAGCTACACTAGCTAAACTTCAAGTGCCCAACGTGCCTGGTGGCTACTGTATGGGATAGGGCAGATAAAGAATATCTCCATTATTACAGAAAGTTCTACTGCAGAGTTCCAGGAGCTGCACAGAATTTCCTCTGTATACTATCCACCTCACTGTACTCTACCTGCTAAATTGTAGAGTGTTCTGGTTACACGGTTTCTGACCAAAATTCTTTGAAATTTATGACACCATATTGAGGCTTCCCTTAGTTTCCAATGGAGATGAGAGTATCTTCTTCATTTTATTTTCATCCATATAATATTCAAACAGAGAAAATCCTAAAAATGCTCTTACAAAATCTTCATTTTTGGAAGTCCTCCATCAACTTAACATTTCAGAGTTCCCTTAAAAACAAATGTTTCTTTAAATCATAGGTCAGAGTTTCCTAGCCTATGATTTTATGCAATACTGGCTAACTTATAGTTACTTCCCTGTTAATCACTGAGAACGGAAAGAGGGATATCAAAATGGGGTACGTGACAGGTACAAGGTGCACAATTCACTAAATTTATTTACTGAATGAAAGTCTGTCTAAAGTGTGAAATTTGAAGAGAATTACGCACTGGGCTCACTGAGAAATCTAGGTTTAACCAATATGATTTAACCAATGGCAGGTTAAGAATTAAGTAAAAAGCCTGTAAACATTTCATCAGTAATGTCCCTCTAGGTTGATCTACTAATCAACATTCTTTGAAACTGATATTTAAACTGCTTTCAATTCATCACTTATTTACAGTGTTATTAATTTCACAATTCCCATGTCTCTACAAAGATAACCTTAATAAAATGTTTTGCTGAAATTGAGATACCTTCTATCACTGGCACTCTTCTCTAGAAATTCTAGTAAATACCTCAAAAAAAAAAAAAAGAAGTAAAAGTAGTTTGTCAAGACTTAATAGTTAACTAATGGTGACTTCTGGTTTTCACCATTTCGATTTCTAAATGCTCACTATCTGTTTAATGATCTGTTTCAGAATGTTCATAGTGGGCTACATTCAAGTTTACTGATGTATATAGTTCTAGAATCTTTCCTCTTCAGTGTTTCAGAGCATAGGGACATTTGTTTATTTCCTGTCTTCTGGCCTTGGTCTGATAACAATGTTTTAATAAGATAACCAACAGTTGCTCAAGTTCTTTCAAATCTTAGCGTACTTAGGGCATTAGCCTTCAAGAAGAAGCTTACATCTTCTTTGAGATTACTGGTTAAGGCACCAAGAAGGGCACAGTGATAGATAGTAATAGCTAGCATTTCTTTAGAACTTATAGCTTACAAGTGTTTTCAAAAGCTTTTGTCGTGTTTCTCAAACACATATTCGATGAATGGATAGTTTAGGATTATTTGCGGGGGTTTGTAGGAAGTACACTAGATACTAGGAGTAGAGGGAGGCAAAAAAATATGTCTTCCAAAAAAAAAATCTCTCCAGGTGACTGAAATTCATCTAGATTTGGGAACCACTGATACAGTAAAATGAAGACGAGTCCTGGGCACTCTTTTCAGCACTTGAACTGCCTTCATAATGGAAAGTTGTGAGTCAAAATGAACATGGTAAGCTCTAATCAACTGAAATTGATATTTATTGAGAATTACTTACATCAAAGACACTGAGTAGAAGCCTTACCTTACTAGAGAAGCAAAAATGGGGAAGAGAAAATCTCTGACTTCAAAAAAACCCCCAATACTTCAGAGGAAAGACTTGTAAACAAACACACAATTATAATATAATGCTAGAAAACAGAGAGAAGAGACTTCAGCATTTCTGACAGGAAGTTAAGGTATGCATAGAAGACATGATCATGGATTTCATTCTTACCAAATGAATGGGTATCTACCTAGTAGATGAATGGTAAGATATATGAGCAAGGGAAGAGAAAAGGTCATTCCTAGCAAAGAACCCATATAAACACTTACAGAACGTGAAGAGATCCGTTTGTCTTGAGTAAATGGGGGAGAATCAAAAGAAATATCTGCAACTGGGAAGACAGGCCAGAAGTCTGTGAATGACCCTGAGCTAAGCTGTGTGCTGTATGGACGCCATTCTGCTGAATGACATAATTAGGGTTCTGAGTTTTAGAACAATTACCCTGGAAGAATAAGTGATGAAAATAGGACTAAACTGAAAGCGGTGAGATAGTTCAGAGACTATTATAAATAGTTCAGGCAAGAGAAAAGAAAGACTTGACTAAAGCAGTGGCACCTGGGATTAAGAGGCGGGAAAAGATTAGATATATTTAGGAATTAGAAAAAACATGATATTTGTTTAGTTTAAGTGTTCAGAGAGGCCTTTCTGGACTATCCTATCATGATATACCCTGCTGGAGCCATTATTCCTCCTCACACAATCTAGTTCATAGCAATCATCAAAACACATAATTGTAACAATTATGAATCTGTTTGCTTATTTTCCATTTACCTCAATTGACTCTCAGCAGGGGCAACCTCCCATTTATTGATTTATTTATGTACATCAACATCTAGCACAGCAAATGGCACATGGCAGTTATCAATAAACAACCTGTTGGTTGAATAAATAGGAAGGAGAGTGAGGAAAAAAAAGTAGTTGTGAACCACCAGCTTTCTTGTTCAAGTGTCTGGGCAAATGATGATGTTAGGATGCAAAACTATGGCAGGAAGAAAAGGTCTGAGCAAGAGGATTAAGCGAGGGGGAAAGATGGAGCAACGAATTGAGAGGTTATCATACACAATTACAGCACAACCCCAGTCAAGAAGTAACGAGAAGCTGACCCAGGATGACTGCCAGCAGGAGTGCAGAGGATTTTAGAGATACTATAGGGGGAGAAGCTATGAAATTTGACAAACCTACACACAGGAGCAAGGGGAAAGGATTATTATTCTGAAAGTTCAAACAGAAATGACTTAAAAATGGCAGTATAGTTTACTGACTTGAAGTCAGCTGAACCCACATTCTGTCTTGGGAAGGGTGCATGTGAGAGGAAGCTGAGTTTGTTTCACAAATACTGAATTTAAAGTCCCAGAAAAACACTGAGATAAAAATGTCAGTCACGTAGCTGGAAATACAAGTTTACAAAACACAAGGAAAGGTATGGTTTGAGTTTAAAAACACTGTTGATCATTCCCTAAAGTGACAGTTAAAGCTGAGTAGGAGAGATCCCAGAAGGAAGAGACATATATGTGTATATGATCCAACATAAAAAGAATCAAATGTCATGAAAACAAAATAGAAAAGAAAAACTGAAGAACTGTTTCAGATTAAAAGAGACTGAAGAGGTGTGATAACAAAAAGCAGAGCATAATTCTGGACGGGATGCTGTTCCAGAAAAAAAATTGTTATAAAAAGATATCATTCGGACAACTGACAAAAATGGATAAAAGTATTATTATCAATGTTGTCCTGAATTTGATAAGTGTACTGTGGTTATATAAGAGAATATTCTTATTCCTAGAAAATAAACCTTGAAGAGGCAAGAGTATATGATGCATTCAGTCTACTAAACTATTCAGAGAAAAAATAATGTGTGGGGTGAGGGGAGAGAAAGAGGGGGTGAGGGGAGAGAAAGAGAGAGAGAATAAAAATGATAAAACAAATGTAGCAAAATGTTAAAAAGGGGTGAATTTAGATAAAAGATATAAAGGAATTCTTTGCATCATTCTCGTAGCTTTTGTGTACACATGAAATTTGAAATAAGAAGTTAAAAAAGAGTAAGGACCAAGATAGAATGCTGGAGCACAGCTTTGACTTTATAAGATCAACAGTCAATTGATCTCCTGAGAGTGACGGCCATTGAGAGTTATTCAGGATTGAGGAGAGAAGAGGTTTAAATCGGTAGGTATGAAAACAGCCTTCTCTACATCAATTGTTCCACCTAAACAACAAAATATGCTGATAACTCTAGTCTATTACTGTATAAAGATGTTCTATCCCATGGACTTGCAGGCTAACAATATTGGCATCCATCATTAATTCTCCTGATATAGAGTAAATATTCTTTTTGGCCACAGAAGCCACCAGTCCTTCTTTGAGAAAAAAAGACTGACAGAAAAGAATATCTAATTGCTTCGTGTATGTGTGTATTTTGACTCGCTGCACAAAAATATTCAAGATACATTCTTTTGCAAAAAATTTATTTTCCAAGTTTCATGAGGTTTTTCTTTCCCATCTGGAAAATAATGGGAATATTAGAGACTTAAGTTTATATTATGTTTGAGAACATGAATGCAGAATGGTTCAATTATAAATACAACACACATCTCTGAATTTATTCATAATTAAATAAGATGTGGCAAAAAAAAAAAAGATACATTCTTTTGAAGTGGAGGAGAATAGGTGTATTACTTCAGAACTAGCAGTGCCATTTAAGCCCAATTATAAGCAACAAATTATCCATGAATGGTTAAAGGACACCCTGGGCCATTGTTTCTGGTGGGGCAAGGAATGTCAGATCAGACCAATACCTAATAAAGAAAAAGGAAGATAGATGAGAGGTGGATAAAACAAAATCCATACATTGTGATCCGAATATGGGTGCTTCCTATCGGTTCCTTTCAAAGGTTTGTGTCTAGACTGAGAAGGAACAGATATTTTTCACCTCAGCAATAAATTTCTTAATGCTTTCATGTACACTACATTATGTACTACTATTTCCAAAGCCTTTATTAGGAAAGGAATAGAGTCAATTGTGGTAACTTAGGATGTAATGAGACCAGCTTGAGATATCCTATATAAGTGGACAAATATATGCCAGATGGAACAGCAGCTTAAAAGCCAAGAGAAATTTGAGAACATGGGGCTAGACTATTTCAATACAAATGAAACAAACCAATAGGCAAATAGAACATTTTAAAGAATAAGAGAAATCAAGTAACAAAAGATAATTTTATAAACTCTGAAAAATCATTAGAGTAGCTTATAATTAGAGTATTTTGCAAATTTTCAAAGAAAAAAATCAAATACTAAAAATTATTTAAGAAGCACGAATTTATGGTATATTTTTTCTTTCATAAAGAGGTATGTCAAAAGAATAACTTAATATAGGATTGAGAATCAAGAATTTCTGCATTCAAGTAACAATTATGATGTGAATTACTTTATGTAATCATGAAAACTAAGAATAATATGAATAAAATTATCACAGAATTTATTAAGTAAACAAAGTTTAAGTACAGTACTATAGCTTTTATTTCAAATCTCAACATCCTTTATCCCATTAAGTTTATATTGAAAATGACACAAACATTTACTTGCCTGCTGAAGAAGCAAGGCAAGATTAAAAAAGCAGATAAACAAAGATAAAACAGTATAAGAATATGATAAAAGGTAGAATAAAAGCATGTCAGAACTGTTCTACTCTTGGGGATAAAGCACTGAATGGAAATTTAGGACAGCTGGCTGCTATATCAAGCTTTAAACTAGCCCAGTATAACATAAAACTCAATCTACTCACTAGATCTATTCCCCCTTACTTTGGTCTTCTAAGAGAAAAAATGAGGACAAAATTCTATTATTAACAGAGAAGTTGTAGGGATTGAAAACATAATTTAAATAATTATGAAAGCATAATTTAAGTAATATTCATTTAAAAATACTTAACAAACTGAAAAAACTATTCCGAATACATCAAACCATAGTTTTAAAAAAAATTAAAACAACTATAACTGAAAAAAAAAGCTATTAAAATTAATTCTGGATTACAAGCTAAAACTTTAGATTCAAACATAGGTCTCTTCTGTAGGATCCCACAGATGTAACAGTGTATTCAAATTTATTCTAGTCACCCTGATTGAGTTTAAAAATTTCCCGTTTGTGGCAGAAAGAATCCTCAGAGTGCTTACAGAGATTCAAAGCAACAGAATAAGAGGTAATAACTGTTCCTGTTCATGAAAGCTGGGTATTTGTTACTTACTATTAAATGAATTGTTGGACTTGAATTGGGACATACACAGGTCTTTTATATGCCTGAGAAAAGTCCATTTTTTTGTAGAAAATTAAAGTCCTTCAGCAAAAAGCCTTTTTCATTCAAGTTTGAAAGCGGCATACTACTTCCTTACATTTCTCTTTATAATAACACAGGTTGTTTGATCATTAAATGAAGCATTTGATAAAGTAAAACTTTCAACAAAATGAAAAAGTTGAGATTAGTTATACCTGACTAGAAAATTGTGTATAGACATGTCTTGGACTTTACTTAAGCATGATTCACAGAAATCACAATGCATGTAAAGATTGAAATACATCTGTTTATTCTGATTTTGACACAAAGGAAACCAGAATCACACACCTGAGTATTAAAAACTCAACCTCTGAAAAATAAAATAATACTTTTCCTTGGGTTTCAGTATATACAAAAAATATACATGATATGCCCAAAATATTCTTAGGCAATCTATACCCAAAAAAAATTCAGTGGAGGGACTTCCCTGGTGGTCCAGTGGCTAGGACTCTGCACTCCCAATGCCATGGGCCTGGGTTCGATCCCTGGTTGGGGAACTAGATCCCACATGCTGCAACTAAAGACCCCACATGCCGCAACTAAAGATTCCGCATGCTGCAACTAAAAGGTCCCATGTGCCGCAACTAAGACCCGATGCAGCCAAATAAATAAATAAGTATTTTTTTAAAAATCCAGTGGATATTTAATAAATATATAGTGTCTTTTTCAAATAATAGTCCTAAATACTAGGTTTTTATTTTGAAACAAACAAAAAACAGGAAAAGTGAACTGCAGAGATTAAAAAAAATACACTCAAAAACAGCTTGGGTTCACCATTCCCTTTACATGGTAACTTAACCAGTGTATCAACTCTTTTGAGCTGTTGTTACATTACAGATAATTTCAGAATCAAAAGGGACTTTAGACTCATCAAGCTACCCACTTGATACTTCGATGCTTACAAACACAACCCTACTGAATGCCTGGCCAGCTGATGCCTGCACACTTCTAATGATGAAGAATATACTTGATGTCAAGGCATTTTGAAAGTCCCTATTAGAAAGTTTATCTTTACCCTTTTTTGTAATGTTTACTCAGTGGTCCCAATTCTACTACTTTAGGCCTGACCATGTGAGAAAAATACACTTTAAATATCTGTAGACAGTTATAATCTGACACTGTAGGACATTTTCTAATCTTTTGAATATGTTTGGTCATTTTCCTCTTAAGACCTTTGGTTTAGAGCTTGGGTGCCCAGACCCAGCATGATTCTATAAATAAGATAATCACCAATCACATTCTAGATATAACTTCTATTACTGTAGAATAGTATCTCCATATTAAAATCTTCCAAGCCTATACAGACATACCTCCTTTTATTGTGCTTTTGCTTTACTGAACTTCGCACATGCTGCATTTTTTACAAATTGAAGGTTTGTGGCATCAAGCAAGTCTATCAGTGCCATTTTCCCAACATTTGCTCACTTAGTATCTGTGTCATATTTTGGTAATTCTCACAATATTTCAAACTTCTTCATTATTATTATTATTATGGTGATCTGGGATCAGTGATTTTTGATGTTACTAATGTAATGGTTTGGGGGCGCCATGAACCATGCCTATATAAGATAGCAAACTATTTATAATGTTCTCTGAACTATCTTCCTGTTATCAGTTTAGTATTACTTTCATTCCTCATTCTTCTGGGGTAATTGTTCTAAAACTGAGAACTCTGATAATGTCATTCAACAGAATGGCATCCAGACTGCATAGCTTAGCATTTAAGGTCATGTACAGATTCCCTGCCTATCTTCCCAGGCTCTCTCCCTCTCCTTGGGCCTCCCTATTCCCTGAGACACAACAATACTGAAATTAGGCCAATCGGTACGCCTACAATGGCCTCCAAAGTGTTTAAGTGAAAGGAAGTGTCACACATTTCTCATTTTAAATCAAAAGCTAGAAATGATTAAGCTTAGCGAGGAAGGCATGTTGAAAGTCAATATAGCCTGAAAGCTAGGCCTCTTGTGCTTAACAGTTAGCCAAGTTGTGGATGCAAAGGAAAAGTTCTTGAAGGAAATTAAAAGTGCTACTCCAGTGAACACAGGAATGAAGAAAGCAAAACAGCCTTACTGCTGATATGAAGCAAGTTTTAGTGGTCTGGATAGAAGACCAAACCAGCCACAACGCTCCCTGAAGCCAGGCCTAATCCAGAGAAAGGCCCTAAGTCTCTTCAATTTTTTGAAAGCTAAGAGAGGTAAGGAAGCTGCAGAAGAAAAGTTTGAACCTTGAAGAGGCTGGTTCATGGGGTCATGAAATTTAAGGAAAGAAGTCATCTCCATAACATAAAACTTAAACACAAGGTGAAGCAGCAAGTGATGATGTAGAAGCTGTAACAAGTTATCCACAAGATCTAGCTAAGATAATTAATGAAGATGCCTACAATAAACAAATTACCAATGTAGATGGAACAGCCTTCTATTGGAAGAAGATGCCATCTAGGGCTTTCATAGCTAGAGAGGAGAAGTCAATGCCTGGTTTCAAATCTTCAAAGGACAGTCTGACTCTCTTGTTAGGGGCTAATGAAGCTGGTAACTTTAAGTTGATGCCAATGTTCATTTACCATTCTGAAAATCCTAGGGCCCTAAGAATTGTGCTAAATCTACTCTACTTGTGTTCTATAAGTGGAACAACAAAGCCTGGATGACAGCACATCTGTTTACAACATGGTTTTACTGAATACTTTAAGCCCACTGTTGAGACCTACTGCTCAAAAAACAAAAAAGATTCCTTTCAAAATATTACTGCTCAATGACAATGTGTTTAGTTAACCAACAGCTCTGAGGATAGATGTACAATGAGATGAATGTTGTTTTCATGCCTGCTAACACATCGATTCTGCAGCCCATGGATCAAGGAGTAATTTCGACTTTCAAGTCTTATTATTTAAGAAATATCTTTAATTTTTTCATATGAACCATAGATTTGATACATTTGGTTAAAAAAAATCCTGCTGTAAGATGAATAATGTTTGAGGATCTAATGTATAACACAGTGACAACAGTTGATAACACTGTAGCGTATAACTGAAATTTGTTATGAGAGACCTTAAATCCATAAATGTTCCCACCAAAAAAAAAAAAAAAAAAAGGTAAATATGTGAGGTGGTGGATGTGTCAATTAACTCCATGGGGGGAGAACCCTTTCACAATGTATGTGTATATCAAATCATCACATTGTACACTTTCAATACCTTACAATTTAATTTGTCAATTACACCTTAATAAAGCTGGGGAAAAAAAACCCTATGAAGATTCGAGAAGCCACCACATCAGTAAGAAGTTTAAGTATCCACTGGTCAGAGGACTGCCTGGGCTTCCCCTCCAAAATAAAGGATAAATGATTGCATCTTGCTTATCCCTCCACCAAGAAAGAAGGTCAATAATCCCTGGTTCCAGTAATGGGTACCTGAGACACATTCCTATCTCTCACAACCTATGTTGCACAGTGGGTAATAAGAATATTCCTGGAAGCCACTGATACTCAGAAATGGCTAGCAATAATTTAACTGTAAACAGAAGTGACTGCAAACCACTTAATCCAAATACATCCCTAACTCACTTACCCTTTCCAGGATTCCAAAAGGCCTTTGCTACTCCCATACCACCCAACACAAGAGAAAGTTAGAGTGTAGATTAAGCAGAAAAAAATCTTGCTGGTATTTTTATTTGGATGCCATTAAATGTACAGTTAACTTAATAGTGAGCAAGATAAAATAAAATTCGTTCTCTATCTACACCATACCCCAAAATGAACTCTGGACGGATGAAAGGTATTAACATGAAAAATATAACTATAGAAATTAATGTGGAAGAGTAAACGTACAAGAGTAGGCACAAGCATAGCCACAGCAATTCTGAAAAAGAATCTTAGAGTCAGCTGGTCAAGTTTCACTAAAAGTCTTTTGAAATTATTGACATGAATTGTAATAAGTTTATAGAGTAATTAAGGAAAAATTAAATTGTGGGGATATCTAGAATCCTACTTTTTTGAAATCATCTAGCAACATTATAACCCTAAGCATGGGGATTTTCCCCTTTACTTTAATATTGTAGCTCAAAAAACAGATAAGTACATTTAGCTGTTTTAGGCATTTTATTAAAGCCCAAGCTTATTTTGAGTTTTAGATTCCAGACATTATTCTCATTTTTTCAATAAATCCTTGGTCCTATAATGTGCTTTAAAGTTCTGAGCACTAACACTATTTGCTGCTCATAGGTTATTTCTAGTGTGTCTAGAAACATTTTCTTTTTTTCCCTTCTTTGTCCTGATTTTAAAACTGTCCTAATTTTTTAAGGTTGGATGAAAATTAGGCTCCAAATAAGGAAAGTTTTACTATCACTTCAAGGAATTAAGAGCAAAAATTCCATTAGTTAAAGCAGAATTAACTCAGCAAATTTTTCTATAATACCAATAATTTCTATAGAACTACTATGTGCAAGACACTGTTCTAATGTGCTTTACAAACATTAAATGACTGAATTCTCTGTAATTCAGAAGATATTAAAGTATCACATGGCTTTCAGGATAAATACCCAGTTGCTAGTGTGTGAACAAGTAGGATAAGAAGGATTTTAGATTCAGACTGTAGGACATTACAGAGCTTAGTATAAGCAGCCAATTTTAAGGTCACATTTACTATTCTTCTCTCTCCAAACTCACAACCACATACCAAGTTAGCAAGTTATGAAATTTTGCGTGAATATAAGTTCTGGTTTACTTATTTTTTCTTTTAAAGCTTGTTAGTTGGTTCATAAATATTATTCTAGAGCCATTACTAAATATATCACATTCAAAAACAACAACAAGGAGCTAAGTAAATCTTTAGTGGACATGATATAGATTTATAAACAGAAGGATTATACATAATAAAAGACAATTTTAAGATAGGTTGCAACAGCATGCTAATAAAAGCAGCTGGTTTATAAATGTTTAATTTTATGTTAAGATCTTTAGAATTAGACATACTTTCACATTATAGAAAAGATTTCTTCATTATTACATTTATTAGAATTTCTCCATGAGTCAAGTTTATAAGGTTGATGTGAATTCAGAAGTATAACAATTTGGACCATTCTAAAAGATTTTGACATTCTAGAGGATTAGCAATAGTTTAATTATGTGAAAACTTGCTTGAATTATTAGTTCCATGTATTGCTTAAACCACAAATTAATCTGTAATCTTCATTTAACAATTAAAAGACCCACTGAGATTATCTTCAAAGTTTATTTTCAAAGTTTACCAGTATGTGAAAGGTACATGAAAACTTTTCTGTACTATTTTAGCAACTTTTCTGTCTGAAAGTATTTCAAAATAAAAAGTTAAAAAAAAAAAGGTAACCACTCTGTTTACTCTGCATGTAGTTGAACCACTAAAATACATTGTTTGATGAGGTAACGATATTTACTTTAATACTCATCAGTGATTTTCCTTTTAACTAGGTTATTAAATATATTTTCTATTGATTAATTAAAGACAAATTACTCTCTCTCTTCCCCTCCCTCCAACAGACATGAACCAGAAAATATAGGTTTTTGAAAAAAAAACTGGGGAGTATACAATGGTACAATCACCTTGGAGTTGTCCGGCAGGTTCTTTTAAAGTAAAACATTCATCTACTCGATGATTAGCAGTTCCATTACTAGGTATTTATCCAAGAGAAACAGAAACATATACCCACAAAGAAACTTGTATAAAAATGTTCATAGCAGCTTTATTCATGATAGCGCCAAACTGAAAACAAACTAAACGTCCATTGACAAGTGAATGAATAAACAAGCTGTGGTATATTTATGCCCAGCAACAGTAAGAAATGAACTTCTGATACAACATAAAATGGATGAAAACATATAATGTTGAGTGAAAGAAGCTAGACACAAAAGGGTACATACTGTACAATTCCATTTATTTTTAGTCCATGAAGAACAAGCTAAGCTATGGTGAGAGAAATCACAAAGTGTTTGCCTCTTGACGGGTGGTAGTTCAGACTGACCAAAGGGGTATAAGGAAACTCTTCTCTATCTTGTTTCAATATATGCAATTTTTACATATGTAAATTATTACATATAAATTACACTTCAACTGAAATGAAAATTAAACTTCTATTAAAAAATATATTCTAAAAGAAAGAGTAACAGGAACAAAAATCGAAGAGTCTTAACATTTCTATTTTCAGGATGCTTACCTGTCTAAGAGCTGATCATGTTTTTCTAGAGCATTCTTTTCAGCCATCACTGCTCGGTCCTTTTCAGCCACAGCATTATCCCTTGCTTCTCGGAGGTTTCTAAAGTGTAAATGTACACTTCAGTTATTCCGACTACACAAGTATCCATCTTTTAAAGACTCATAAATGGGCTTGCTTGGAATTGGACTAACTGATAATCTGAGGGACACCCTAAGGGTTGGTGTCCCACAGTGTATATTATACAAATGTGCCTGGCTTGGTGAGTTTCTCTAGCAGCACACAGCAGTGTAGGTACAAACATGGTCTACTCTCCAAATGTCATATTACCTTTCTCCACAATTATTCTCCACAAGGGTCGAAGGGAAGGTAGGGTAAACAGCTGTATTTATAGCAACTCATTTAATTCTTACCATAATCTAATGAGGTAGGTATAATTACCAACATATTATCCACAAGAGAGCTGACGTTTTGAGAAGTTAATAAATGCAATATAAAATGTTATAATGAGGGATATAGAGATCACAGGAATCCAAATGGAAATGAAATTTGGGACAAAAGCAGGAGAACAGCTAAACTGATAGACCCTGGGTCTCACATGGAGAGGAAGGAAAGAGAAGGGAACACAGAAGGACTGAGATTAGGAGAAAGTAAGGGACAAAGGACTTGAAGTCCTGATAAGATAACTAACAGATTAAGTGGAAGTGGCTGCACAGGCAAGATGGAAAACTAGAGATTGCTGTCGGAGAACAGTGATTCAGAGGTAGAGTAGTGTCTTCAGCCCTGGAATTTTAGTTCATAAGATGCAGGGTGTGACATTAGAGTAGCTATATGAAGGAGCTGAGATGAAGGTCAATACTCATGCAGGGCTCAAGGAAGTATGAGGTCAGACTATGAGTCATCCACTTACAGTGCTGGTGACAGCAGGAACTGAAATTGACAGAACGATACATTGAATGACAGTTAAGGGGAATGTCCAAAAGGTGGAAGGTAACAATAATGAGTAATTAGGAGTGATACAGACAGATATGGGCCCTCAAAGATCAAATCCTGTTTGTTTTTTAATCAAAGTGGAAGTTTGAATCAAGAAAAATACCAACAGTAACTCTTCTTTCAGAGAGTCACTTAATTTATTTTGAAAATCCTCTTCTCTAACAGAGTTATAACATAAATAAATTTGGAGTATAACATAAATGATTGTGCTCACTTAGTCCCTACAAATCCTTGATGTTATACTTTCTAAGCTGCTTTACAGCTGAATAAACTGAAGTTTAGAGGGCTTAAGTCCCTAGGCCCAAGTCACACAGCCGAAGTGTTAAAGCCATAATTTGAGTCCAGCTATGTCTTACTCCAATGTGAGTGTTTTTTACATCACATCAACCTATCTCCCATAAAGAACTGGATTGGATATTAGAATTTGGTTTTTATTACTGATGGAGAATGTCAGTAGGGAGCCATGAAAATCCACACAGTTTGAGTAAATCTATCTAATAACTATTAGGTAGAAATATTTAGTGGTCATACTTGCTGTGGCAGTGCTCAAAGTCATCTTTTGTACAGTGATGCTAACAACAATTTTAAAACTTAGAATATGTCAGCCAATAGAGATTCATCAGTAAAATAGCTTATGAGCCAGAAATAAAATAATTAAAAAAAACTGGAATATAGATAACTCTTATTAAAAAGAATAACTTTTGTACACTATTATCTAAGTGCAGATACATTTTAAAGTAGATATCACAAAATAGCAAGTCATTATTTTCTGATATCATCCTGACTGCAAAGACCTTCAGAAATATTCCACTATTCTCAAATTAACTGAAACATGAAATTTTTAATTTTATAGATAGAATGAAATTCTCAAAGTATATTAAACATTTATATATTTTTCATCCCTAGAGGATCTATATATTTTAGTCAGTAAACCATCCAAAATTGGTCACAACTTTCATTTCTCAAATGCTATAGCCTTATTATTCTATAAGTTATTTCAGTTGCAAAATTCCAAGTAGATACATTTACAGTACTAATTAATCATGAATGCTTAGCTGGCAGATGGCAAAGCTTCAGTCCCTAACTATATATATTTTCTTTACTGCAAAAATGGGCAACAGAAATAAAAGCAAATATGGTAATTAGACTTACCATGGTGATCATTTTGAAATGTATAGAACTATGGAATCACTATGCTGTGGAACAGGAACTAACATAGCATTGTAGGTCATTATACCTCAGAAACAAACAAACAAACTCAGAAATAAAGATCAGATCTGTGGTTACCAGAGGTGGGGATGGGGGAAGGGGGAATTGGATGAAGGGGGTCAAAAGGTACACACTTCCAGTTATAAGGTAAATAAGTACTAGGGATGTCATGCACAACATGATGAAAACAATGAACACTGTTGTATGTTACATACAAAAGGTGTTAAGAGAGTAAATCTTAAAAGTTCTCATTGTGAGGCAAAAAATTTTCTATTTCTTTAATTTTGTATCTCTGTGAGATGATGGATGTTTGCTAAACTTCTTGTGGTCATCACTTCATGATGTATGTAAGTCAAATCATTACGCTGGACGCCTGAAACTATACAGTGCTGTGTGTCAATTGTATTTCAAAACTGGAAGAGAAAGAAAAAAGAAAGAAAGGAAGGATGGAAGGAAGGGGGAAAGGAGGAAAGAAAGGAAGAAAGAAGAAAAAGAAAGAAAGAAAGAAGGGAGAGAGGGAAGAAAGAAAGGAAGAAACAGAGAAAGAAATAAAACCCAGAATAAACAAACATTAGGGCTTATGAAAGGAGGTGTCATTAGAAGATACCAGGGCTTTCACCATGCTACAATCTACACCATCCGGTTAACTATAATTAGTGCTATATTTACGCATGAACAAAATTCTATGGCCACAAAGAAGAGGAGTTGATTATTTTTAACTGGAGGAACAGATGAGTGAATGACGGGAAGACATGTAAGTTGGGGCTTGAAGGACCAATAAATAAAGGTAATTCAAAAAGAGAAAAACTGAAATGAATGGGAGAAAGTGCTAGAAGCTGAAGTTTCTACCAGTAGATCCTCTCATAGGTGCTTGCTGGTAAGATTTCCGTGTAAACTGTTGCTTTTTTTTTTTTTATATAAATGTATTTATTTGTTCATTTATTTTTGGCCGCAATGGGTCTTCGCTGAGGTGCACGGGCTTCTCATTGCAGTAGCTTCTCTTGTTGAGGAGCACGGGCTCTAGGCGTCTGGGCTTTAGTAGCTGTGGCTTGCAGGTTCTAGAGCTCAGGCTCAGTAGTTGTGGCGCATGAGCTTAGTTGCTCCGCAGCATGTGGGATCTTCCTGGACCAGGGCTCGAACCCATGTGCCCTGCACTGGCAGGCGGATTCTTAGCCACTGTGCCACTAGGGAAGTCCCTGTAAACCGTTCTTATCAGGTAACATGTCTTCCACATCCTGTCACAACCTGCATACTTCAGTAAGAAGCAACACAATTCCTTTTAACATAAAGATTAGAAATACTTCCTTTAATATTATTGACTTTTAATGTTTCAAATTAAGTTTGAGAAAGAGAAACTGAGTGATTCTTCCACTGACAATAACAGTAATAGCAAACACAGAGTACTCACCCTGTGCTAGGAACTTTGCTAGGCAGTGTACATATAATAACTCTTTTTTTTTTTTTTTTTTTTTTTTGCAGTACACGGGCCTCTCACTGTTGTGGCCTCTCCCGTTGTGGAGCACAGGCTCCGGACGCGCAGGCTCAGAGGCCATGGCTCACGGGCCCAGCAGCTCTGCGGCATGTGGGATCTTCCCGGACCAGGGCACGAACCAGTGTCGCCTGCATCGGCAGGCAGACTCTCAACCACTGCACCACCAGGGAAGCCCATATAATAACTCATTTAATCTTCATGACAACTGCAAAAAGTGTAGGTTGTATCATTATCTCCATTTTACGAAGAAGACTGAAACACAGAGAAGTTAAGTATTTGCCTACAACAGTCACGTGGCAAGTAAGCTATGGAGCCCAAATTTGAACCAAAACCATATGGTGCTAGAGTCTATGCTCTCCATCATACTAGGCTGCCTCTCTGAAGAGTCCCCTTGTTTCACAGAAATCTTCTCCTTGGGAAATTCTATCATTATGAGATTTATATTACATGATTATCTCCTAACACAAATAGATGTTAAATCAAAAACAATTCTTGGAAGAATTGTGAATATATTATACACTTGTTTGTCTGGCCCATGCTCTTTGAAACTCAGACTGGTTTGATAAAACACTAGATGGATTGATTCCTGTCACAGATAAAACCATAACTGCCATATAACTAATAAACTATCCATTTAAAAATGTTAAATGCATTAGAAAATGTAACAGAAATACAATTACAGAACAAATAGCAGGAATTCAAATGTTCTTCAAAAGACAAACTATAAAAATTGACAGCATGAACAAGCTAATGGAGCTAAAGTTTTAAAAGTCCAAACCGAGTATATAATCAAATGTAATCGTAACAGAGAAAGATGCTGGGAGTTGGTCAACATTATAACAAATGTTCACAAATTCAAATATCTAATCCCTAGAAATGCTTTTTAGAAAGCTAACATTTTGGGCTTCCCTGGTGGCGCAGTGGTTGAAGAGTCTGCCTGCCGATGCAGGGGACACGGGTTCGTGCCCTGGTCCGGGAAGATCCCACATGCCGCGGAGCGGCTAGGCCCGTGAGCCATGGCCGCTGAGCCTGTGGGTCTGGAGCTTGTGCTCCGCAACGGGAGAAGCCACAACAGTGAGAGGCCCAGGTACCGCAAAAAAAAAAAAAAAAAAAAAAAAACAAAGCTAACATTTGATTCCCAAAATTTTTCATAATTCTTTCATGTTGTTTCTTACTAACTCCATCTCCATAACACACATTGATCTCTCCCCATCCATCCTATATTTGTGTGTGTGGGGTGGATTGAGAGGAAAGATGGCAGAAAAAGGAAAAGAAACCTTATCAATCCTACGTAAAATGCAAAAGAAAAGTGAGTTTCGTAGTATTATCACTAGTGTCCAAATAATGTATTTTTTAACTTAGGCATGTCTTAGAGTGAAAGGGGTGCTATTAATAATTACGCTACAGAAATAGGCATAAACCAGAACTTTTGTGGAAAAACAACTGGGAGATATCACTTAAATTATCACATTCAAACAAGAAACTTAAAGAGTTAAGTTCTTGATGATTTCTCCAATAAAAGGATTTACTGAAAACCCCAGTACAAAACATACAATATCATCAGATTTCTGTACAGGAAGGAATATATTTTCTTCCTACTAGAAGACCAATTTCATGGTACCAATAGGTCAAATCAAAATAGATCCTTGAAAAGTGAAAGGAAAATGTGAGAAAAATGAGAAAAACTTCAGGAACCCTTAAAATTCTAACAGGAACAAATCAGAATTTGGCAATGCCAAGAGCATGTGTTAGCCTGAATAAACATCACAAATGCCTCAGAACCTGAAATTTACTAAGGATAAACAGTGAAAGAAACAGGGTCGTCAGCAGAGCTTAGCAAGCACAACTAAGCAACCCTTTCTCCTCCTTCTGCCTCCATGTAAAAATATTTTTGGTCAATAAAAGTGGACATATTTTTTCGAGTTGGAACAAAAAGGGACTTACACAGGCTGTTTATATGGCAACCTTATGTACAGGAAAAGCATCTGAATTAATCTCTTCTACCTTCAGATTCTTCTTCCCGGACAAAACATAAAACTGCCCATTTAAATTTGATTTTAAGACGGCATGACAGGGCTTCCCAGGTGGCGCAGTGGTTGAGAGTCCGCCTGCCGATGCAGGGGACACGGGTTCGTGCCCCGGTCTGGGAAGATCCCACATACCGCGGAGCGGCTGGGCCCATAAGCCATGGCCGCTGAGCCTGTGCATCTGGAGCCTGTGCTCTGCAACGGGAGAGGCCACGACAGTGAGAGGCCCGTGTACCGCAAAAAAAAAAAAAAAAAAGATGTTATGACAAAAGCCCAGGACCAGATGGCTTCACAGGCGAATTCTACCAAACACTTAGAGAAGAGCTAACACCTATCCTTCTCAAACTCTTCCAAAATATAGCAGAGGGAGGAATGCTCCCAAACGCATTCTACGAGGCCACCATCACCCTGATACCAAAACCAGACAAAGATGTCACAAAGAAAGAAAACTACAGGACAATATCACTAATGAACAAAGATGCAAAAATCCTCAACAAACTACTAGCAAACAGAATCCAACAGCACATTAAAAGGATGGATCATACACCACGATCAAGTGGGGTTTATCCCAGGAATGCAAGGATTCTTCAATATACACAAATCAATGAATGTGATACACCATATTAACAAATTGAAGGAGAAAAACCATATGATCATCTCAATCGATGCAGAGAAAGCTTTTGACAAAATTCAACACCCATTTATAATAAAAACCCTGCAGAAAGTAGGCATAGAGGGAACTTTCCTCAACATAATAAAGGCCATATATGACAAGCCCACAGCCAACATCGTCCTCAGTGGTGAAAAACTGAAACCATTTCCACTAAGATCAGGAACAAGACAGGTTGCCCACTCTCACCACTATTATTCAACATAGTTTTGGAAGTTTTAGACACAGCAATCAGAGAAGAAAAGGAAATAAAAGGAATCCAAATCGGAAAAGAAGAAGTAAAGCTGTCACTGTTTGCAGATGACATGATACTATAGAGAATCCTAAAGATGCTACCAGAAAACTACTACAGCTAATCAATGAATCTGGTAAAGTAGCTGGATACAAAATTAATGCACACAAATCTCTGGCATTCCTATACACTAATGATGAAAAATCTGAAAGTGAAATCAAGAAAACATTCCCATTTACCATTGCAACAAAAAGAATAAAATATCTAGGAATAAACCTACCTAAGGAGACAAAAGATCTGTATGCAGAAAATTATAAGACACTGATGAAAGATATTAAAGATGATACAAATAGATGGAGAGATATACCATGTTCTTGGATTGGAAGAATCAACATTGGGAAAATGACTCTACTACCCAAAGCAATCTACAGATTCAATGCAATCCCTATCAAACTACCACTGGCATTTTTCACAGAACTAGGACAAAAAATTTCACAATTTGTATGGAGACGCAAAAGACCCCGAATAGCAAAAGCAATATTGAGAAAGAAAAACGGAGCTGGAGGAATCAGGCTCCCTGACTTCAGACTATACTACAAAGCTACAGTAATCAAGACAGTATGGTATTGGAACGAAAACAGAAAGATAGATCAATGGAACAGGATAGAAAGCCCAGAGATAAACCCACGCACATATGGCCACCTTATCTTTGATAAAGGAGGCAGGAATGTACAGTGGAGAAAGGACAGCCTCTTCAATAAGTGGTGCTGGGAAAACTGGACAGGTACATGTAAAAGTATGAGATTAGAACACTCCCTAACACCATACACAAAAATAAGCTCAAAATGAATTAAAGACCTAAATGTAAGGCCAGAAACTATCAAACTCTTAGAGGAAAATATAGAAAGAACACTCTATGACATAAATCACAGCAAGATCCTTTTTGACCCACCTCCTAGAGAAATGGAAATGAAAACAAAAATAAACAAATGGGACCTAATGAAACTTCAAAGCTTTTGCACAGCAAAAGAAACCATAAACAAGACCAAAAGACAACCCTCAGAATGGGAGAAAATATTTGCAAATGAAGCAACTGACAAAGGATTAATTTCCAAAATTTACAAGCAGCTCATGCAGCTCAATAACAAAAAACAAACAACCCAATCCAAAAATGGGCAGAAGAACTAAATAGACATTTCTCCAAAAAAGATATACAGACTGCCAACAAACACATGAAAGAATGCTCAACATCATTAATCATTAGAGAAATGCAAATCAAAACTACAATGAGATATCATCTCACACCAGTCAGAATGGCCATCATCAAAAAATCTAGAAACAATAAATGCTGGAGAGGGTGTGGAGAAAAGGGAACCCTCTTGCACTGCTGGTGGGAATGTGAATTGGTTCAGCCACTATGGAGAACAGTATGGAGGTTCCTTAAAAAACTAAAAATAGAACTACCATATGACCCAGCAATCCCACTACTGGGCATATACCCTGAGAAAACCAAAATTCAAAAAGAGTCATGTGCCAAAATGTTCATTGCAGCTCTATTTACAATAGCCAGGACATGGAAGCAACCTAAGTGTCCATTGACAGATGAATGGATAAAGAAGATGTGGCACATATATACAATGGAATATTACTCAGCCATGAAAAGAAACGAAATTGAGTTATTTGTAGTGAGGTGGATGGACCTAGAGTCTGTCATACAGAGTGAAGTAAGTCAGAAAGAGAAAGACAAATACCGTATGCTAACACATATATATGGAATCTAAGAGAAAAAAAAAGGTCATGAAGAACCTAGGGGCAAGATGGGAATAAAGACACAGACCGACTAGAGAATGGACTTGAGGATATGGGGAGGAGGAAGGGTAAGCTGTGACAAAGTGAGGGAATGGCATGGACACATATACACTACCAAACGTAAAATATACACTACCAAACGTAAAATAGCTAGTGGGAAGCAGCCGCATAGCACAGGGAGATCAGCTCGGTGCTTTTTGACCACGTAGAGGGGTGGGATAGAGAGGGTGGGAGGGAGGGAGATGCAAGAGGGAAGAGATATGGGAACATATGTAAATGTATAACTGGTTCACTTTGTTATAAAGCAGAAACTAACACACCATTGTAAAGCAATTATACTCCAATAAAGATTTTTTAAAAAAAAAGATGGCATGAAATAAAAGAATTCCAAGTGGATTATCTGTTATTATATAATCAATGACTGATAATTTTTCCTTTAATTAACATAGTTGAAAAGTGAATGAATAGGACATGAAAAAAACAACAAAGTATAAATTTTATGTAACAATTTCTTGGGGGAAGTTACGCATTTTAAGAGTGGAAACTTTTTGAGATTACTGTTAAATGAAGACACTACATTTTCCTATCCTTTTACTTTAGTTGGTGCTCAAGCACATTTTTTTTTCATTTTATAGATATCAAAACATCAGCCAAAAGTAGATAAATGATTTTTTTAAATTATAAAAAAAAGGTAAGCACCAAAATACAAAACACTTTGAAATCCATTAATGTGTTAAGGTTTAACAAGTAGCTGATGGAATAAAATGTAATATATTGAAATGAAACTAGGTGACTCTGGTGGATGGTTAATTGAGGTACTACAAATGTCAGTCACCATGCTTGGTTCTGATCAAATCCATCTCATTATAAATTTTGTGCAGCTTTTCATTTCATCTAAAGCAACAGTCTGATTTCTCAAAAGTAGGAGCAATTCATTCTTCCATTCAACAAATATTTATTGAGCACTTACAACAGACCAGACAGTGGTACCTGGGAATCCAACCGTGAACAACAGAGGAAAATCCGTACTCACATGGAGATTGCATTCTAGTAGGAAAGAAACCAAATGTATGTCTGTAGGTCCTAAGTGCTCTGGAGAAAAATGAAGCAGAGAAGGGGCTGATGGGTGTGGGCTAGTAGGTGTGGGAGGAGTGGGGGGCCTTCACAATTTTAAACAGGGTGGTCAAGAAAGATGGGAGAGAGCAGGTGACATCTGAAGATGTGGAGAAAGAGAGGAGACAGGGCTGCAGGGTATCCAGAAGTGGTGGTTAAGCTGTGGGAACTGTAAATACAAAGGACCTGAGGTGGGAAACACGCCACTGTTAAAGGAACAGGAGGCAGTGTGACTGAGTAAGTGAGTAGAACAGAGTAGTAAAATGAGGGTGGGAACGCTGGGCACAGATGAGGTAGCATCACAGGCCATTTTAATCACTTAAACTTTGACAGAGTGAGATGGAGTGCCTTTTTATCTGAGCAGAGGAGTGATCCAATTTGACCTACTGTTTAACAGGAACACAGAAGGAAGCTGGGGGACCACTTAAGTGGCTCTTGCAGTAATCAGAGCAAGAGATAATGATAACTTAGACCAAGGTAGTATTTACTGATGATAAAAGATCAATCAAGAGATAATGATAACTTGGACCAAGGTAGTATTTATTGATGATAAAAGATCAATAAATTCTGAAGACACAATCAAAAGGATCTGCTAATGAATAACACATGGAATATGAAAAAGATGTTGAAGATGACCTCAAGGTTTTTGGCCTGAGCAAGAAGACTAGAGTTGTCCTTAATCGCACTGGGTCAGACTGAGGCAGAGCAAGGTTGGAGGGACAGAAGTTTGCATCTGGACATGTTAAATTTAAGACGCTTATTAGATAACCAAGTGGAAATGTCATGGAGGCAGCTGCAAAAGACATCAAGGAGACAGGAAAGACCAGTAAACATGCCCGTGAGGAAGGGGAACAGTCAAAGTGTGGGATCCTGGAAGCCATTAAAGAGAGTGTGTTTCCAGGAGTAGGGAGTGATCAACTACATTCAATATCGCTGTGGTCAAGCAAGGTAAGAAGAGAACCTGACCACTAGACTTTTTGGGAACATGGTCTCTGGGGGCTGTGATAAGAACAGCTTTTTTGGACTGGTGCGGGGACAAAGTTTGGTAGTGGAATTTTAAAAATGAGGGTAAGGAATGAGTATATAAACTCTGCAGGAATCTGGTCACAAAGGGGAGCAAAGAAACGGGGCAGTGGCTGGAGGGGGAAGTGGAGATAAAAGAGGCTTTTTAAAAAGGGGAGAAATAATATGTTTATACATGGCAGAGAGGGGAAAACTGTCAATATAGGAGACATAGAGGAGAATTTCTGGAGTGTGTCCTTATACAGCAAGAGGGGATGGGCTCTAGTTATAAGTGCAGAGTAGTGTCTGAGAGGCAGACCTTGTCAAAAAATTATACCATTTTATAGAAAAATAAAGGCCTCTTCCCTAATTTTCAAAATTACGAATGCTTTTACTGCTTTTATAAAGTTCTAATAATCCGCACTCAGCCCTCAAGTGTGAAGCAGGGTTTGCAAACTCTCTTAAAAGACCGAGTTTCTTTTCTAAAAACATTGCCACTAAAATTAGAGTTTTTCTTTCTTTTTTTTTAAAAATAAATTTATTTATCTTATTCATTTATTTTTGGCTGTGTTGGGTCTTCGTTGCTGCATGCGGGCTTTCTCTAGTTGTGGTGAGTGGGGGCTACTGTTTGTTGCAGTGCGCGGGCTTCTCACTGCGGTGGCTTCTCTTGTTGCGGAGCATGGGCTCTAGGTGTGCGGGTTTCAGTAGTTGTGGCACACGGGCTCAGTAGTTGTGGCTCGCAGGCTCTAGAGCACAGGCTCAGTCGTTGTGGCACACGGGCTTAGTTGCTCCGCAGCACGTGGGATCTTCCCGGACCAGGGCTCAAACCTGTGTCCCCTGCATTGGCAGGTGGATTCTAACCACTGCGCCACCAGGGAAGTCCAAAATTAGGTTTCAATAAGAAATCTTTTGTCAATTTTCATAGCCTTGCCCAGTAAGATGGGAGTATGCATTACACTGCAGAGTCAGAGCTACCTAGTTTCACCAGTTAAAAAGTCTATGATCATAGACAAATAACAGCCTCTCAGTGTCTCAGCTTCCACATTTGTAAAATGGGGATACTAATACCTACAACCTCATAAACTGTCCCATTTAATTCTCTCTATAACGTATGTGATACATCTATTTATGTATACTCAATAAATAGTAGCTATTGTTAGTATGTTATCTAAATATGAAAATCTAGGGGAGGGGTGAGATAGGAGTATGGGATTAAAAGACACAAACTACTATGTGTAAAATAAGTAAGCAATAAGGACATATTGTACAGCACAGGGAATTATAGTCATGATTTTGTAATAACTTTAAATGGAGTATAATCCATAAAAATACTGAATCACTATGCTACACACCTGAAACTAATATAATATTGTGAATCAACTATACTTCAATACAAAAATTTTAAAATATGAAAACCTAAATTAAAAATATGAAGGTATTCACTTAGAGAATGATAATTAGGGCAATGTTTCCCAATATTTTTTATTGTATATAAAGAAAATTATAATATTTCTAAGAGTACCATGGGGAAAACAGAGAAAACTGCTGGAGAAGCTTCATCACCTTAAGGTCCCTTCTTGCCTCAGGGCCTTACCTGAGAAGTGAGGGGAGTTGTATCTGGGGCACAGTAGAGAAAATTTTCTAGTTATAAACTATGTGATCTTACTGTTGAAAGAAATTGAAAAAGACACAAATAAATGGAGAAATGTTCTGTGCTCATGGATTGAAAGAATTAACATTGTCAAAATGTCCTTATTATCTAAAGCAATCTACAGGTTCAATATAATCTCTATCAAAATCTCAAGATACTTTTCACAGAAATAGAACAAAACTTTCTGAAATTTATATGGAACCACAAAATGCCCTGAATAACCAAAGCAATTGTGAGAAAAAGGAACAAAGCTGCAGGCATCACACTCCCTGGTTTCAAACTATAGTACAAAGCAACAGTAATCAAAACAGCATGGTACTGGCAGAGAAACAGATGCATAGATCAATGGAACAGAATAGAGAGCCCAGAAATAAACCCACACATATGGACATTTAATTTATGACAAAGGAGCAAAGAACATACAGTGGAGAAAGGATAGTCTCTCCAATAAATCGTGTTGGGAAAACTGGACAGCCACATGCAAAAACATGAAACTAGACCACTATCCCACACCATACACAAAATTTACTCAAAATGGGTTAAAGACTTGAATGTAAGACCTGAAACCATAAAACTCTTAGAAAAAAACATAGGCAGTATGTTCTTTGACATCAATTTTAACAATATTTTTCTAGATATGTCTTCTCAGGCAAGGGAAACAAAGGCAAAAAGAAACAAATGAATTACATCAAATTAAAAAGCTTCTGCACAGCAAAGGAAGCCATTAATAACTCAACAATGACCCTAATGAATGAGAGAAGATGTTTGTAAATGATATATGCAATAAGGGGTTTATATCCAAAATACATAACGAACCCATACAGCTCAACAACAAAAGCGACCTGATTAAAAAATGGGCAGAGGAGATTAAAAGACATTTTTTAAAGAAGACAAACAGATGCCCAACAGGCACATGAAAAGATGTTCAAAACCACCAATTAATAAGGAAATGCAAACCAAAACCACAGTGAGCTATCACCTTCTCCTGACAGAATGGCTATTAACAAAAAGGCAAGAAATAACATGTGTTGAAGAGGATCTAGAGAAAAGGGAACCCTTATACACTGCTGGTGGGAATGTAAATTGGTGCAGCCACTATAACACAGTATGGAGATTCCTCAAAAAATTCAGAATAGAACTACCATATGATCCAGCTACCCCACTTTTGGGTATATAGTCCAAGAACAAGAAAACACTAATCTGAAAAGATATCCACACCCCTATGTTCACTGTGGCATTATTTACAATAGCCAAGATATGGAAACAATCTAAGCCTATCAACAGGTGAATGGATAAAGAAGGTGTGGCATATATATATATATAACACGCACACACACACACACACACACACACACACACACACACACAAACAATGGAATACTACTCAGCAATAAAGAAAGATGAAATTTGCCATGTGTGACAACATGGATGGACCTTGAGGGTATTATGCTAAGTGAAATACGTCAGATGGAGGAAGACAAATATCGTAAGATCTAACTCATATGTGGAATATGAAAAACTGATAAATAAATAAAAACAAAATAATGAACAAACCAAACAAACACGTAGATACAGAGAATGGAGTGGTGGTGGGAAGGGGAAGGGGAAGGCAAAATGGGTAAAGGTGATTAACTGTATGATTACAGGTGAAAAATAAAATTTTGGTGATGAGCATGTTGTAGGGTATACAGAAGTAGAAATACAATGCTGTACACATGAAACTTATTTAATGTTATAAATCAATGTTACCTCATAAATAATAATAAAATAAGTAATAATAAAATTTAAAATTTCTTAATGAATAATAGACAAATAAACCATGTGATCTTAGAGAAGTACTTTGGGGCTTGATCAGAGCTGCCATATCTGTAAAACATCAGGAATTAAGTGTTATCTTCCTTTCTCAATCTTGTCTACAACCTTGAGTTAATGGCCGTGCCTAACAATCCACCTCTCTGAGACCAGGAAAGCAGAAGAGCTGGAGTTATTCTGGTCCACTTCCTGTCAATAACCAGGTCTTGTCAATTCTACTACCTAAATAATCTTTAAATTCAGCTCTTATTCCATTTCTCATCTTCACTTAAACTCTGCAACTGTCTCCCAACCAATCTTTCTGCCCCCATGTCCTTTTCAACCATAATCCACCTCACACTGCAACCATGGTTACAAAAAATGAATATATCATGCCACCCTTTTACTGTAAAACCTCCCCACATAACCTGACAACAGGACATTTTAAAATCTGACCCTACCCTTTACCAGCCTCCCTCACCACCCTATGAATGATACAATGAAGGAAAATCTAAGTTTTTGCATAACCCGAACTGTCCTTGCTTCATACCTGGAACACCCTATACACCTTGAAATTCTTAAATATTATTAATTAAGCAGTGAATGCATGTGTAATCACCTATAGGCATAAAGAATATAGTTGACAATAAAAGACAGCTAACAATAAAATTTCATTTACAATTATTTGAGAAGTTAAGATACTGAGTTATGGCTTTATCTGTAAAGCCATATACTTTCAGAATAGTCTAGCTGAAAAGATAAAGTAGAATATTCTTAAGTTTTTTCATAAAAGAACTTTAAAAATTATACAGGTATCTGGTAGGATATGAATGAAAGAAGTTTGTTTAAGCACTAATGAGGACATATATTTCTTAAATCATGAACGGAACCTCTGTACACTAGTTCCAATTCACCTATTGTAATGCATTAGGTATACTCAACTAACCTTTGTAAATAAACTTAGATTCAAGATTCAAAAGTGTTTATTATCACTCTGAGATTCTATGCATATTTTAAGTTACGTCATTAAGTTTGTTCTTGAGTACTTTTGGAGGATGATAAACTATGGTCAAGATAGCTTTTCTTGATACGGTGGGAAAATAAAATCACTAAAGCAATACTAATTGTTACATTTAAAAACATATTTTTGATCCCTTTTCCCTACTGCCTTCCCCCTTTCAAATAACTGTAGAGCAATTTGAATTTCCATATTCTGTGCAGTATAAAGAGTATAATGAATATCTCTAACAAACTCATCCTTACCCTTTTTACAGCATTACTATGAGGCTAGCTCTTTCTGTGTTTATAATAATGAGACTATTTATAATAATGAGCCTTTCTTAGGTAAAGGTAGTTTTACTTTCTGAGAAAACAATCAGCTGAATTTATCTCCTCTTATTTCATTATCTCACAGTATTAATCAGGAACAAATAAGTTAGCCATCTTATGCAAAAATTTGGACTGAAACAAATGGCATGCAGACTCTCTGTCTATATTGTCTCATTCAACACAAGTGGTTAAATGCCATGGAGATCAATACTTAAGAATAATTATATGTTTTGTAATAGTGCCTTTCAGTGACGATAAACAATTCCATAATGTTACCAGTTTTCTTTTACATAATGCTCATTTTACTTAAATTGTCAACACAATGGATAAAATAATTTTTTAAAGTATTTCTCATAAGCAAAAGGTATCTAAATAACTACCATTTACATACAGATTTATAATTTATACTGTACTTTTTACACATATTATCTCATTTATACCTTACAGATCACCCTGTGAAAGAGTATTATGAGCTCATTTTATAAAAGAGAAAATTAAACTTCAGCGATATTAAGTGACATATTCACTCAGCTAGTAAGTGGCAGAGCCAAGGTTTAAGTTTAGTCTCATTCCAAATCTCTTTCATAATATACTCCCTGTTCAGGGAATAATGCTTTTCTTCCAAATGTGCAAGACGGTCCTACTATGTAAGAAGTTTTTTATACAATAAATCTCACCACCATAGTGAGTTTCACTCATTATTTCCCACAGCTCCAAAATATCATTTTAAAGCAACTATATATAAAGTACAGAAAAAGACAAGAAACCTAACTCATAGACTGAGCCAAAGCATACATACACATTATAATCCCAACTATAGTATTTTGGATGTACCCAAATACCCAAGTTCTTTCTTTGCTTATCTCTGCCTTTTCTTAGGTCTTTATCTCTTCTCTTCCTCTTCCCTCTCAACCCCTTAACTTCACAAACTACTGGTATGACTGACTGCAGGGGCAGATACCAAGATTGCATGGCATGAATTCCATCTTTCTTTTCCACATCTAAGAGGAGAAAATAAAAGGCACTCTCTCTCTCTTTTCTTAAAGCAGTAAAATTACTTTATTAAATCTCAACCCTTGAGTACATATCTTTTTTTTTTCTTTTCCACTATGGTTTATTACAGGATATTGAATATAGTTCCCTGTGATATACAGTAGGACCTTGTTGTTTATCTATTTTAGGTAAGAGTAGTTTGTATCTGCTAATCCCAAACTCCCAATTTATCCCTCCCCCACTCCCTTTCCCCTTTGGTAACCATAAGTTTGTTTTCTGTTTGTGAGTCTACTTCTGTTTTGTAAATAAGTTCATTTGTATCATATTTTAGAGTCTACATATAAGTGATATCATATGTTATGTCTTTCTCTTTCTGGCTTACTTCACTTAGTGTGATAGTCTCTAGGTCACCCATGTTGAAATGGCATTATCTCATTCTTTTTTATGGCTGAGTAGTATTTCACTGTATACATATACCACATCTTCTTTATCCATTTATCTGTCTATGGGCATTTAGATTGCTTCCATGTCTTGGCTATTGTAAATAGAGTTGCTATGAGCATTTGGGTGCATATATCTTTTTGAATTAGAGTTTTCTCCAGATATATGCCCAGGAGTGGGATTGCTGGATCATATGGCAACTCCATTTTTAGTTTTTTAAGGAACCTCCATTCTGTTTTCCATAGTAGCTACACCAATTTACATTCCCACCAATAGTGTAGGAGGGTTTCTTTTTCTCCACACCCTCTCTGTCACTTGTTATTTGTAGACTTTTTAATGATGGCCATTCTGACCGGTGTGAGGTGATACCTCACTAAAGTTTTGATTTGCATTTCTCTAATAATTAGCAATGTTGAGCATCTTTTCATGTGTCTATTAGCCATCTGTATGTCTTCTTTGGAGAAATGTCTATTTAGGTCTTCTGCCAATTTCTTGATTGGGTTGTTTGCTTTTCTGTTATTGAGTTGTATGAGCTGTGTGTATATTTTGGAAATGAAGCCTTGTATCGCATGCAAATATTTTCTCCCATTCCATACGTTGTTTTTTCATTTTGTTTATGGTTTCCTTTGTTGTGCAAAAGCTTGTAAGTTTGATTAGGTCCCATTTGTTTAGTTTTGCTTTTATGTCTACTGACTTGGCAAACTGACCTAAGAAAACATTGCTATGATTTATGTCAGAGAATGTTATGCCTATGTTCTCTTCTAGGGGTTTTATGGTGTCATGTCTTATATTTAAGTCTTTAAAAAGGTACTCTCTTAATATCCCCCAACGTATAGAAAGCAAACCAAAGGCAAAATATATTTCTCTAATCTTATTATTTAACTTTCTCCTAAAAATGTTTATTGGCCAAGAGGCAAGGAGACTAAGTACCAATATGCCAGTGTAAGTACTTTATCCATTTTAATTCATATTGTAACAGCATACTTTGCTAAAATAAAACTGACACAATTAAACGTATAAGTCCAAAGCACATGATTAATTTGCTCAGACACAAAGATATCTAAATGTGTACACTTGTGTTTTCTGAATCTCATGTTTCATAACAAGGAATACTAAAATCCATTCCTTAATTATTTTAAGTTGTAAGATTTAAAAAGAAATAAGTTGCAATTTATTTTTACCTTGTGAAAGACCAGTGGAACGTAAGCTCTAACTATAGTTAAATCCTGCCAGAATGAAGAAACTGGGATTAAAAAAGATTCAGCCACACAAAACACAGGGTTGGATTATTGTGAGGTTAATACAATGATAAAGGTGAGCCTATACTACATACAGCTGGCTAAAAGTCCTGTGCAATTCAAATGTCTTTAGGCCTGGGATGCAGTTTGGCACCACCTGGTGGCAACCATCCACCCTAGCTTCAATATCCAAGGGGTCATTCTGGATCCGGTGGCTGACTGGGGTTTCTAGGGCAGTAGCCCCAGTCCCAGGAATTCCCTGACTAGGTGGTATCCACTTTGACGTGGCTATGGAGTCAGAACAACACAGGGAAAAAGGAAACCTGTCTTCAGCTTCCCTGCTTCCAGAAATGGTTCTGTCGACTGTTTCTCAACCTACCTCTACCAATCATCTTAGAGAATAGGGGCTAGTTTACATCAATTTATGTTACCAGGGAATGCATTTTAAAGGAGTCTTTAAAAAGTAAAACAACAATGGCAACAATAAAAACCAAAAAATCAGTGCATTCTCAAAATGATTACATACCAAGGTTTATGTGGCTATGTGAATTGTTTGGAAGTAATCACACGTTACCATAGAAACAATCCCATAAATTTTAAGGTTATTAAGTTGGCCAATAAAAGCCTTTATTATAAAATCCATAACAGAATTGAGCCACAGGACTATAAGTACTTGTTTGTAAAACAAAATAGTAGTATCACCTATGCCACAGGTCTAGCTCACATCTAGATCTTTCTCCTGAGATTCAGACCTTATATAATCAACTTTTCTATTTGCATATGTCACACAAACTTAATGAAACTAAACTAAATTTGTCATGTTTCCCAATTAAAGCCGTGTCTTTTTCTAATGCTTTAAAAACTGCATCACTATCCCCGCAGCTGCCCAATCAAGAACCTGGTGACATCCGTAACTTCTCACTCCCCAATCCAATCTAGCCAATGAATCCTCCTGACTGTTTAGTTAGGTTAGTTCCATCTCCTGAGCACTTTTCCAATCTGGCCCACTTCTCCCCGCCTCTACTGCTACTAATCCAGTTCCATCTTCACTACCCGTCTTGATAAGGGAAACAACCTCTAAAAGTGGCCTCTTTGTCTATAGCCTTATACTCTTCCAGTCTATCCTCCACATCACAGAATAGTCTTTTTATATAAAATTAGATCATATCACGCATATTCCCCAAATCTTTCGATTGTTCATGGTCTTAGACAATAGCTCAAATGCATGATTTGGACCTGTTTCCCTCTTCTGTTTCATCCCTTACAACTCGCTGCCTCTTGGTCTATGGTCTAACCACTCTGAATTATTCTATTTGTTCAAACAACTTCATTTTGTCTTGCCTCCAGGGTGTGCATTAATTCCCCTAATTCCCTTCCCTCCCATAACTGACAGTCTTACTCTTAGTCATCATGCAGGTGTTGCATGGGTACTTCTCCCTCCATGTAGTCTTCCCTGATTCCTCCCAGGGCTGAGTTAGATATACCTTGAGTCTATGTGGTCTCACCCTGTGTATCTTGCCATTTGCTCCATTATCATCATACTTTTGATCATTGTTTCTCTATTTCTCCATTAGACTACCAGCTTTGCAAAGGCAGAGGTCACCACTGTATCTATGGCATCTGACATGTATCTAGAACATGGTGGACCTTAATAAATATTTGGTAAATAAGTAAATTTATTGTTCTTAGAGCTCAAATGTAACCTTCTCTAATATCAACCTTAGTCTGATTTAAAGTCTTGCTTGTTGGCAAAGATAATAGCATACACTCAAGTCAGTGCTGATAAACTAGTATGACAATTAAGTCCATTTCAAAAATGTTTCCCTCTAAAACATCAACTTTGAAAAGCCATATGAACCATAATGATGGTATATAAAAATAACTGCTATTGAAATAAGTAGCATTTATTTTTCCCTTAATGCTGCCAATCTCTAAAAAAACCTAATATATGCTGTTCTAAAAGTAACTGCATGAATAAAACTGATCCTTCTTAAAGATTATCTAACATGTCTTTAGGACCAGCAGCTATATGAGGCATAAGCAATACTTCATATTATTATTCCAGCTTCTAAAAATTTCCTGGAGAAATCACTGGCATATTATAGGAAGAACTACTGGTATCTCTTAGTACTCTCTAATTTCCTTTTCATTTCTGTCCTTAATCTGAACTAAGGTAAAGGCAAAAGGAAAAGCTAACAGGGTAATAAAAAGATAATAGGAATACCAGAATAAACAGGCCTAACATCTGATAAATGCTGTTCTAAGCTAGTTATCAAAGACCTTAGAACTTTAATATTCCATTATACTTAGATTTATGACAAATTTTCTTTAATGTATTAAAAAAGACATTATGTCATGAACTAAAGTTTAACTTTGATAAAACTATAAGCTTCGGGCTTCCCTGGTGGAGCAGTGGTTGAGAATCTGCCTGCCAATGCAGGGGACACGGGTTCGAGCCCTGGTCTGGGAAGATCCCACGAGCCGCAGAGCAGCTGGGCCCGTGAGCCACAATTACTGAACATGCACATCTGGAACCTGTGTTCCGCAACAAGAGAGGCTGTGATAGTGAGAGGCCCGCGCACCGCGATGAAGAGTGGCCTCCGCTTGCCACAACTAGAGAAAGCCGCCACACAGAAACGAAGACCCAACACAGCCATAAATAAATAAATAAATAAATACTTAAAAAAAAAAAAAAAAAAAAAAAACCAAAAAAACTATAAGCTTCAAACAAAGAGCAATAAAATATCACATAAACTTCTTGGTTTTTTTTTACCTGTTTTCCCGTTCATACATTTCCCTGGAGGCACTTCGAAGTTGATCAATTTCTTGATTAGTTTTCAATCTGATTTGTTCCAGTTCATCACGTAGCTTATTTTCATATTCTGTTTTATAATGGTCTCTGCAAAGAGTCAAAAGGAATATCCTTTTTTTCTTTGTTTGTAAAAGAAATAGGTCTTTGCCCTTCATGTAATATTTTAATATCTTATGTCAAATATGTTCTACATACAATGTTACTTGAAAAACAGTTTAGATATAAAGCTTTAAAATTCTTAAAAATACCATTCCAAACTAGTTCCATCTGAGATTTTCTTTTAAACATATTACCCTAAAGGCTTAATTACTATATAAAATGTTCATTCATATTGAATAATTATTCATCTTCAAAAAGATTTTACTAATTTAACGCATATGGCAAAAGACTTGAAAACTAATGCATTATGGAAGGTCCTTCGTTTACAAACAATGATCTGATGTGGTGCATATTGGAAGACAATTAATCTTAAAAAAAATGACCCGAATGTACTCTTTACAAAACGTTTCCTTCTAAGCACAACAACCATAGCCACTGTGATCTCTTAGCAAAGTCACAAAGCGTTACACAGGGTATTAGCAGAAGCACAAACTGATGAAAAATATCACAAGCTGGGAAAAAAGTTATTAAGAATAAATAATTCAAGGATTATAAAGGCTATTGGTATAAAGGAACAGCTTATTCATCTACTTGAAGAGAGAAGACAGGATTGAAATGCAGGAGTCTGATTCCAGAGCCTGTATCTTAAACCAGTACTCAATGCTGTCTCTCCTTATTCTTTTATGTTTCACACAGTCAAGAAAAGGTCAGCTTAGTCAGGCTCCACACAATTACATTTTCTTCAAAAATATACTTCTATAAAGATATTTATATACTTCCATAAAACATTTATGTAGAGATCTTAGTCACTGGGAATTAAAAAGGTTATATTGGGCTTCCCTGGTGGTGCAGAGATTGAGAGTCCGCCTGCCAATGCAGGGGAAACGGGTTCATGCCCTGGTCCGGGAAGATCCCACATGCCGCGGGGCGGCTGGGCCCGTGAGCCATGGCCACTAAGCCTGAGCGTCCGAAGCCTGTGCTCCGCAACAGGAGAGGCCACAACAGTGAGAGGCCCGCGTACCGGAAAAAAAAAAAAATAAATAAAAAAAAGGTTATATCATAAGAAAAAATAAATAAAAATAATCATAGCGTATATATCGCTACCTAAAAGAAATAGGCTCTTGGTTGTTGGAAAAAACAAAATATCTTAAGAAAAAAATCAGTTAGAATATGAGTAACTTATGAGGAAACAAAATGAACGATTATCGTAATATCATCCTATAGACCTTACAAAAAAATCACTATTCTTCCCCAAAGCCATGAGTTCCCTCAAAGAAGCTGGTGTTAATTTATATCTATTGATATGGAAAATAATGTAAATCTTACCTTGATGTTACGTACTTTTCATACATCTCTTCTCTAGCCTTTTTGGTTTCTTCAAGTTGAGTTTGAAGTCTTTCAAGACGATCCTCTTCATGGGCACAGCGAACACTAAGCTCCATATTTTGGCGGTTGAGATATTCTTTATCCTTTTGCAGTAAAGTAACAGTATGCTGTAAGGTGGCTACCTACACACACGCAGAGACAGACAGTGTCCAGAGCAATGTCATCTTACTTTTCAAGGCTTACTGAGTTATTTTCTTTCATTTGTGCTTCTGTTCAACATATAAAGAGGGATAATCCTTACCATGAAAATTTTCATATAAACAGAGCTACTAAAAAATCCCTTCTTTCTAGCAATTACATCAGAAAGGAAGAAAAATGTCCCTCTCACAATTCTGCCCTGAGCTGTGTCCACAATCACGGTACAATAAAATACAAGTGTCTCTATAAGCTTACCTCTTTTGATAATTCACTTCTTTCTCTAGCTTGAATTATGTGAGAGGCTTCAAGTGTTTCATGTTTTCTCCTTAAGTCAGTTACTTCCTGTTCAAGTGCATCACGCTCACTATAAAATTCAAATACATTTATTTATTTTTACTAAAATAAAACTCAAACACATATGTAAATTCTATGTCTCTTTTCATAACGAACATTTTAAAAGCATCGATTATGTTTCAGGAAACTGAACAGACACTTCAGTGTCATTCCATGAACGATAAAGTATCTGCTTTTCAAATTTAGAAGAGACTCTGTTCAAGACCTTGTTCAGATACATAAACATGAATTTATTATCTTCAAAAAATAAGTATGTAAGCTACACTAATCAGCAAAGTAAATAATAAAACTTGCTAAGGTACACTCTGGTATCTTTTCATTAATCATCTTCAGTCTAATCTCGAAGCCAAAACTTTTAAAGAATTTAAAACATGGCTCTAGGCTTTCAGTTGTTAGGCTAAAAAGGCCTTAAATCATCACTCAGATTGCATAGATGATACACAGGCAGGCATTCTTGTGGTTATTTCATTCACAAATTGTTTATGATTACCCAGAGATTCTTATTTCCATTTTCAGACCAGCTCTTTCCCCAACACAGCAAAACCAAGAACTGGACCAACCCTACAAACAGGTATCTTAAAAAATGAGCAGAGAAATAGATTTGCTAATTCTTAACTTGTTCTCTGCAGTGAGAATCAGTTCCTTTGCACTTGATTTCATTTACTCCCCTGGTGTTTCCATGGAGAGAGCTATTAAGAACTGTTTTTCTTTTCATTAGATTTTCAATAACTCATTTAGAAAGATGACTTCTAAGATTTCTTCTGCTTAACGAAGTATTATAATTATACTTGAGCAAAGCACAAGTTGAAAAATAACAATCACCCATAAACCCACTAATTAAAGATGACTATCAATATTAATATTTTGGTAATATTACTTTAAGTATTTTATGCCTTTACATACAAATGTTTTTATTCTCACAAAGTAAGGACTTTTGCTATGATTTTTTAATGTAAAAAAATAGATTATAAAGCATGATACAGCAAAATACTCATGAACTTGCTATCCACAGCTGATGACAGTTACATTTGTCTATATTTGCATTAAAGTTTTGTTCTGTTTTTTAAAAAGATAGAACACTATGAGTAAAGCTGAAGTTTCCTATATTTTCTCACTGTTCCAATATCATCCCCTAGATACAATTATAAATTTCCATATCATGTTTTTTTACATACTTTTACTCACCAATTGTTAATATTTTGTCATATTTACTAAATATTACTTTGTCATATTTATTCTCTCCCTGTTGTTCATATATGTGAATAAATATATATATATGCATTTACATATATAAAAATACATACACATATACAGGTATACACATCTACACACACGCACACAATTCTACATGTGCATTTTTTTCCCCCTCAACTACTTGTCATACGCAGACATTAGGTCCCTTTATCCCTAAATAATTTGGTGTGAATCCAAAGGTTAAAGATATTCTCTAATGTAATCAGAATATAATCATCGGGACTTCCCTGGTGGTCCAGTGGTTAAGATTCTCCCTTCCTTTGTCTTTCACGACATGGACCTTTTGTAGCGCACAGGCCAACTTTATAGAATGTTGCTCAACTGTCATTTGTCTGATGTTTTTCTATGACTAGATTTAGATTAAGCATTTTGGGCAGGAATATTACAGAAGTGATAATGTATCCCCGATACATCAAATAAAGATATATTGAGATGATGTCACTTAATCTCATTATTGGTGACAATAACTTTGATCATTCGCTTAAGGTGGTATCTGCCGAAGTTCTCAACTATAAAGGTATCTTTTTGCCCTTTGCAATTAATAGGTAATCTGTGGGAATTTTTTTCTTTTACAACATTTCAGTTTACTGAGTCCTATAAAATAACTGGATAATTGATTCTACACACTTTCAGTGACATCTGAAAGGAAGAGATATTCACCCAGATTTGCTATGGGATATATTTTAACATTCTGCTCTCTAATATACTTTTACCCAGTGGCTTTAGCTTCCAATGATGACTCTAAATCAAACAGTATTATGAGGTTACAAAATAGTAATTCCAATAAGCATATGTATTTATTGGTTGGCATTCTACTGTGAAGATCCTCTTTATTTACTAGCACACACTCAAGGACTCTTATTCTGTTCAATGGATTGTAACTCATTATCGTTAATATTCGTCTTGATATTCAAGTTGTACCTATTTGGCCAGTTGGAGCCCCTTCAAACTAGCTATTGTGGTGTTGAATTGGAATTAGAAATATCGGTATGATCTTATCCATAGTACGTTAAGCCATCCTTTCACTTGCCTCTTCATTGCGCCTCTGCCTACTGAAAGGGCCTAGAAATAACGTTCAATGTAGCAATGACCAAGACCCAAATCTTAATTTCTGAATAGCATTCTCCACTAAAAGGAACCAAGACTCCTTAAAGAAAGGGCTGAGGCAACGAAATCACAAAATAAACCTGAGAACTTTCTGTTATGCCAGAAAGTTTAGGAACTGCCTGCTTTGGGGGTGGGAGGGTGGGGAAGAAAGAAAGAAAGAAAGATGCGCACATGCATTTTGCTTTTTAAAATTTAATATTATGTGTTTGACTTATCCATATATACATTCAGATCTAATTTAATGATTTTAATTGTTATGTAGAATTACATTATAAAAATAAATCACAATCTATTTTCCATGCTGCTGTTGAAAAGCATTTGAATTTTCTAATAATGATGCAGCTAACATCCATATATCTGTTTGCTTTTGCACATTTGTGAGAATTTATCAAGGACATAAAAGTGATTTTTTTTCCCCCAGTTTATCTTATATGTTTGTGACCAGACCATCTTTTAAAAATCCATTCTTTCTATTGAGTGAACCAAAGGATTCACAGTTTGAGCCACTCTTGCTTGGTTGTTTTTCTGTTCCATTTCTAGCACATGATGATGCTTATTATGCTTTTATTTCTTAGGTTTTCATTATAGAAAATAAAACACACATAAAGAGAGATGCTAAAGTGAGACACCTCCCCACCCCCACATTCATCACTCACCTGCAAGAATTATCAACTCAGGACTCATCTTGGTTTGTTTACCCTTCATTCATGGCCACCCTGGATTATTCTAATGACTATGCCTTCTGGTTTTCTCCTTTCATATTTCACTTATTATTGCTATAGATTTATAGTGGCAGAGAGGACATCAAAACACCAACTCAAAGTGTCATCTTACCATCACAACCTACTTCATTTTGAAATGATTCTTTTGAAATCTAGCTTTCTTTGAAAGCCCAATAGTATAGCTGTCATGGATTTCAAGCTCCAACAATCACTATATTTTGACATAACAGTGCATACATAATAATACATAATGCATGTCAGTCATGCTGGGAGTAGGAGCACCAATGTTATATCCCCCAGATCCTGGCAAATTTACTTATGGCGTTTTACAATTTATAAAGCATTCATTCAATTAACAAACACTCATTGAGTGACTGCTTTAGTTCAAGAATTATTTTAGGTGCAGGTAGATGTAGCAGTGAACAATTAGGATCATCTCTCTCTATATATGCATACATATATATACTTTCATAAATATTACTTTATTTGATCTTCTTAATTTATATAGTGCAGTTATTGTATTAGCACCATCTGAGAGATGATAAAACTTTGGCTTAGAATGTTAAGATTTCCTAGGGACATACAGCTAAAGTGGTGGTTCATTAGTACATTCCAGCAAAAAGAAAATTCTTTGCCTTAGCAGCAGCACAATAGGAAACATATCCTCAGAAAGTATTATTTTTTGAAAGTATGTGTGCCTTTTGTCAAAAAGGAATAGCTGAAAAAACTTTAGATAAAACTGCAAAGTATTTAAATTGATGCCATAAAATAAAAATAATCAAGTAAGATTTCAAAAATATTTACACACATAGGATTTCACTGGGTTCCTATCTTCTAAGGCATCACATTTTAAAAGACAAAAGCAGCTTCTAAATAAAATAAAAACAACTGACATAAAAGTACAATCTAAATCCAACAAACTGCCAAAACTGCATGTTTCTGTGCAATGAAGAATAAGGTATATGTCAAGAGAATAAGAAGACATAAGGTATATGTCAAGAGAATAAGAAGACAAGCCACAGGCTGGAAGAAAATATTTGCCAAAGACATATCTGATAAAGGACTATTATCCAAAATGTATAAAAAACTATTAAAACTCAACAGTAAGAAAACAAACAACCCAATTAAAAAATGAGCCAAAGACTTTAACAGACACCTCACCAAAGAAGATATACAGATGGCAAATAAGTACATGAAAAGATGTTCTGTATCATGTCATCAGGGAAATGCAAATTAAAACAACGAGATATGACTACACACCTATTAGAATGGCCAAAATCCAGAACACTGATAACAAATACTGGCAAGGGAGTGGAGCAACGGGAACTCTCATTCATTGCTGGTGGAAATGCAAAATGGTACAGACACTTTGGAACAGACAGTTTGGTGGTAGCTCACAAAACTCAACATATTCTTACAATACAAGTATGCTCATGCTCCTTGGTATTTACCCAGAGGAGTTGAAAATTTATGTCCATACAAAAAACTGGCACGTGAATATTTATAGCAGCCTTATTCCTAATTGCCAAAACTTGGAAGCAACCAAGATGTCCTTCAATAGGTGAATGGATAAATTATGGTACATCTTGACAATGGAATATTATTCATTATTCAATAGCACATTATTATCCAGTGAATATTATTCAAAAGAATACTACTCATTATTCAAATGAGCTATCAAGCCATGAAAAGACATGGAGGAACCTTAAGTGTATATTTCTAAGTCAAAGAAGCCAATCTGCAAAGGTTCCATATGGTATGATTCCAACTATATGACATTCTAGAAAAGGCAAAACCATGGAGACAGAAAAAAATAAGATACAAAGTAGAATTAACGACATTGATGGTAAGAATTCAAGTGACTCTGATGCATGCTAAAAATGAGAACAACTGTAGCCATCTTAACTACTTACCTCTTGACTTTACCATAGTTCTCTTGACGGTAGTCTCCTTGCTGAATTAACTGTTTTGTGTCTGCT
Organism: Monodon monoceros; assembly: GCF_005190385.1. Classification (NCBI taxonomy): domain Eukaryota; kingdom Metazoa; phylum Chordata; class Mammalia; order Artiodactyla; family Monodontidae; genus Monodon; species Monodon monoceros. Next base: position 32,286,102 of record NW_021703785.1, read on the forward strand.
AATTCTAAGGCCAAACGTTGACATCTAATTTGAAGCTCAGAGTAGTTTCTGCGATCTTCCTCATAAGTCTATAAATAAAAACAATAATAAGGCATTTCAAACTAAACGTACTTGACCAAATTCTGTACTGAACTCTTCTGTTAAGCTGTGCGTATCTTCGTAATTTTAAAAAATCCTCAATTTTTCTATTTAGTAATGTTTCCCTACTCAAAGACAGGTAATCTTAAACTCACTGAGTAGTCTGTAAATTCATTTGTTTAAAACTTGAGCTCTGTTTTTCAAAGAAAAAATAGGTCAACTATGGTTTGGTTAATAGAATAATACATAAAATCACTACTAACGTTAAGGATGTTTTCAACATTTACTGAATTACTATCAGATGCTAAGGACACAGAAATGAATAAAACACTGACCCTGCTCTTGAGGAGTTTATAACGAGAGACAAAGAGCCACATGAACATCAAACATTCACAATGAAAAATAGTTACTGAAGAGATTAACCATGCATTTTCAGTTGTGGTATTCAGAAAAAAAGGAGTTTTGTGGCACTTGGAACCTATTTTACATTGATCTTCCTTGTACTCATCAGACTAGTAGAAAGGGACTGCAGAGATGTGGAAGAGGGGTAGAAGTGAAATCCTTAAAAGCACACCTGGCCCTGCTTACTACAAGCCTCGTTTCTCGCCATTTCTCATAATCATACTTCACCTCCAACCCTAATAAAGATCTGAGGTTCTCTGAACACACTACACTTCCTCTAACCCAGCGGTCCCCAACCTTTTTGGCAGCAGGGACCAGTTTCGTGGAAGACAATTCTTCCATGGATTGGGGCTGCGGGGGTGGGGGGTGGGGGGGCAGTTGGTTCAGGCAGTAAAGCGAGTGATGGGGAGTGATGGGGAGTGGCAGATGAAACTTCGCCTGCTCACCTGCTCACGTGCTGCTCACCTCCAGCTGTGCAGCCCAGTTCCTAACCAGCCATGGCCCAGTAGCGGTCCGTGGCCCGGTAGCGGTCCGTGGCCTGGAGGCTGGGGACCCCTGCTCTAATCTGTTCGCACTGCCTGAATAGCTGAATACTGTCAATACTCCTTTAGAGTACTGATCTTAGTGTATCATCAAGATACAAGCAAGACTTTGTCTTGCTCACCATTGGATCTCCATCACTTTACACAGGACTTGGTATAGAGTAAGAATGAAATACTTTTCAATAAATCAATGAAGAAATGTAGGAATATGGGAATGGGGAGGAGAAGCAGGGCACAGAGACGGAGTTCCCACTTCTTCTCCCACTTTGAACTCATCAGATCTTGCAAGCAGTCATCAACTCCACCCCCAGAACCTGTCACGAGAAATACATCCTGTCCCAAGTCATTCTTTTTTAAGGAGCTGATGAGCTCAGTGTGGTCACATTCAGTCCCCAAATACTGACCGAACTATTTCTAAGTGACAGGTCCTGGGCTAGACACTGTAGATACAAAGATAAGTAAGACTGTTTTTGTCCCCTTTAAACTATTAGACATGACTTTGAAATGTTAGCTCCCAAATTTCTATCAAAGGGCGGTTTGAAAAATGTAATAATGGAAAAACTATACTGGCTGTGCTCTGCTTTGGTACATACTATATTCTTCTGCACTGATGTTCTCCATGAGAATGAAATGCTACTATGTGGTATTTATTAGAGGATCATAGCTGAGGATACTCTATCATCTCCCCAAAGAATCATCACACACGTCATTTCTGACCTAAGTCCCAGAAGATGCTTTAGTTCCCCTGAAGAATGCTTTTACCCTTCTAAACACTACTAATCATGTAACTGTTTTGGGAGTGTGTATAGTGTTATAGTTAGGGTGGAAAGCTCCAGAATTCAACTGTCCAGAACTGAATTACCTGCAGTAACACTTCGAGCAGGTTTACGTCTCAGCACTTGATTGTCCTCATCTACGTCATCTACCCTGTAGAGTTGTTGTGAAGATTATATCAAGTAATACATGAAAAGTGCTTATAAAAATGCTTAGCACATAGTAAATGATCATAAACTATAAATTAATATCATCACAATGCTTTTCCTTTGCTTTGGCTACTAGGGAGATTATAGCCAAATTGATAGCTCGACCTTAATAATTGCACAAAGACTGGGACAGACTCCTGAGGAATATAAACATTTAAAGGGTGAGGAAAGGACAAAGAGCCCTAGGAACCCGAGGGAGTATTCACAGAAACAGAGGGTGAACCAGGGGTGTGTGGCAGGGACAACCGTAGAAGAGCTACTTTGAGGAGACAAGACTGTCAGGGGTACTAATTACTACTGAGAAGAGACCCATAAACAAATCCATTAACTCTTCAGGGATGGGGACAGAAAGTAGACTGCCAGGGGCTAAATCAAGTATATCTGAATATACAATATGTCCTTTTTCGTGTTATGATACATGCATTCTCTTGCTTAATACTTAACTTTATGACGGAGCAAAGTATTATCCTCATTTTTACAGTTGAGGAAACTAGGCTTGGAGAGGATAAAAGTCTCAGAGCTCACGAACAGTGTGGTAAGGACTCCAATCTAAATTTGTCAAACATCCGAACTGTAGGCAATTCTCTCTTTAGTTTAACAGTGGAGAAAGTGAAGTAGCTAGAGAAGAAAATAGAGATAAATGAAGGTTTCAAAAGATGGAACAAGCTTGGACATGTTAAAATATCGATGGGAAAGAACAGCAAAAGAGGTACTGATGCTGGAGAAAATGGGCATGGTCGGGGGGCAGAGCAGTAAAGCCCCTAAGAAGGCTCAGGGTGTGGGCTCCATCTTCACTGTGAAGACTTGTCTTAGAACAGCAGCCATGCTCATACCATGGCAGGCTTTTCTCCAGCTGATACAGTGTTAAAAACTTGAATTTGGATGTCCTCAGGTTGCTCTTATCAATGCCCTACAAGTCACAGAATACTCCTTACCCTACTGCTTCACCTATTTTCTACTATCCACTTGGTTTCTAAAGGCATATGACTTTCCACTCCTTGAAAGGCTCTTCCCACTATAAACAGTAAGAACAAACAAACAAAACCGAACGAGTGCAGATGTAAATATGCTTATGGCAAGAAATTGTGGGAGTTCTCATCTGAGGATTTCCATTTTCTCTGTGCAATGAAATACCAAGTCATTTGCTGAGAGGGAGAAGGAAAGTGGAAAGCTGGAGATGTGAGGAGAGTGGTGAATGCCTAAAATAACTGCTGTGAAAAATGAGAGAACTAGAAAAAATAGAATTACAGCACAATTGTGTGGGCCCGTTCGAAGTCGGTAACAATAAACTTACAGCCTTGTTACTGCCTCTGTGATTTTCTCCAGTAGCGCTCACGTAGAAAAATAAAGAGTTGAGATTCTGTCAGGCAGGTTCGATAAAAAGACAGGGAGGAATTCGACAACACTGACAAGACTGATAACATGATGAAGAGGGAAGAAAAGACATTTAGGAAGATATGGATAAAAAAAATTATATGGATTGGAAATTCTGCTAAAGATAGGTTGAAAGCAGTTGATTGAAAAACGTGGAAATATAGGAAGTAGTATGTTCAGTGGTCAGCCTGAATTGATAACTTCAGAAGTAAATCAGTTCTGGGAGACAAGGAACAGAACGCGGGTCATGAACCTGAGTGCTAAAGAAAAGAAGAGGTAATCATTCAGAATGAGAAGGTCAATGACGTGCAAGGCCAAGGTCGTGGATGAATCACAAGAAGTAACCCAGGCAGCAGGTAAGGTAAAAAGGAAGACTAAATCTAGACCGCGGGTTCCACTGAGTAAAAAACAATGTCCCAGTGGTCTGCAAATCAAGAAGGTTATAGAGTAGGGCATCTAGATGAAATGAATGTCCCCCCAAAGGTAGGGGTTTATGTGAGTGTGGAAGTGCCAAAATCTAAGATCTAGAGAGGACATCAATACCTTGCCCTGAAATATACAGGGTATAAACTTCTGGAGCAGAGAGCAATTCCGTAGGAGATATGCGTATGTATTTATTATATTGTACATGCATGTGTCTGTAACATAGTATATATGTGTGGGTGTGAATATATATATATATATATATATATTCTTTAAATATAAACATTATATGACCAAGTATAAGCAGAAGTTCAATACAGGAATGTACATATCCTACCAAATCTTCTAAGACATTTCAACTGAAAAACTTCCCCTTAAATAAAATGATTACGCTTATATTTTGAAAAAAATAATCTGCTTCACTTACTATTAGCAAATAAAATTGATTAAGGCATAGCTTTGGAAAAAAAATAAAAAATAAAAAATGAATCAAACCCATGACTGTGTAGAACTTTAAGGCTAAGGCTAAAGATGGTAGAGAAGACTACTTCGTATTACTCCTATGTATTCTTCCTGACCCGAACTCAGCAATACCTTCTGTGGGAAGACTCCAAGCCCCAAATCTGAGTTAGATGTCTATCTTACATTTTTCCACAGCACCTGGTTCTTACCTCATCAGAAAACACATCACATGTGCTGTGAGCAGCCATTACTTGCCTCTCACATCAAAGGAAAAACTAAAGGAAATTTTCTATAATTCTAGTACCTAGTACTCTGCCTATAACATAGAAAGTATATAATTAATGTTTCTGGAAAAGAAAGAGCAAAAGAGGATATTAAATAGACTGAAACCAAAGAAGGAAAAAGCTTAATCTTTTCAAACATAAAGAAAGAGAACACAAAATTTCCAATCACCAGCCATTTCTAACAGAAAATTTCTACATAAGAAGTAAATAGGTTTGGTTAACAGCAAGTCTCAATGTCCTTTTTGAATAAAGAAAAAAAACTGCATAGGGATAATGACAATTAAGTCACTGAGATTTCAACTGTTTGCCGGTTTTCTACACATCTAGAATGGAACTGACTTTGATTGCCAGAGTTAATGTCATCTTTTCCATCTCCTAAATTATTCATAAGAGGAAATAATAGAAGGCTATCTCTAGCCTGAAAAAAGTAAATCTGTTATTGTAGTTGCATGGTTTCTTGTCTTGTCTGTAATCCTTGGTTTTCCTGATACGCACCCTGAAGCTCCTTGAAGACCTGCCTTATCTCTGGTTACAGCCAGTAACCCTCACATAGTAGTTAACGCTGGAAATGCTTGTGGTGTCAACTAATGTTGAAATATAAAGGGACTATACAGCACTAACATTTAAAATAACCAGCTCAAGATGTAGTAAAAGTGACTTTAAAAATTAAGGATTAATAAATCATCAGTTTTCCAACTGAAATTAAAGATTATCATAAATCTGCAAATAAAACACCTCAGTTGAAACAATGATATCAATGCAACATATACGCAGAATTTTCTCAAAGATTTTGAGAAAAGCAGCTTGAAAGGGGCTTCTATTTCTCAGTCTGGGTGGTGGTTAAATGGGTGTGTTCACTTTGTGAAAAGTCAATTAAAATTTCTTTACAACACAAACGTTTTAAAAAAGTAAGACAAGAGGCTTCAACCAGGAAAACGCTAACTGGGGAGAAGTTTTGCAGGGATCCTGGTCTTAGGAATGGAAAGGGGGACATGCAAGGGTCACACTGAAGGGGAAAAGGGCTGAGCAGAATGGAAGGGGGTAATAAAGAGACACTCAGTTTTTTACTCTATATATTTCTCTACTGTTTGATATAAAAACTGAAAAATTTATATTATACGGTGTTTTGGCAAAGTTATCAACTATTAGGCCTTTTATATTTAAAATGAGATGTCTTCTCTCCCCCATCCCCCTGCAAGGCTCTTATTTCCAAACACCACCAGCTGAGCGTTTCACAGTTATAGAATTTCAGAGATGAAAGATAGACTGGAGATAATCTATTACTAACTTCTTATTTCCATGACAAGAACATTAAGGCCTAGGGGGGTTAAGTGATTTGTCCTTAAGTGTGGCACTTCCACACTCCCATAAACCTCTGGATTCCAGAGCTAGCAGAGATAGAGCTAGAATTTAGGTTCTTGAATTCATAAATAGTTCATTCCTTTCTTAATTTCAAGTTTCTGTTTTTTAAAGATTCTATTCCATGGAACCTATAAAACCACTGATTGGAAGTTAATATTATTTACTGCTCAAATCCAGAGTGTTAAAAAAACTTACTGCAAATTTTACAGGTTCAAATATGGCACATGCATAATTCATATTTAAATTTGGACTCCCCTCCTTTAAAACAATTACTACAATTATTCCTTAAATACATATTTAAAAAATAATTTGACAAAATAACATCGAATCTAAATGTATTCAAAGATTCAATAGGCACATTTTAAACAGTTAGCTGCTGTATAAACCCAAAAGCAATTACTTTAGATACAATTTCTAAGCATCATTTAAATCATCTGTCTCTCACACCATGTAACTGAGAAGAGAGTGGTAACCTATGTTTCAAAATAAATCTTTAATAAATGAAGTGATCTCCTGCCTGGGGAGAGACAGAGCAGCTAAGAAAATTAGAAATGGGAAATAGTGTCATTTATCTTATGGTCAATGGTTCAGATCAGAAGCAGTTTACGTTGGATAGCAGTTTAGTGAATGAGAAGAAATGTCTTGATTAGCTATTCTGAGAAAATGAGAATTCACTCCTCAGAACTCTTACAAGTTTCACATTGCCTATAATCTACTCCAAGCAACTAAATACTGAAAAGAACAAGAAACCTAATTAATCTTTGATTGTTAAAGACTGTTCCTTTAAGAAACAACAGTCTGTTTGCTCCCAGAGACTACATTTTGTTGTTGTTAAGATCCTCAAGAAATGTATTATTTAAGAAGAAATTCTGGACTTCTTCTAAGGTCTTAAGGAAAAAAAGACAAAACTGAAGAACTGAAAGTCTACTCTGGGTTAAAAAGGAAACATGAACATTTAAATATTTTATATTACATGATAATCTTCAATATCTTTTCAATAAATGTGAACTCAAACATAAAAGTTGAAGCTTTTCTAAAAGGAAAAATTTTAAACAATAATGAAGAAAGAGATGAGAGATGAAGAAAGGTAACTTTCATCAAGTGTCGTGGACATCAGATTAAGATAGAGACATGGGGTCAAATCTGTCTCTGCTACTAACTGCCCCAGCAAGCCAAGGTCTCCGGACCTTCTCTTTTTTTGGCCACACTGGGTGGCTTGTGGGATCTTAGTTCCCCAACCATGGATTGAACCCGGGCCCAAGACAGTGAAAGCATCAAGCCCTAACCACTGGACCGCCAGGGAATTCCCAAGTTCTCTGGATCTTAACTGATGCCTCTGCAAAGTAAGGACACTAATTCACCAACTCATTTTATGTGCCTACTATTGTACTAAACACTGTATGACTATTATTCATAACTAGCTCATGGATCTAGCAGAACCCTCCATTGCTAAACCATATGTTGATCTGTTGAGGGGCAACTTTTATAGCCAACATTTTATTCGGCAAACTACAAAAACAAATTTGAAGTACTGGCCTTTCAACAGGTATTGACCCAAATATGACTGAACCAAAAATATTTAAATCTTAACATTTTAAAATAGACCAAGTGGCTAAATTATCTTTAAAATCTCCCTTACAATTCAAAGAAGTTAATTAAGTATATCAATGCAAAAATGTATGGTTTCCCATGCCTTTTAAGTGATTTAGATAAGCATTAAAAGTATTAATAAGTGTGGGTAGAAAGAATAAAAAATTAAGTTGATTCACCAGTTTACGGTCAGGTTCAAATAATTTTTTTTAGCTCTTTTTTTTTGCGGTACGCGGGCCTCTCACTGCCGTGGCCACTGCCGTGGCCTCTCCCGTTGCGGAGCACAGGCTCCGGACGCGCAGGCTCAGTGGCCATGGCTCACGGGCCCAGCCGCTCCGCGGCATGTGGGATCCTCCCGGACCGGGGCACGAACCCGCGACCCCTGAATTGGCAGGCGGATTCTCAACCACTGCGCCACCAGGGAAGCCCTTTTTTAGCTCTTGAAGCAAATGAGGATGTATGGTGCAACAATAGGTGACTCATTCATGGCAAAAGAAAGTCATTTTTGTTTTACCAGTAAATTACTGTAATTATTTAAAATACTTCAACAGTTTAAACATACACAAACAATTTTATAAATTTTTATAAGTTTTATAAATGAAAAGATATATATTATGGAATTATCATTACATACTGGTAAGTTTAAGAGCAAGAATTTCATATTTTTTTATCTCTTTCTTCCCTCTCTTCCTCTTTGACTCCCATCCACATCCCCAGGTAACTCACGTTAAGTAACATGTATCTTTCCCTATTCTTCTCCATGTTCATATACTCATGAACACACACAACACAAATGGGAGGATGGATACCTGGTGTAAATCCTAAATCAACTGATATTCTCTACTTCATTCTTGTCAGTGATTGCACAATATTCCAGGGTGTACACTGTACGTGGTTTATGCAAACGTTTCCTTGTTGTGTTGACAGGCATTTATGGTTACATACTAGTATTTTACTCTATGGGACAGAGTCCCAGCACTGGGGTTGCTGTGTTGAAGAAAGCTTATTTTCCATTTTAACTGATGTTGTCAGATGTCTTTACAGAAGACTATGGTAGTTCACTTTTCCACCAGTAACATTTGTATCTTTTTCCTTATATCTACACAGATAACAGACCTTTTCCATTTTTGCCAACCTGAGTTCTCACTGTTACTTTAATTGTATTTCCCAAAATGCTAGCTAGTTTGAGCACCTGGACATTTGGATTTGCACTTTTTGTGAAATGCCTATTATAGTCTTTGCCCATTTTTCCATTGGGTTGTCTATTTCTTGTTAATTTCTAAGAGCTAGAAATAGTGCTGATACTAACTTTTGATCATCTGCATTCCAATTTTTGTCCCAAATGGGTACTTTAAATATTAAACTTTGCCTGTGGTTTCCTTTTTGTCTTTTCCTTTTAAAGCTTTTTGTTTCTCTGTCTTGGCTAAGATTACCCCAACCTCTAGAACAGCACTGTCCAACAGAACTTTCCGCAATGGTGAAAATGTTCTATATCTGTACCATCCAATATAGTAGTCACTAACTACCTGTATGGCTAGTAAGACTGAGGAACTGAATTTTAATTAATTTAAATGTAAACATGTGGCCACTATATTGGACAACTCAGTTCAGAACTTAGCTACTCACAGTGTAGTCCATGAACTGGCTCAGGCCAGGAGCACTAATACAGTCCGGGAGGTGTGCCAACAGTGAACAGTCTCAGGCCCCATCCCAGAACTACTGTGTCAGTTTTCATCTTAACAAGATCCCCAGGTGACTCATATTTACATTAAAGTTTGAGAAGCACTACTAATAATCATCTAAATTAGGGAGCCTCAAAACTTTTTTGGGCCATGGACCCCACTGGCAATCTGGTGATACTTGTGAACCCCTTCTGAGACTAAAGTCTCTAAAATCAAAAATTAAAATACACAGAATTGCAAAGGAAACAAATTACAGCTGACCCTTGAACAACAGGTTTGAACCGTGCAGATCCACTTACATGCAGATGTTTTTCAATAATAAATACTACAGTACTACACGATCCATGGTTGGTTGAATCCACAGATGCACAGTTGCTGATAGGGAGGGCTGACTAGAAGTTACATGCAGATTTTTTCAACTGCGCAGAGGGACAGCACCCCATGTTGTTCAGGGGTTAATTGTATACTGCAATAAAACTACTGAAATATTTTTTAAAGTTATACATGTCCTTTTTTATTAATGCACTAAAGATAAGATCCAGTGAGGGGTCTACAACTACACTGAAGTTGAAGTAGTGATAAGCATAATCTCTAAAGATACCTGCAATAACTACACTGTGATATGGAAATACCTGAATTCTAATGCTGACAGAGTCATCGGCAGTGACAGTCCTACTGTGGTTTTTGTATTTACCTGTAATTGAAGGAAATGCTAAATTTCAGTAAGAAATGAAAATAATGTTTTCCCCATTCCACCTGGAGGCTCGTGGACCCTGAGTTAAGAATCTGCATGATTACTGAAGTAATGGCCTAGATTTCCTTCTAAAAATTTTAATCCAACTGGAATTAATATGTGTATATGGTATGGAATGTGAGGACCAACTTTTTTTTTAACGGATGAATAACACCCAGTTGTGCTAGGACCCTTATACTAAAAAAACACTCTTGGGACTTCCCTAGTGGCTCAGTGGTTAAGAGTCCACCTGCCAATGCAGGGGACACTGGTTTGAGCCCTGGTCCGGGGGGATCCCACATGCCATGGAGCAATGAAGCCCGTGCACTACAACTACTGAGCCTGAGCTCTAGAGTCCGTGAGCCACAACTACTGAACCCATGTGCCACAACTACTGAGGGCTGCGTGCCTGGAGCCCGTGCTCCGTAACGGGAGAAGCCACCGCAATGAGAAGCTCGCGCACTGAAACGAAGAGTAGCCCCCGCTCACTGCAACTAGAGAAAGCCCGTGCACAGCCAAAAATATAAATAAATTAATTTAATTAAAAAAAAACCCCAAACCAAACAAACAAAAAACACTCTTTTTCAACTGAACTGAACGACCACTATTGTGGTATATAATTAGACCTGTTTCTATACTTTGTTCTACTGATGTTCGTTTCTCTGCCAATATCACATTTAGTTGATCTCAGTAGTTTTGAAGTATATACTGGGATCTTGGTAGGCCCAGCATCTCAGCTTTCCCCACCTTTCACATTTCTTCCCCCCACATTTTTCTTGGCAATTTCAGAACATTTGTTTTATTCACATAAACTAAAATCATTTATCCAATCCCAATCCTTGTATGGCATTTCTCTCCTCCACCAAAATATCAAACATAGAAAATAACAAAATTATTGGGATATAATTTAACTTATAATATAAATAAGTGCATTTATTATGTATTTTATTTATAATATAAATATATAAATAACTGCATTTAATTAATATATTAACAGTATATATTAATATTAACATATGAACACATGTAACAGTATATATTAATTTAGTATATATTAATATGTAGCATATATTAATAACAGTATATATTAATATTATTGTATATAACAGTATATACCAATATATTAATAATAATATAGATAATATAAATAACTGCTTTTATTATATATTATTTATTCAGAATATAAATAATTGCATTTAATTTATTAACAGTGGAAAAATTGCTATTTTTATGACTTTGTCTCCTTTCTGAGATATAGTGCTTCCAGGTACAACAATAAGATTTAATCATTTTCTTCATATAAGTCCATTACTTTCCCCATGAATTAAGTATTTTCCCCCAAGTCCATCTCTAGCAGTTATTACTCTAAACCTAGAGAAATGCTATTGGTCAATTACACATTTATCCTGCATTCAGTCACAATATCAGATTTCTACATTAATTTTAGCTGGTTTTTAAACTAACAGAAAAAAAATTTTAATCTCCTTTCAAATTTTTACATGGATAGTTTTTTTCTTCTTAGTGCATCTGCTAGGTCCCTCCAAGACCATGCTAGGTAATAATGAGCAACTCAGTCTGTGTCTGGTTCCTGATTTTTACAGAAAAAGGTTTTACTGTTTTGCCATTTAGGATAAAGTTTTTGCGGGCTTTTGTTAAGTAAATATTTTTAAGTCTCTTTATTTGGAATGGTCACTGAATTTTAACATCCTTTATCATTTAATGATACAATCACATGGTTATTCACCTTAAACTTGCTGATGTAATGGATAATCCTTTCTGTCCTAGAATATACTTTACTTAGTTGTAAAGTATTATTCTTTTGATACAATGCTAGAATTCATTTTTGTACATTTAGTTTTTGCATCTTTAGCAGTAAGTAAAATTAGCTGATAGATTTGTTTTGTTTTGCTTTTGTACTATCCTTCTCAGAGCTTTCCATCTTTTTCAATACTAGTTTCGTATAGTTTATTTAACTGGAATCAGCTGTGCTTATAGAAATCAACTGTGAACCTATCAGGGTAATCCATCTGTGAACCTGGTAACTTCATCAACAGTACATCTTTACTCACTCTGTAATACCTCTATGGTAATCGTTCTATTCAAGTTCTCCACTTCTGCTAATTTTAGTAATCTATATTTCGTTGGGACATTTTTTTCAGTTTTCAAGCTTTTCACAGAGCCACATGCAATATTAATGTCCAATAATTCCAAACTCCTTATTTTGACTGTTCTGTTTTCTTTCCTAAGATGACTACTAAATGTCTTTATTTTTCATCTTTCTCTTTAATAATAAAGGCACTTTAAGGCAGTACGTCTTCCTCTGGCCCAGCTTTAAATGTGTCTAAAAGATTTTGATATAGAATGTTCTCATTTTAATTGCTTTCTTGTTTTCACTTCCTCTATGATCTAAAAGATATGTTTCTCTTGTTTGTTTTTTGTTTCTTCTTTGATCTAAAAAATGTTTCTTAATTTCTAAACTTTTTCCGCTCACCTTTTAATTATCACTACTAAATTAGGATAAAAATAGGGACTACAAAATCTTTACTTAAAAATTTATTATTTTACTATGTGGTCAAGTGTATACATGATAGTTCTGTCAACTTTTCATTGACATTTTATTTATTCATTTATTTATTTTTTGGCCACCCGGTGCGGCTGGTGGGATCTTAGTTCGCCAACCAGGGATTGAACCAGGGCCCATGGCAGTGAAAGCACAGGGTCCTAACCATGGGACCGCCAGGGAATTCCCTTCATTGACATTTAAAAAAAAAGTTATTCCCTGGTCAAGGAATGTTAAGCTCTATACATAGCAACTAAATCAAAATTATTGATTGAATCAATTCTTCTAGCCCTGACTTATTTTTATGTCTATTAAATCTATCCAATTCTGTAGAAAGTACATTATAAACTTCCCCCCATCATTACACTTTCATTAAGTTCTCCTTGTTTTTCTAAAACCCTTTTGTTTATAATTACTATGTTCCTTGATACGTAGAAGTTTATGTCTCTAAAATCACCTTTCATTATTGTTTTCTGTTACCCTGTTTTGTGGTTCTAATCTTATATTATATTACTATTATATTCTTGTTCTTTTTTCATAACTGTTAGTCCATCCCTTTAATTTTCAATCTTTATCAATATGCATTAAGCATATTCCTTATAGATAAATAGAAATGAGTGTGGTTTTACAGTCAATATGGCAGTCTCTTTCAATGGAATACTTTATTTTTCAGCTTTCTGGAGGCAAAGGAGACTTTATCCACCTTATCTGGAGTGGGAGGGGCAGGGAGTCCTATAGATTTTTACAGGTTAAGCTCTGTCAACAATCTGTTCTGGTCTTGCTTAGGGCTTTCTCATACTGTGTCCAGGCTTTCACTCAGGCCAGGGGAGAAAAACCCCAAACATGGTAGCTTATTTCTAAGATGGCCTCTATCAATTTCTTCCCTTGTATATGGCAAGATATTCCCTGACTGAAGACTATTCCTTTTAATGCTCTGCTTGACTAAGAGAACATGATGATGTTGCTGGGACTTTAAAGTTAAGTCCTAAGAAGACTTTCAGCTTTGGCCTGGGTTTCTTTATGCTTGAACACTTACTGCTAGGTCCTGAGGCTGCCACGTTGAAGGATGCCTAAACTAGTCACATGGAGAAGCCAGCTGGAGAGTGATCTGGCCCCAAACATGTGAATGAAGACTTCCGATGACTCCAGCCTCAGACAGGTAAGAAATATCCAGCTGAGCCTATCAATATTCAGAGCTGTGACAGATAAAAATTAAGTCACGAAGTTTTTAGTGTGGTTTGTTATGCAGCAATACATAACTGGAACATTAGCTTTCCCAAAGCCCCAGACTTCAGTCAGGTCTAGCCACCTCCTAGCCCTAATGCGAGCTTGGCTAAGAAGAGGCAGATCATTGGAATTGGAAAAAAAAGGAAAAATGAAATGCATTTAGGGTGTCATCTCTTTCAAATATGCCTCAATAGCAAGGCTTATTCTTTCCGTAGTTTACGTTGACTATGTCATGTAACTTCAAAGTGTTACAATAAGTAGGAGTTTATTTAGGTTTGAGTTTGGCATGGCTATACCCAGTAGTATGATGACTCAGTTTTGACACTATTTTTCTCTATTTGAGCTGTGAAACCTTTATTCATACAGTGACCTATGGTAACATCTGGCCATTATTTGGCTGAAATGCCTATTTTACATATCAAGTTGATGGCTGTTTTTAAAATTATTCTTTGTGCTGCTAATGCCATGACAAAATTAAATGCAGACATAGGCATGAACGTCATGGGGATAATACTCCAGTATAAATTATTTATTCAGATGATCCAGCATATACAGCTATTAATTACTTTTTTATATCGATAAAGAAATTAAATCGTAAAGTTAAAATGATAAAAAAAACCCTCTTAGACACTCCAAATTATGTCTGTAGAATCTGGATTGAGATGTGTATAGCAAGAGAACAAAGTGTTCATAGTGTACCCAGATTGAAGCTACAGTACTTGGTAAGGTCCCTCATGAGTTGTTTTCCCTTCCCAAAATATGATGATATACCATCGTGGCCCCTAGGTTCAAAATTTCATCTCAAGACCTAATAATCCCCTCAAAATCTGTCCCTGGAATAAATTAACAATGCCACTGGATTTCTTTAAGATTATAAACACAGTGGCAGATGGGGAAAAAAAAAGGCCACATTACTCTTTAAAAATTTTTTCCTCTTACAGCCATGTATAAAACAATCAGCTAAATGAGGCTTCTCCCCGATAACATCCTATTTTAAACTGCCTTCATTACAGCTTTCCCATGAACTGTTCCCTCCTCATGAACTTTTATCTTTAAGTCATTTACATAATTTGTAAAAATACAGCAAGTTTATAAAGAAGCAACAGGTTTTAGATGTATACGTAAGAAATGGGTTTTAGAACCTCCAAGTAGTAATACTACAGCTAGTGTTATTCTAATTATTATATTTGTGGATGTTATAAATACATTAAAATATTAATTATTATTATAATATATAAAATTAAAAATATGAAATTTAATTAAGAATATAAAGTGTTTTTGTACCTCAATAAGTAAACAACAACAAAGGAGATTTGTGTTCATGGTCCATGAACCTGCCACATTAGAATCCTAGGTTATTTATTAAAATTGAGATTCTTAGGTCCGTCTCAAACCAAAACCAGAACCTATGAAAGTATCCAGGAATCTAAGTTTTAAGCAGAGCTTACTCAACTTAAATGTAATATAGAGAGGCAAAACTATTATTGTTTACTAATGAATTTGTCAGATACCCAAAAATAATTACAACTGCTGAGTATCATCATAACATGTATCTTATAAAGGAATTTTAAATTCATCAGTTGGGCAGGATAAAAAAGAAACTTCAGAAAACAAATAGTTAATAATGCCCTGAAATTAAAAAACCCGACTAAGTAATCATTAATGAAATACTTCATTTTCATTCAAATAAAATTAACAGGATTATTCATGTATGAATACTTAAGATGAGCCTCAAGGTAATTTTGCAGAATTTTTCTCAATAAATGTAACTATGTTTCCTAAACAAGGAAGTTCTCTTAAACAAAACACTCTTCTTGCTTCCTAGTTACCAAAGTTCTCATAAGAGAAAAGTATTTCACCATTTCCTCATGAAACTTAATGGCTCTAAGTACAGACTCATTAATGCCCTATATAATATTGTTAACATTTCTTTCTTTTGAAAAGAAGCATTCTGAAATAACTCTACAA
Organism: Monodon monoceros; assembly: GCF_005190385.1. Lineage (NCBI taxonomy): Eukaryota > Metazoa > Chordata > Mammalia > Artiodactyla > Monodontidae > Monodon > Monodon monoceros. The sequence goes on from NW_021703785.1 coordinate 32,301,772, forward strand.
TAGCACAACAGCTGCACATAGCTTAGCTACATGTACTGGACCAAAATTCTGACCTGTTACAAAGAGATTTCATAAATAGGAAATAAACGTATAGCAATTATGAAAACACTAAGTACCATACACAAGCTCATGTATGAAATACAGCTCAAAATATGCTATAATTAGACTACGTTACTGATGCTTATAAAAAAACTCTCAACTTGAAGTAAAAGATGAGCCCTATTTCCCAGGGTTAGTATCCAGATATTATTTCCAAATAACTAAAGATGTGGAAAAAAATAACGAAAGAAAATTCCAGAAATCTACTAAAATTGGCACTTCAGGAAGAGCGACTTCTTTTTTAAAGGTCAAAAATCACATTTTATTACATTTCATGTAATAGATATTGAACAAATCAGTTTTTCACTTCATATCTGCCATGAACTAGCAGCTTATATGAATAAAGGCATAATTAACTGTGTACTTGGGCTTTAACATCTCTGAATGCTTTTGTTAGGTGTAATTATGAAAATCAGTGTAATAACTGAGACACCTTTGATCTGAAGACTACATGTTTTGCCAGAAAAGTTTCAATTTTTAAAAATTCTATCTCCCAGTTATAGATCTACTAAATTTTATTAAAAAAACATAGTATTTGATTGATTTAAGGCAATGGATATGAAATAAGGAATATAAATGAAAATAAGGTAACAATGTAACACTTTGGCCTCTAGGTCAAAAATGACAAGATGTTTTGAGTAGCCCAAAACCAGTTACAGAAATAAATGGATATATGCTGCCACCATGTGGTAAAAAAAAACAAACATTAAGTTCATTTTTGGAAAAGACAAAACTCAATCCAACAGTCTTAGTAAAGCGGAAAGTTTGTTTTCCTAACTCCCAGTTTTAAAACTCAGAGACATAACTAACAAATATCTTAGTTTCTCTTAGTAACCCACATGGAATTGCCATGATGCTGCCATTTTTGAGGCATTTATATTTGTTGGCTCTTGCCTCCTCTTTTAAGTTTCCTATTAATTTACTACTTGTTCTATAAAATAGTAGTACCATCTTGTATTTGTCCTGAGTTTACCCCTTGCAAGTCAATCCTCACCTTACGTGATTTTATGATTTTGTGATTCTATGAACTTCAATCACATTTTCCCCAGCTGTTGGTGTTCATTTGACACATACTAATCTTTATATGTCCTCAGATAGTAAACTCAGCTGCCCAAATACCAGATCTTACTTTCCAAACTCTGAACTTCATGGCTATATCAGGAATTCAATAATTATTAATAGGTAAGTAGTGCAAACAACCAAAATTACAATGTTCAAAGCTGTACATTTTGTTCAAGGTCTAGTGATGTATTTTATTTTGCTTTTAATATTTTTCTTCATAATGCCTAACGAGTCATCACCCATATCAGTACAAAGTTAAACATGTTGAGAAAAAAGATTCTCCAATGAAGCTAAGATTCTTTTTAGAGAAAACAGAGGATTTCAAAGCTAAATATTTTACATGCACAGACTGGATTTTCTCTTCCTTCACCTGTGTTTAAAACAAAATTGTAAGGTGATTCCACTTCTGGTGATGGTTCCAAGTTCCCATCTGACCAATCCTACTGCAGATACAACTTCAAATTCTGGGCAAAATATAAAACAACCATCTGAAGGCACAGGAAAGTGACCAAAGTCAGGCAGATTCTGGAGGGATGTCTTCTACAAGAGGAAGAAGGGAACAGCATTGGGTAAATTTCCTGGTCTCTCTCTCTTTTTAAAATGCCTTTTAGCTGGAAGGCAGGCCTACTATGTGCCAAGTTGGATGATAAAGGTAAAACAGAATATCCTTCATCTTTCTAGCTTGAAGAACCAGAAAACAAAAGTTTGGGGCAACTCAGCTGCTCTAAAATGAGGAGGGAATTCTAGAGACAGCCAGAAAAGGGGCACTCTGAGTTCTGCGGATAATCTCTGCCAGATCTCTGGCTGACCTCTGAACAACACATGTGTAGGACAGACCCAAGCAGTCCTACTAAGGCCAAAAAAACCTAACTGAAATTTGAGCTGCTGCCCAAGAGACAGAGCATGCTATCTGAGTACAAACCATTTAAATTCCTGCTAAAACAAAAGCATCAGCACTGTCAAAATGCAGTCTCCACAACCTAACAGTTGCAATGTTAAGATCTAAATTTACTCAGATTTAAATTAGCAATTTAAAGTTACTCAACCTTTGAAGAAACAGGAAAATGTGACCCATCCTTAAAAGAAAAGACAATCAACAGAGACAAACTCTGAGGTGACTCAGATTTTGGAATTAGCAGACAAGGTAAAGCAGAGATTTTAACTATTCTCAGTGGTATAAAGGAAAATGTGCTTATAATGAATACACAAATAGCAGAGAAATAAAAACTATAATAACCAAATGGAAATCTAGAAGAGAAAAATCTGACTATTAAATTTTACACAAGAAAAACAAAAAAGTATGTCCACACAAAAGCCAATGTTCAAATGTTTGTAGCAGCTTCATTTATAATGTCTCCAAAGTGGAAATAACTCACATGCCCATCAACTGGAGGATGAATATATCCATACAATTAAGTATTACCCAACAATAAAAAGGAACTACTGATACATTAAAAAGAAAACAGTCTGGCAATTTCTCATAAATTAAATATGACCAGTGGATGGATAGATGGACAGGTATGTGATTAAGATAAGTATAGTGATATGCTAATGGCAGAAATTAGGTGACGGGTATACTGGTGTTCATTGTAAAATTTTTTCTAGTTACCTATGCTCAAAAACTTTCATAATAAAACAGAAAAAAAATATAGTCTCTAGGGTTGGTGACCAATTTTGAATATGCTGATTTGGGGATCATAAACTGAGAGGTTACATAAAAGAAAACACACAGGTTATAATCAGTCTACTAATCTTCTGAGATCTTCCTCCAATTTGCCTTACTAGCGTGGTACTCTAGCACTCAGAAAAACTTTGCTATCTGCAAACTCGAGATTTTACTTTGCGCTTCCTTTCCAATATAATGTTTACTGTTTGTTCCCCTGTACTCCTTTTTTTTAATTTAATTTTATTATTTTTAAAATATTTATTTACTTATTTGGCTGCATCGGGTCTTAGTTGTGGCATGCAGGATCTTTAGTTGCAGCATGTGAGCTCTTCGTTGCAGCATGTGGGATCTAGTTTCCTGACCAGGGATTGAACCTGGGCCCCCTGCATTGCGAGTATGGAGTCTTAGCCACTGGACCACCAGGGAAGTCCCTCCCTGTGCTCCTTTTATAAATTTATTTATTTTATTTATTTTTGGCTGTGTTGGGTGTTTGTTGCTGCACACAGGCTTTCTCTAGTTGCGGTAAGCGGGGGCTACTCTTCGTCGCAGTGCACGGGCTTCTCATTGCGGTGGCTTCTTCTCGTTGTGGAGCATGGGCTCTAGGCGCATGGGCTTCAGTAGTTGCGGTACACAGGCTCAGTAGTTGTGGCGCACAGGCTTAGCTGCTCCGCGGCATGTGGGACCTTCCCGGACCAGGGATCGAACTTGTGTCCCCTGCACTGGCAGGCGGATTCTCAACCACTGTGCCACCAGGGAAGCCCCCTGCACTCCTTTTAAAACATAAATTCCATGAGGCCAGAGATCTCTGTTTTGTTCACTGAGGTATTCCACGCACCTAGAACAATGCTTGCCACATAATCAAGGTATAGTGAATTATTTATTGAATAAATTTTATTCTCACAATAATGGCCATGTGAGTGAGGCAGATGTTACATATTCTCATCCCTATTTTACAGATGGGGACTGCAGGGAGGGGTAGTAAAGACTAAGTTTTTTATCCAAGATCATCACACCATCGCCGAGTTGCAGAGATGAAACTCAAACTAGTATCTCTGAATTCCCCAGATACCAGAGCAGTAAATAATTTAACAAACCATTTCAAAAAATAACCCCCCACAATATATTGCTAAAAAAATTTCTTTTAATATTAGATATTAACATTTACTCACTATATCCTTATAAAAAGGTCCTAGCTGGTGACTTTTCATTTAAAACTTTTCAGTCTATATTTTCTGAGTGTTGGGCAAGTTGACCTGTACTAGGCCCTTGACAGAGCAGAAGAATCTAACTTTAAGGGTGGCTTTAATACAAAAGTAATTCTATTATGTCTAAATCATATTCTCTGAGTTTCTAAGACCTTTTATTATGGAGATAAGGCATTACTTTTCTTTCTTTCCTGAATGTGATTCAGTTCCCTCTTTATATTAAGTTCAGGAAAAGGTTTAAGACAGAAGATTATATTTTCAGCTGAGAGGTGGTAAACCTTTAAGAAGCAAACTTGCACATGGAAAGGTTCTATGATGGCTAATTTTTTATGTCAACTTGGCTAGGCTACAGTACCCAAATATTCAGTCAAACATTATTTTACATGTTTCTGTGAAGGCATTTTTTAGATGAGATTAACATTTAAATCAGCAGACTCTGAGTAAAGCAGTTTACCTTCCATAACGTGGTGGGCCTCATCCAATCAGCTGAGGCCTCACTAGAACTAAGACTGACCTCCCCTGAGCAAGAAGGAATTCTGTCAGCAGACTGCCTTTGGATTCAAACTGCAACCCTCCCTTGAATCTCCAAGCCTGCCAGCCTACCCCATTAGAGTTTGGATTCGCCAAGCTTCCACAATCACAAGAGCCAATTCCCTAAAATATACGTCTCTCCATATATATTTACATATCCTGTTAGCTTTGTTTCTCTGGAGAACCCTAACACAAGTTCACAAACAAAACTGCTTCTGTGTTCAAGAGGTATTCATGCACTAAAAACACTCAGGAACTCTATGAGTGAAACCAGTGTTAATTTTCTATGCTTTCATGTCAGTAAAATACTAAAGGTATTAGTAAGGTTGAAACAAACTAAAATCTGGGATACAATGCCATTACTGACCCTTGAGAGTAGAAAGACTTGCTTTACCACACAGTAAAAATATGTCACATACTAATGATAATTTTAGACATCCAAGCCTTCTTTTTTTTTGGTCCGAAGAATCCTTTGTTCAGGAGAAAGTACTCTTAGAATCCCCAAATGTCAAAGGTGATTAAAATAGAGGTGGTTTGGGCTTCCCTGGTGGCGCAGTGGTTGAGAGTCCGCCTGCCGATGCAGGGGACGTGGGTTTGTGCCCCGGTCCAGGAGGATCCCACATGCCGCGGAGCGGCTGGGCCCGTGAGCCATGGCCGCTGAGCCTGCGCGTCCGGAGCCTGTGCTCCGCAACGGGAAAGGCCACAACAGTGAGAGGCCCGCGTACCGCAAAAAAAAAAAAGAAAAAGAGGTTGTTTGATAGAAACATAGAAAGCTCCTCCAGTCCTCCCTCTAAAAAATAAGTCCCTGAGGGACGCTGACGTACCATAAGGTGCTGCAGAACTAAGCCTGAAAACTTATCTGCCTTGTCTCTAACGAACCCTGTGCCACACCGCCACCGCTGCTGCCACCACCATCGCCATCCTGGGCATTCTACAGAGACAATGGAGATTAAATGATTTGCCCGAGGCTGAAAAATTAGTTAGTAGCCAAACTGAGGTCTTCTTTGTCCTTTATTATTTTGACTTTAGATGCAAATTTTTTAAAAGTTAAGAGCTATTTTTCTAAATGTGCAAAGCAGTTTACCTGCACAATATGGCAGGTTAGCAGCAGAAAAAAACCACCATAATAGACCCCTGTGGTAGGGTTCACATCAGCACATCGGCCTCTCTGGCATCGCTCCTGATGACTTACTTCAATGCTCCTATGAGCAGATGGAAGCTGAGTCTTCATTTGCTTGTAATATTGGCTCTATAATGACCGAACTAGATTCCATCCAGCACTAACAGTGCAGCAAATCAGAGCATCAAAATATAAATTAAATCATAATTGTTTATTTCTGGATAACAGATCTTTGGTAAAAGTTGCCCTTGAAATAGGACACAAAATAGTTATTTATAGGCAACCTTGCTAAAAAATCACATTTTTACTTTGAAACAGAATTGTGAGCAATTCAATGAAGTAAATGGGACAAATAGTATTATTTTCTTCATTTGACAGAGCAGGAAACATTGAATGACTTGTTCAAGGTCACACAAAGAATGAGTGTCAAGATATCATCTAAGGTATAACTCCAACCTACTAGAATTTGAACTCTGGAAGGGCAGGCACTGTCTCTCTCGTACTCACTGCTGCCAGCACCTAGCACAGCACCAGGCATCAGTGGGGTGGATGCTAATATTAGTGCATGTGCTCTGAACAGATATTAGGAGAGCTAACTGTATTGGATGAAGAGGCAAAATGACTTATAAATGGACAAGGGCTCCCTTTCTTATCACCAACAGGGCGGATCCGTAATGAAGAACTGAGAATGAAATGAGATACAACAACAAAACACTCAGCCGGGGATTACGGCCAATATCATGGATGTACCCTGCCAAGATAAGATGGCTATTTCCATTCTCACCTCCTTCCCACTACTTATGAAGAATCACAGCAGTTAGCATCCCCAAGTTCCATTTTTCTTTTACTGATTTTTATATTCCCTATCACAAATCTTAAGGACCTCTTGGAGCTTCTTCACACCAGGGATCAAAATTATACAAACCTCGGTCAGTTGTTTCAGTTGACCCTTGTTTTCACTTAATTCTTCGGCCAGGTCTTTCTTTTTCACTTGTAGTTCAGAGATTTCCTTTCTTAATGGATTCACTAGTTCATGGAACCGAATCTTTGAAAAAAAAAATCAAATTAATAAGCAGTCTCGAGACCCAAATTACAATTAAAATTTGCTAATTAACAGCACTCTCAATTATCAGTACTACAAGGAAAAGTATTAAGATAATAAAGGAAAGTGTTAAGGAGTTTCAGATTATATGCCTGTACACTAAAGTTCTGTTTGTAAAAAAATGATACAAGACAGTCTTTAATTGTCCCTGACCACTAATACTTCATTAAGTCTTAATGTTCAATTAAGTCCCCTCAAGGCCCAGATTATCTGTAACTCCCCACCCTGACACGGTCTCTCTTTCCTCTCTTCTATCAGTCCTCCATGTTCTCCTTACTCCTTACCTCCCACTACTGCTCACTCCATACTATCCGCTTGTTATTTCCTCAACACATCAAGTGTCCCAGAGTTTTGCTCTTGCTCTTTCCTCTGATGGAAAAGCTCTTCTCACATATAAATGTACAGCTCATGCTTTCACTCCCTTCTGGTCTCTGACCAGACGTCACCCTATCAGTAAAACCCTCCCTGACTTCCCTAACCAGATTCTTCTGGGGGCCGCGCCACCTGTGGGATCTTAGTTCCCCGACCAGGGATCGAACCCGGTTCCTTGGCAGTGAGAGCACGGAGTCCTAACCACTCGACCGCCAGGGAAGTCCCTCCCCTACGCTGATTTAAAATAGCATCCTCACTCTTCATTCCTGCTCTTTTCTCCATAGCATTTAGGACAAACGTTCTACATATTTTAATTTGTTGTGTGTGTTGCTCCATTGGAATGTAAGCTCTGTGAGGACAGGAATTTTTGTCTGGTTTGTGCACTGCTCTGTCTCCCATGCCTAAATATAGGAAAAGCCTACACCCCAGGCTCTTGGTGAAATCTACTTACTACCACCGCTGTAGAAGGGATAATCAGGATGAATCAGGAGGTATTTTCATGTCACTGTTCCATTCAGTTCAGACCTCTCTTCCCACTCATAATTCTCTCAGGGGAATTTGCCTGCCCTAACTTAGTAAAGTGTTCCAACTAACAAGCTCCTACAAAACTAAGCTAGCAGCAAATTAGGAGACGACAATTAGGGACTATTTATTGTATAGGCATACAATCTGAAACTCCTTAACGTATTGCTGTATTGCAGGAGTACCATATTTGGTAAGAGGCAAGTCCTAAGGCTAGTACTTGACACAATGAACCTGTGTATAATTAACTAGTTAGGATGGTACTGTCTGAAAACAAAAGATAAGACAAGGAACATTAACAGATCAGAGAACAAAAATATGTATGCCTGCCACTAATGGGATACTTTCCATCTACAATGGATAAAGCCTCAATGACAGCACTTGAGATATTTAATTGGTTTTGGACAGTACTTTGGGCAGAACAATTATGTTCAAGCTATGTTAAATAAAAAGCTGGACAAAAAACAGTACTCCGTTTTGTAGGAAATCACTAATCTGGAAGCCTTATCCAAATGAGAACCAAGAGTAGCAACCACTACAGCAAAAAGAACTGATAATATTTATTATGTGTTTACTATGTTCTAAGCACTGTGTTAAGCATTTTACATACAAATTCATAGTTAATCTTCACAATTACCTCAACAGAAAGTTGCTGTTATTATTATTCTTTTTTAATTGAAGCATAGTGGATTTACAATGCTGTGTTAGTTTCCACTATACAGCAAGGTGATTCAGTTATACATATAAATATTCTTTTTCAGATTCTTTTTCATCATAGATTATGACAAGCTATTGAATAAAAGGCACTGTTATTATTATTAACCCTTTTACAGATGAAAAAAATCAAGCCTCTTACGGTGAAATGACCTCTATATATCACAAACTTGCAGTTTGTGTGAGATGTGTGCTCTTGAGAGCCCTGGTCCCACCCTGCCACTCTGAGACCATTTCAGGAAATCAATGGGACCAAAACTATTTTCCTAGTAATACTAAGATTTTTTGCCTGTTTTACTCTTAATCTTATGCCCATTAAGTGTCTGCCGGTGGCTACATGATGTGTAATGATATCATTGCCCTTAAGGCTAATGAAGTGTGTACTTGCGTATTCCTGTATTGTAAAAATTTCTCAGTTTTAATTTCGAATATGGTAAATATTAACAGATATAGTTAGTCTATATAAGCAAAATCTCTTTGGGGTCTTCAATAATTTTTAGAGTGTAAACGGATGCTGATATCAGAAAGATTTGAGAACACTGCCATAGATCAATCCTACATACAGACTTGTGTGACCAACACTGCAGTTGAGATCCTGACCTAGATCTGTAACGATCGCCCTCATGCTGTCCCTTTATAATCACACCACTCCCCTCTTCTTTAATGTCCCTAACCCCTGGCAAACACTAATCTGTTATCTCTATAATTTTTCATTTGAGAACATTATAAACTGCCACAGTTTATGATAAATAATTCATTTCTATGGATTATCCAGCCATTAACTTTAGAGCCCTATTTATTGCTTGAATTTGGAGGTCAATGGCCAAGACCCTTTAAAATTTGGTGATCTGAACACCATTCACTCACTACCTTCAGACCAGAGCCATAAAATAATTTATCAATTAGGTACTTCAAAAGTTATGGCAAAAAAAAAAAGTTATGGCTACTATAGAAATGGCAAATTTTAGTCTGGAAATATATGCATTTTTTTTTTTTTTTTAATGATACAAGACACTTACAGACACATATTCAGGAATAGAAAGCTGATCTTCCGGAAGACCTTTTAGGTTCATATATTGGTCTTCTGTCAACTCAAAGTCACGCAGGTTTCGACGAATATCTCCAGCTTTCTCTCTTAGCTGAAGGTTTGTCTCTTCTAGTTGCTTCTGTCTCATTAAAATAGTTTCCATTTCTTGTTTCATTAGTTCTTGATATTTTCTACATTAGGAGAGAATGTATAGCAAGCTTAAAAAAATCACTGAGATCTAATTTTCTCAAAGTTCCTTTTTTATAGTAACATAAAATTAAGAAATGAGAAGCTTAATAGTATTTTTGGCTCCAGCTAAATGCTGACTTAACCAGTTAAACACGAAATGACAATGCTATACTAATTACTGAATGTGTAGCCACATAAATTATTAAATAGAAAATTAATGTTCTTAATAATGTTTAAAATTCAAATTATAAAATTATACATGTCTTCTCCTTAAGGTGTAAATCTTATATATCTGCTTTGGACCCTACTCATTAAAGTAATTTTCATTTGTCTTTATCCAGGTACTTCAAGGTATACCTCTTTAAGATGGCAACACTGAACCACCATAATGTATTCATTCAACCAATGAGGTAATGAAATCAGTAATCCACACATAATCAACCACCTTTCTCAAGGAATCCATGTAGTACACATTGTTAGTTGCCCATCCAAAAATTTTGAGCAGGAAGGCACCCTCTGATTTTTCCCCCTCCTACTGTATCACTCCCATCAACATACAAACATGCTGTTATTCGTCCTGTCTTAAAATAAATGAACAAACAAGCTCCCACAATTTTTGACCCTCTTTCACTGCCCCTTTTGTTTCTCAAAAGTTTTCTGTATGTGCTCTCTTCAATGCCTTTCCTCTTAAACCCAGGCCAATCAGGTCTGGTAACATTCAGATTGCTAATGATCAATTCTCAGTTCTTTCCATCCCTATCAATAGCACTTGAGACATCTGATCTCTCCCTCCTTATACACTTTCTTCATCTGGCTTCCCAGACACCATATTTTTTTCCTCTTCATTTTTATCCTATTTTCTTGGTGGCACTTTCTCGGTCTTATTATCTAGTTTGCCTTAGTGTTGGAGTACTCAGTCCCCTCCTCTGTCTGTGTTCACTCCCTTGGGGAATTCATCCAGTCTCGTGACTTAAATACCATCTATATCCTAATGACTCCAGATTTATATCTCTAGATCAGACTTCTCATATACCTCCACATGGATTTCTAATACGACAACTCTAACTTAACATGTTCCAAATTGAACTCCTGCTCTTCTCTCACAAACCTATTCCGCTATGGTTTCAGCATCCTTAGTTTTGAATTTTATTTTATTTATTTATTTTTTTTATACAGCAGGTTCTTATTAGTTATCTATTTTATACATATTAGTGTATGTATGTCAATCCCAATCTCCCAATTCATCCCACCACCACCCCCAACCATCTTTAGTTGACAGCAACTTCCTCCCTTCATTTATTCAGGCCAAAAATGTTGGTACAATCCTTGGTTCCTCTTTCTCTCCTAAACCCCACATCTAATCCATTAGGACATCCTATCAACTCTACCTTCAAAATATATTCAGAATCCAACCACTTTTTACCACTATCAGCTATCAAGAGAATTACTGAAATAGTCTCCTACTGCCCTCTCCACTTCATTTAATTTGATCAGTGCCTAAAGAAATAGAGTAGAAGTCCTATTATCCAATGCAGTGGTTTTCAAAGTGTTATCCCCAAACCAGCAGCAGCATTAGCATCATCTGGGAACTTGGTAAAAATGCAAATTCTCAGGGCTCAACTCAAATCAGAATCTGAGGGTGGGACCCAACAATCTTTTTTCAGCCCGGCAGGTGGTTCTGGTGCATGCTAAAATTTGAGAACCACTTATCTAATGAGATAGTAGCTGATAATTGGTCTGATAATTTTTTAAAATATCAGTTAAAGAGTAAGATCTTATAAAGGGAAAAGACACCTACTTTACACATTTACAGCTAATTAAAATATAGACATAAACATTCATTGGCAACATTTTTTACGTAGGGTACAGATTTTTTGTAATATGGAGATATGCTTTGTTTTTCTGTAAATCATTTTTCATGATTTCCAAATCTGATTTCTTTACAATGGCAGGAGACCTTTTGAAAAGACACTTGGGAAATCTGAGGATACTTTTTATGGATTTGATTTTTGCCCCTAATCTCTAAACACCTCTTGCTTACACTTAATTTGATGATTTTTAGTCACTCACTTTAATTGAATCTTTCCAAAGAATTCATTGTAGTTTGCAAAGAAATGACATATGTTTTTGTACTCATTTTAAAATATAATTTTAATTAAGTGTAAGTATGATTATGTAAGCATAATAAGTATGATTGGCATAGGCATATTTGAGAGTAAACACAACAGACTCTGGATAAACATACAACTGAGCTGGAGGAAGTATATAGGCAGACAAAAGGTACATTAACCCAGAAGAATTCAGTGGGCCATAAGAATATATCAGTATGTTCTACAGAGCAAATGAAAAATTTAATCCAGACAGCCAGTTAAGTGGTGGTGAGTTTAGAGAGCTTCCATTGTCATTTATGGTTCACTGACACTGGCAATATTTGTTGAATGAATGTTGAATTCTGGCTTTTTGAATTTTGTGTACGTATCAAGTAGTTTTTTTTGTCAGTCTGGATGTAAAAATTATTACCGTCTTTGATTTAAGATTTCTCTATTTTAGCTTACGATCACATGCATGAATATGTAATGACATTACCAACTGCTAGACAGGTATTGCTACTTATTTCTTTATTTATATGTTTGCGGTACGCGGGCCTCTCACTGTTGTGGCCTCTCCCGTTGCGGAGCACAGGCTCCGGACGAGCAGGCTCAGCAGCCACGGCTCACGGGCCTACCGCTCTGTGGCATGTGGGATTTTCCCGGACCGAGGCACGAACCCGTGTCCCCTGCGTCGGCAGGTGGACTCGCAACCACTGCGCCACCAGGGAAGCCCGGTATTGCTGCTTTTTAAAACTTTTACCTGGCATCCTTTTGTTGAAAAGTCAATTGGTTTTCTAATCTCAATGTTAGTAGCTGCTTCTGGTGAAGTGCATCATTAAGCTTCTCTTCCAATTCTTCAATCTTAAAAAAGAGAAAAAGATAAATTACACGGTCAGTTCGCAAATTTATCGTTTAATAAAACCTTCTGTTTGTTCATAAAAATGGTTGTTAAACTATGCTTTGGGGCTTCCCTGGTGGCGCAGTGGTTGAGAGTCCGCCTGCCGATGCAGGGGACATGGGCTTGTGCCCCAGTCTGGGAAGATCCCACATGCCGCGAAGCAGCTGGGCCCGTGAGCCATGGCCGCTGAGCCTGCGCGTCCGGAGCCTGCGCTCCACAACGGGAGAGGCCTCAACAGTGAGAGGCCCGCGTACCGCAACAAACAAACAAACAAAAAACAAAAAAACTATGCTTTGAATCTGCTGCCTTATGAATGTTTTCTTGCCAGGCTGTCATTAAGATCATCTTTGCCCGTTAATCTAATCTAAGTGAAAAACCCTTTGACAATTGGAATTTTTATGCTGGTGCCTCGCCCAGCTAATTATTTCCTGGCCAGACCCTGAATATATACCTCAGATGCATCTATAATCTCTGCCTACTATACATCTTCAATTGACTACATGGGTGTTGCTATAAATGTCCAAAATGAACCTAGTCATCACCCTCACCTATCTTATATTCCTTACATCTCCCTGGTCTCCAAAGCAAAAAAATCTGAGTCACGCATATTTGATATATCTCCTCCATTGCTTATTCTTATCTGACATCATTTTTATTTTTATTTTTATTTCCATCTTTATTGGAGAATAATTGCTTTACAATGGTGTGTTAGTTTCTGCTTTATAGCAAAGTGAAACAGTCATACATATACATATGTTCCCATATCTCTTCCCTCTTGCGTCTCCCTCCCTCCAACCCTCCCTATTCCACCCCTCTAGGTGGTCACAAAGCACCGAGCTGATCTCCCCGTGCTATGCGGCTGCTTCCCACTAGCTATCTATTTTACGTTTGGTAATGTATATATGTCCATGCCACTCTCTCACTTTGTCACAGCTTACCCTTGCCTCTCCCCATACACTCAAGTCCATTCTCTAGTAGGTCTATGTCTTTACTCCTGCCTTACCCCTAGGTTCTTCTTGACATTTTTTAAAATTAAATTCCATAGATATGTGTTAGCATACGGTATTTGTCTTTCTCTTTCTGACTTACTTCACTCTGTATGACAGACTCTAGGTCCATCCACCTCATTACAAATAGCTCATTTTCGTTTCTTTTTATGGCTGAGTAATATTCCATTGTATATATATGCCACATCTTTATCCATTCATCCGATGATGGACACTTAGGTTGTTTCCATCTCCTGCCTATTGTAAATAGAGCTGCAATGAACATTTTGGTACATGACTCATTTTGAATTATGGTTTTCTCAGGGTATATGCCCAGTAGTGGGATTGCTGGGTCGTATGGTAATTCTGTCTTTAGTTTTTTAAGGAACCTCCATACTGTTCTCCATAGTGGCTGAACCAATTCACATTCCCACCAGCAGTGCAAGAGGGTTCCCTTTTCTCCACACCCTCTCCAGCATTTATTGTTTCTAGATTTTTTGATGATGGCCATTCTGACTGGTGTGAGATGATATCTCATTGTAGTTTTGATTTGCATTTCTCTAATGATTAATCATGTTAAGCATTCTTTCATGTGTTTGTTGGCAGTCTGTATATCTTCTTTGGAGAAATGTCTATTTAGGTCTTCTGCCCATTTTTGGATTGGGTTGTTTGTTATTGAGCTGCATGAGCTGCTTGTAAATTTTGGAAATTAATCCTTTGTCAGTTGCTTCATTTGCAAATATTTTCTCCCATTCTGAGGGTTCTCTTTTGGTCTTGTTTATGGTTTCCTTTGCTGTGCAAAAGCTTTGCAGTTTCCTTAGGTCCCATTTGTTTATTTTTGTTTTTATTTCCATTTCTCTAGGAGGTGGATCAAAAAGTATCTTGCTGTGATTTATGTCATAGAGTGCTCTGCCTATGTTTTCCTCTAAGAGTTTGATAGTTTATGGCCTTACATCTAGGTCTTTAATCCATTTTGAGCTTAATTTTGAGTGATCTAATCTCATACTTTTACATGTACCTATCCAGTTTTCCCAGCACCACTTATTGAAGAGGCTGTCCTTTCTCCACTGTACATTCCTGCCTCCTTTATCAAAGATAAGGTGACCATATGTGCGTGGGTTTATCTCTGGGTTTTCTATCCTGTTCCATTGATCGATCTTTCTGTTTTTGTGCCAGTACCATACTGTCTTGATTACTGTAGCTTTGTAGTACAGTCTGAAGTCAGGGAGCCTGATTCCTCCAGCTCCGTTTTTCATTCTCAAGACTGCTTTGGCTATTCGGGGTCTTTTGTGTTTCCATACAAATTGTGAAATTTTTTGTTCTAGTTCTGTGAAAAATGCCAGTGGTAGTTTGATAGGGATTGCATTGAATCTGTAGATTGCTTTGGGTAGTAGAGTCATTTTCACAATGTTGATTCTTCCAATCCAAGAACATGATATATCTCTCCATCTATTTGTATCATCTTTCATCAGTGTCTTATAATTTTCTGCATATAGGTCTTTTGTCTCCTTAGGTAGGTTTATTCCTAGATATTTTATTCTTTTTGTTGCAATGGTAAATGGGAGTGATTTCTTGATTTCACTTTCAGATTTTTCACCATTAGTGTACTGGAATGCAAGGGATTTCTGTGCATTAATTTTGTATCCTGCTACTTTACCAAATTCATTGATTAGCTGTAGTAGTCTTCTGGTAGCACCTTTAGGATTCTCTATGTGTAGTATCATGTCATCTGCAAACAGTGACAGCTTTACTTCTTCTTTTCCGATTTGGATTCCTTTTATTTCCTTTTCTTCTCTGATTGATGTGGCTAAAACTTCCAAAACTATGTTGAGTAAGAGTGGTGAGAGTGGGCAACCTTGTCTTGTTCATGATCTTAGTTGAAATGGTTTCAGTTTTTCACCATTGAGAACAATGTTGGCTGTGGGTTTGTCATATATGGCCTTTATTATGTTGAGGAAAGTTACCTCTATGCCTACTTTCTGTAGGGGGTTTATCATAAATGGGTGTTGAATTTTGTCGAAAGCTTTCTCTGCATCGATTGAGATGGCCATATTTTTTTTCTCCTTCAATTTGTTAATATGGTTTATCACATTGATTGATTTGCGTATATTGAAGAATCCTTGCATTCCTGGAATAAACCCCACTTGATCATGGTGTATGATCCTTTTAATGTGCTGTTGGATTCTGTTTGCTAGTATTTTGTTGAGGATTTTTGCATCTATGTTCATCAGTGATATTGGCCTGTAGTTTTCTTTCTTTGTGACATCCTTGTCTGGTTTTGGTATCAGGGTGATGGTGGCCTCGTAGAATGAGTTTGGGAGTGTTCCTCCCTCTGCTATATTTTGTAAGAGTTTGAGAAGGATAGGTGTTAGCTCTTCTCTAAATGTTTGATGGAATTTGCCTGTGAAGCTGTTTGGTCATGGGTTTTTGTCTGTTGGAAGATTTTTAATCACAGTTACAATTTCAGTGCTTGTGATTGGTGTGTTCATATTTTCTATTTCTTCCTGATTCATTCTTGGCAGGTTGTGCATTTCTAAGAATTTGTCCATTTCTTCTGGGTTGTCCATTTTATTGGCATAGAGTTGCTTGTAGTAATCTCTCATGATCTTTTTCATTTCTGCAGTGTCATTTGTTACTTCTCCTTTTTCATTTGTAATTCTATTGATTTGAGTCTACTCCCTGTTTTTCTTGATGAGTCTGGCTAATGCTTTATCAATTTTGTTTATCTTCTCAAAGAACCAGCTTTTAGTTTTATTGATCTTTGCTGTCGTTTCCTTCATTTCTTTTTCATTTATTTCTGATCTGATCTTTATGATTTCCTTACTTCTGCTAACATTGGGGTTTTTTTGTTCCTCTTTCTCTAATTGCTTTAGGTGCAAGGTTAGGTTGTTTATTCGAGGCGTTTCCTGTTTCTTAAGGTAGGATTGTATTGCTATAAATTTCCCTCTTAGAACTGCTTTTGCTGCATCCCATAGGTTTTGGGTCGTCGTGTCTCCATTGTCATTTGTTTCTAGGTAGTTTTTGATTTCCTCTTTGATTTCTTCAGTGATCACTTCGTTATTAAGTAGTGTATTGTTTAGCCTCCATGTGTTTGTATTTTTTACAGATCTTTTCCTGTAATTGATATCTAGTCTCATAGCATTGTGGTCAGAAAAGACACTTGATACAATTTCAATTTTCTTAAATTTACCAAGGCTTGATTTGTGACCCAAGATATGATCTATCCTGGAGAATGTTCCATGAGCACTTGAGAAAAATGTGTATTCTGTTGTTTTTGGGTGGAATGTCCTATAAATATCAATTAAGTCCATCTTGTTTAATGTATCATTTAAAGCTTGTGTTTCCTTATTTATTTTCATTTTGGATGATCTGTCCATTGGTGAAAGTGGGGTGTTAAAGTCTCCTACTATGAATGTGTTACTGTTGATTTCCCCTTTTATGGCTGTTAGTATTTGCCTTATGTATTGAGGTACTCCTATGTTAGGTGCATAAATATTTACAATTGTTATGTCTTCTTCTTGGATCGATCCCTTGATTATTATGTAGTGTCTTTCTTTGTCTCTTCTAATAGTCTTTATTTTAAAGTCTATTTTGTCTGATATGAGAATTGCTACTCCAGCTTTCTTTTGGTTTCCATTTGCATGGAATATCTTTTTCCATCCCCTCCCTTAGGTCTGAAGTGGGTCTCTTGTAGACAGCATATATATGGGTCTTGTTTTTGTATCCATTCAGCCAGTCTGTGTCTTTTGGTGGGGGCATTTAATCCATTTACATTTAAGGTAATTATCGATATGTATGTTCCTATTCCCATTTTCTTAATTGTTTTGGGTTTGTTATTATAGGTCTTTTCCTTCTCGTGTTTCTTGCCTAGAGAAGATCCTTTAGCATTTGTTGTAAAGCTGGTTTGGTGGTGCTGAACTGTCTCAGCTTTTGCTTTTCTGTAAAGGTTTTAATTTCTCCATCAAATCTGAATGAGATCCTTGCTGGGTAGAGTAATCTTGGTTGTAGGTTTTTCTCCTTCATCACTTTAAATATGTCCTGCCAGTCCCTTCTGGCTTGCAGAGTTTCTGCTGAAAGATCAGCTGTTAACATTACGGGGATTCCCTTGTGTGTTATTTGTTTTTCCCTTGCTGCTTTTAATATGTTTTCTTTGTATTTAATTTTTGACAGTTTGATTAATATGTGTCTTGGCGTGTTTCTCCTTGGATTTTTCTTGTATGGGACGCTCTGTGCTTCCTGGACTTAACTATTTCCTTTCCCATATTAGGGAAGTTTTCAAATATAATCTCTTCAAATATTTTCTCAGTCCCTTTCTTTTTCTCTTCTTCTTCTAGAACCCCTACATTCGAATGTTTGTGCATTTAATGTTGTCCCAGAAGTCTCTGAGACTGTCCTCAGTTCTTTTCATTCTTTTTTCTTTATTCTGCTCTGCAGCAGTTATTTCCACTACTTTATCTTCCAGGTCACTTATCCGTTCTTCTGCCTCAGTTATTCTGCTATTGATCCCTTCTAGAGTATTCTTAATTTCATTTATTGTGTTGTTCATCGTTGCTTGCTTCATATTTAGTTCTTCTAGGTCCTTGTTAAATGTTTCTTGCATTTTCTCTATTCTATTTCCAAGATTTTGCATCATCTTTACTATCATTTTTCTGAATTCTTTTTCAGGTAGACTGCCTATTTCCTCTCATTTGTTAGGTCTGGTGGGTTTTTATCTTGCTCCTTCATCTGCTGTGTGTTTTTCTGTCTTCTCATTTTGCTTATCTTACTGTGTTCGGGATCTCCTTTTTGCAGGCTCCAGGTTCGTAGTTCCCATTGTTTTTGGTGTCTGTCCCCAGTGGCTAAAGTTGATTCAGTGGGTTGTGTAGGCTTCCTGGTGGAGGGGACTAGTGCCTGTGTGGACTAGTGCCTGGTGGATGCAGCCAGATCTTGTCTTTCTGGTGGGCAGGTTCACATCTGGTGGTGTGTTTTTGGGTGTCTGTGGAGTTATTATAATTTTAGGCAGCCTCTCTTTTAATGGGTGGGGTTGTGTTCCTGTCTTGCTAGTTGTTTGGCATAGGGTGTCCAGCACTGTAGCTTGCTGGTCGTTGAGTGAAGCTGGGTGTTGGTGTTGAGATGGAGATCTCTGGGAGAATTCTGCCATTTGATATTATGTGGAGCTGGGAGGTCCCTTGTGGACCAGTGTCCTGAAGTTGGCTCTCCCATCTCAGAGGCACAGCACTGACTCCTGGCTGCAGCACCAGAGCCTTTCATCCACACGGCTCAGAATAAAAGGGAGAAAAAGTAGAAAGAAAGAAAGAAAGAGAATAAAAGAAAATAAAGGTAAAACAAAAGTTATTAAAATAGAAAAATAATTATTAAAAAAAATTTTTTTTAAAGTAAAAAAAGAAAAAAAAACAATGGATGGATAGAACCCTAGGACAAATGGTGAAAGCAAAGCTATACAGACAAAATCTCACACAGAGGCGTACACGTACACACTCAGAAAAAGTGGAAAAGGGGAAAAAATAATAAATCTCGCTCTCAAAGTCCACCTCCTCAATTTGGGATGGTTCGTTGTCTATTCATGTATTCCACAGATGCGGGGTACATCAAGTTGATCGTGGAGATTTAATCTGCTGCTCCTGAGGCTGCTGGGAGAGATTTCCCTTTCTCTTCTTTGTTCTCACAGCTCCCGGGGTTCAGCTTTGGATTTGGCCCCGCCTCTGCATGTAGGTCGTTGGAGTGCATCTGTTCTTTGCTCAGACAGGACGGGGTTAAAGAAGCCACTGATTCGGGGGCTCCGGCTCACTCAGTCCGGGGGGAGGGAGGGGTACAGAGTGTGGGGCGAGCCTGCGGCGCCAGAGGCTGGTGTGACGTTGCAGCAGCCTGAGGCGCGCCATGCATTCTCCCAGGGAAGTTGTCCCTGGATCCTGGGACCCTGGCAGTGGCGGGCTGCACAGGCTCCCCAGAACAGAGGTGTGGAGAGTGACCTGTGATCGCACACAGGCTTCCTCGTGGCGGCAGCCTTAGTGTCTCATGCCCGTCTCTGGTGTCTGCGTTGTTAGCCGCAGCTTGTGCCCGTCTCTGGAGCTCCTTTAAGGAGCGCTCTTAATCCCCTCTCCTTGCGCACCAGGAAACAAAAAGGGAAGAAAAAGTCTCTTGTCTCTCCGGCAGCTCCAGGCTTTTTCCTGGCCTCCCTCCTGGCTAGCCGTGATGCACTAACCGCTTCAGGCTGTGTTCACGCAGCCAACCCCAGTCCTCTCCATGTGATCCGACCGAAGCCCCAGCTTCAGCTCCCAGCCCCGCCCGCCCCAGTGGGTGAGCAGACAAGCCTCTCGGGCTGGTGAGTGCTAGTCGGCCCTGTTCCTCTGTGTGGAAATCTCTCCACTTTGCCCTCCGCACCCCTGCGGCTGTGCTCTCCTATGCGGCTCTGAAGCTCCCCCCCCTCCGCCACCCACAGGCTCCGCCCGAGAAGGGGCTTCTAGTGTGTGGAAACCTTTCCTCCTTCACAGCTCCCTCTCACTGGTGCAGGTCCCATTCCTATCCTTTTGTCTCGGTTTATTCTTTTTTCTTTTGCCCTACCCAGGTCCATGGGGGAGTTTCTTGCCTTTTGGGAGGTCTGAGGTCTTCTGCCAGCATTCAG
Organism: Monodon monoceros; assembly: GCF_005190385.1. Classification (NCBI taxonomy): domain Eukaryota; kingdom Metazoa; phylum Chordata; class Mammalia; order Artiodactyla; family Monodontidae; genus Monodon; species Monodon monoceros. The sequence continues at coordinate 32,321,977 of NW_021703785.1, forward strand.
TAGGTGTTCTGTAGGAGTTGTTCCATGTGTAGATGTATTTCTGGTGTATCTGTGGGGAGGAAGGTGATCTCCGGGTCTTACTCTTCCACCATCTTCCCCCTCTTCTGACATCACTGTTTTTATTGTTGAGTTTATTCCGTAAAAAGCTGTCAGAACTATACCATCGTCTTTAATACCCAGTGACAAGTCTTCAGTTAGACCCCTGTCATCTCTCACCTGGATTATTATAATGGTTTCCTAACTGGTTTCCCTGCTTTCAGTTTTGTCAATCTCCAAAACTATCTTCCTTTATCTTATCTTTTAAAAATGCTATCAAAAATTTATTTCCCCAGTTTTAAATCCTTCAGAGGGTCCTCACTGTCTTCAGAATAAATTCCAAACCTAATGGCATACTATACTAATCTTTCTTGATCTGGCCCTTACCTACCATGTCTCTCATCCCTCGCTTAAAAGAAAACTCTGTTCCAGCAAAAGTAAGTGCTTGCCATTTCCCCAATATGCTGTGCTCCCTCTTAAGCCTCCATGCACCTGAGTTCACTCTTAGACTATTTAAAAAATTCTTTACTCTTTCCCTTTCAACCCAGGCAGTTCTTGTTCACCTTTTAAAATATGCAGATTAATTTAACAGTCAGTCCTTAATATATTCAAGTGAATTCCTTTCGCGTCATCAAATTCTCCTTCTCTACTGAACTATTCCTGTCATTAAACAAACATGTTTTTGTCTCCCATTAAAAAACCCAACAAATCACACTCCCTTGATCCCACCACTTCCTCTGCCACAGTACCATTTTCTGTGCTCATCATCAGAGCACAACTTCCATATGGTTTTTGTCCCACACTATTCCAGTAACAATTCTCGTTAAAGTTATGAATCCCATCCATAATGCCCAGTCCAATGGTTATTTCTGCGTATTTATCTTACTTGACGCATGATTTGGCAGAGCTGACCACTCCATCCTCTTTCACCTTATGTGATACTCCTCCTGGTTTTCCTGCTTAACTCACTGGACCCTCTCAAGGTTCTCAGGTTCCTTTGCTGGATTTTCTTCTTTTAACCCATTTCTAATATTTGACTACTCCTTGACTTGGTTTGGGGCCCTCTACTCTCCCCACGTAATGCCATCAAATCCCATAGCTTTAAGTGGCACCTACATGCTGATGTATATTACGTGTGTGCGCCCCCCCCCCCCACTCCCTGGTCATGGACTGTCCTCTAAAGTCAGAGCGACAATTCTATTTACGAGTCTAATGGGTGGACATTTAAAGTTTAACATATTCAAAACAGAACTTAAACTTTATCTCCTATATCAGTTTTCTCCCAGACTTCTATTTCTCAATAAACGGCTCCAGGTGATGAAGCCAAAAAGTTAGGAGTCTTACGTAAGGCAATAGCCTAATACTGTCTTCCTCTTCTACCTTACCTGCTCTTAGTCTAATTACTTCACCAACATTTTGAAAATAAAAATCAGGACATGTCACTCCAGCCGCCTAAAATCTGCAAATGGCTTCTCTGTTACATAATCTAAAGCAAGGGTTAATATACCATGGTGATGGGCCAAATCCAGCCCATGTCCTGTTCCTGATTATCCACGAGCTAAGAATAGGTTTTACATTTATAAAGTTGCTAAAAGAAAAAAAAAAAAAAAAAGAAGGAAGAATATGTGATAGACCATATGTGGCCTGCAAAGCATAAAATATTTACTGTCTGGCCCAGGCCTCTACAGAGAAAGTTTGCTGACTCCCTATCCAAAGCAGAAAACTCCCACTGCTGAGCAATGTCACGTCACATATCTTGTAGATATCTTGTTTAATTGTTGTTTGATCATGTCTCTCACTTGAATGTGATCTCCATAAAAAAGGGACTCTGTCATATTTACTGCTATATTCCTGGCAACATGTCTCAATAAAAATCTTAAATCAACAAAAGATAACCACATTCCTCATAATTACTATTTTGCAAATCAAGAAAACTGTTACCACAAGGAGAAACTTCCGTTTTTTCCAGGGTTAGAACTTCTACAATTTTAACTGACTTTTAGATTAAGTCCCTCAACTCAGAGACAGTCAAGCTAGGGAGATTCACTCCTCCATTTCCAAGCAATAAAGAACCCACAGATCTCCAATGAGAGATAAACCAAGAGAGATTTTGGCATTTAAAAATTGACAAGCAAGAAGAATGAGGAAGAAAGGAGTAAGGAGGGGAATAAGGAAAGCGATTTAGGTAGCAATAAGTGGGGATAAAAGTGTAAAGCTAACAATCCTCTAAGATTAGGAAGTTTGGCCTGAGCGGCTCACCTTCCCAGTGCTCTCAGTCGGCAAGCAGCTGAGTGGGGAGGGGGAATCCATGCTTTTTAAGTTTCCTGGGACCAACCTGCTTCTGTCAAATCAACATGGGTCGAGACATTCTTAGTAATAAACTGTACCACCAGTAATAAGCTATAATAAACATAAGCATTGTACCCTTGCCATACTGGCGTGGAGAGAAGTTATATTATATAGATTCACATATTTCCGAACTAAAAAAGACCTTGATGAATGGAAAAAACTGTTACTTGTCTCCCAACATCAAGTTTTCCCCTCTTTCTCAGGTAACGCTGGCTTTTATTAGAGACAACAATCTGTCCAGTTAAAGACTTACACTTCCCAGCTTCCCACTCCAACCATTATCATGGAGCTATAGTCTTGGGAGGGAAATTTATTTTTGTAATGCTAGAATGTGACATTTTCATCTTCGTATCCCTGATGTTCAATGTACTGGTAAGCTTTGGAGAATGAATGAGTGGCTAAAAATGCTGTTTCTTCATCAATCCCAGACTCACACTTTTCCACATTTTTCATCTCTGAAGCTGGAGTGCATCTTACAAACTACAGCACATAACAGTTTAACTTGGCAGTGTTTAACGCTAGCAATACACATAGTGGTCCGTCTTCCAATCCAGGTGGCTTGGATTTGACGAATTAAGGAAGAGTAATTCTTCTACCATATAATACTTCTTCCCATATTTGACAGCAAATATATTACCCCAAGGGGTCTCTAAGCAGGACAACCCTAGTGCTCATAGACAAAAAACACAGGAATGTAGAGCAGGCAGCTACTCTGGAGAGCAATTTGGAAGTACACTTAAATTAAGTAGACATATACCCTGTGAGCCAGAAATTCCACTCCTTAGTATATATGTCAAAGAAATGTTCACACCAGGTCCAGAAGAGGAATGTCTAAAGAAGGCCACGCTGCATGTGGTGGCAAGGAGCTAGAGGCACCCTGGGTGCCTATCGCTGCGGGAATGGGTGGACGGATGGGAAGACACACACCTGAACTGTGTAGCTGCTGGAAGCAAAGGACTAGACTTGCACGTGGTAACATGAAGGATCTTAAAAACCACACTGAGTTGAAAGGGAAAACTATAAAAGAAATAAAATCTAAAACAAAACATGCAATTCAGATTTATGTAAAGGTAAAAAATAAGAAAAATACTCGTGTTCAAGATAAATGTTTATAATAACCATAAGTTGAGTATAACCTTTAAAAATTGTGAATCACTATGTTGTACACTTGAAACTTATATAATACTGTAAATTGACTGTACCTCAATAATTTTTTTTAAAGAATAAATGTTAAAAGGAAAAAATAAACATAGAGAAAGGGAGGAAGAGAAATGAATTATGGGAATAAAAAGAATAAATGTACAAAATAAGAAGTGATCTTGCAAGGATCAATGATGACTGTGTGTTATAAGCTCAGGAATATGACTAACTTAATCTTCTACATTTTCAGCCCAACCAGAAAACCACAAAAGTAAAAAACTATACTAAGCACCATGGGATACAATAATAATAATATACAGTGCTGAATAAATATAACTACTATTATTTATTATATACCAGGCATCTAAGAGCTTATGTGCCTTGATTAATTTAATCCTCCAACAACTCCATGAAGTAAAAACTATGATTATTCTTATTTTACAGGAAATCAGGGAAAAAAAACTTAAGGAATTTGCTCAAGGTAACTATAAGGGCTGGGATTCAAACTCAAACTGTGTGTGTCTGGAACTGCAGCTCTGATCTGTTATACCAGAAAGCCTCTCATGAATAAACCACCATGCCAATAATGTAAACGTTATATTTTAAAAAGGAGAGAAGCTATTTATAACTAAGCACAATGCAAGCTGAAAACAAATAATTTAAAAAGTGGCCAAACAAAATGTAATTTTCAATGTGGTATACAGTTGGCACTTAATAGAATATTTGTTGACTGAGTGGGTAGATTAACAAGTGGGATACTACCTCAGGCTTCTTCAATGACTTCCATTGAAGGAGGTCTTAAGGATAGAGATACATGAGCCAGTAACACTGTGGCAGTCCATTTGAAGAGTAAAAACAATATGACTAAGGGAAAAGAATGGGAAACGACAGGATACACTGATAAAATACCAAGTGACCTAGTCTAGGTAGGTGACTTCATAAAGAACCTAAAAGGAAGTCTTAGGAGGTTTACTTGGATGGAGCATAGGCATTAGACTTCTTGGTGTTAATCCCACCAGGCTCCATCACTTCCATCTGAATGGCCTTGGTAAGCTATTAACCAGTTATGGTTCTGTTTTTTTCAACAGCAAAATGAGGTTAAGTCACTCAGTTAAGAAGCAGCTGAGCACTTACTAGGTGCCAGGGACAGTTCTAAGTGCTGGAGATACAACAGGGACTACAAAGAAGTCCCTGTCCTCAGGATCCTTACACTTTATTAAGAGAGACAAATACCCAACAAACAAGGCAGGTAGTCCTATGAGCATAGATGTAAGGCACAGAAAATAAGCAGAGTGAAAAAAATGAGAATATTATTTTAGTTAATAACAGCAACAATGACTAATACTTATTGTGTGCTTACTAAATATCAGTCTAACTTATTCTATTGATTCATTTAATATGAGAGGTCAGAGAAGATCTCCCTAAAAGCTCCTACACCTCAAAGAGCTGTATGGCTTAAATGAGATAATACATGAAAAAGCTCACAGAACAGGGTCTGGCACAGAATAAGCACTCAATAAATGTTAGCTACTAATATATATATTTAAATGTACCTAAATGATTTCTTTACATCATCAAGACCTTGGGATTTAGGACATTTCATTTTCCTAGAGAGGCATGGTCAAGAAATTTTTCTAGCAGCATGATACTTATACATAGGCAAGAACTAACCAAGACTGACTTAACAAGAGAGAAGGTAAATATAACTGAAACAAAATGGGGAGGGGAGGATATAGGAAGAGGTGGGATCAAGAGCAAAGATGGAGGGTTTACTACTGGAAAGAAAAGACTTTCTCAGAAGACAGAAGTAGTAAGAGTTACAATGTTTATCCTGTCTTTCTGAAATCACTGTAAATTTTTTATAACTAGCGACAACTTTACCAGGCCTTACATAAAACACTCCGTAACTGTAAATAAACACACAAGGCAGAAAAACAAGGACTAGGGCATCGATACCACTTATTAAAGAACAGGGTAAGTGAATTTGTTACACTTGGTACTATGACACAGTAACTATCAAAGAGCAAGATATAAAGAAACCAAATCTCCATGCTAGAGGACTAAACAGATTCAGTAATGTAATAATGATCTTGATTCTCCCTATCCAACTAGTCACATCAGGGCTAATTCTCCGTGAAGCAGAAAAAACTTGGCCAGAAAAAAAACACTGGAGAAAATATACCTCACACATAGTACATTCAAAAAACTGAGCCTAGGGGCTTCCCTGGTGGCACAGTGGTTGAGAGTCCACCTGCCGATGCAGGGGACACGGGTTCGTGCCCCGGTCTGGGAAGATCCCACATGCCGTGGAGCGGCTGGACCCGTGAGCCATGGCCGCTGAGCCTGTGCGTCCGGAGCCTGTGCTCCGCAACGGGAGAGGCCACAACAGTGAGAGGCCCGTGTATCGCAAAAAAAGAAAAAAAAAACAAAAACTGAGCCTACAGAAGCAATTCATCCCTGCCCACCTTTAAGTCACCCCTTCTTTCAAGACTTTTTATTTGGTACACAGAACTATTATTCACTTCCCTTCTCCTTTTATTTTACTTATTTATTTAATAAATTTATTTATTTATTTTTGCTTTGGGTCTTCACTGCTGTGGGCGGTTTTTCTCTAGTTGCGGTGCGCGGGCTTGTTGCGGTGGCTTCTCTTGTTGTGGAGTGCGGGCTCTAGGTACGCAGGCTTCAGTAGTTGTGGCTCACGGGCTCTAGAGCACAGGCTCAGTAGTTGTGGCGCACAGGCTTAGCTGCTCTGCGGCATGTGGGATCTTCCCGGACCAGGTCTTGAACCCGTGTCCCCTGCATTGGCAGGTGGATTCTTAACCACTGCGCCACCGGGGAAGCCCCCCTTCTCTTTTTAAAAACAGTTTTTTTAAACTATGCAAGAAAATACAATTATTTTCTTGATATTTTAAATTTATCATTTCAAGTTCAGATTACATAAACTTAATTCTTACATATCTGCAGTTTCAAGACAATAAAGCACACAGATAGCAAATTTACACATGATCTTACCTTTGTAAGATAATCAACCTTCAAATTGTCGATCATCATATTTTTCTGTGATAGCTCTATTTTCAGTAACTGAATATTATGAAGCAGTTCTTTCCGTTCAATTAGCTGCTTGGTGATTTTGACTTTACCGTCTCTCTCTTCTGATGAGGAAATATCATCTGTAGGAACTGTTGTTTCTAAACTAATATCTTCAGATTCCAGAGAGCTAGAGATGTTCAGTGTTTTTGATGGCTTGGCAACTTTTCGAGACATTTTTAATTATTATGGGTCACTTTTCTTCTCCAATTCTATTTCAATTTTCTGTAGATTAAAAAATATTGATTTAAACGTACTCAAACATTCTCTATGGAAAGCATAAAGTATATCAAAGAGATACTAAGGGTTCCCTAAGTAAATATTAGGCAAACTGGAGGACCCCAAATCTAGGGCAGATTGGTTAAGTTACTCCTCAAATCAAACATATTAAATCAAACTCATTAAGTCTTATTCTAAAACATACTTTTTTTAAAATTAATTTTTCTTGGCATATAGTTGCTTTACAATGCTTTTTTTTTTTTGAACCCATACTTTTGATGAATAGAAAACCCAGTTCCTGGGGGCAGGACTCTTACTTGGAGTAAACAAAGAAATGTATGAGATAAACAATAAAGCCCTAAATCGCTAGTACCCAGGAATACTACTAATAAAAGCAGCACATGTTGAAGATAGAGAAGTTTCTTCTGAGTTGGTCAGAGGAAGGTTATACAGAGGTAGGACTTAGAATCTTGAAGGATTTGGAAAGGAGTAATAAAAACGGAAAATCATTCACGTATTAAGGTTGGTATAGAAGTGATGAAAGTGTAAAACAACAGGGGGACATAGTAGTAGTCAGCCTGGGCCAAGCCCATGAGAATCTGAGTAGTGAATCCAAACACAAACACACAGAAGGGTTGTCCCTTATACATAATCAAGACTGTGGAGGACCTTTAATGTTTCAGTATGTTCGAAATTTATTCTACAGGCAATGAGGCATCAGTTTTTTTTAAAAGGGAAATAGTGAGATAAAATTTTTTTATAGACTTGCAGATAGCAAAATGAAAACAAGAGTGTAAAAGACAAATTCCTCGAACTCCTTACCCTTTCACAAAAATGTCAGCAACTCCCTCGTTTTAATACTACACGATATAATAAATTACGGTATTGTAGATACCAGTTTTTCTAAACTGAACGATTAGAAAAAAGGTGTGTGGAAGGGAAACCTAAGAACTCTGACTGGATCGGCTTCCCTCGTTTTTAAAGGGAAAGGGATAAGGAAAGGCGAAATCAAAGACAGGCAACATCACCTGGGATACAAAGGGTCCGGGACTGGCACTGCCCACACGTGCGGCGTGAAGAATAAAACCCGAATTTGGCAGCATCAGAAGATTCCTTGTCCCAGGCAAAAAAGGTAGGGGCGAGCCGTGAGCTACCTGGAAAGCTTCAATTACTCCACGTCGCAGGCTAGAGAAGCCGCCACCGCCGCTACTTTAGGTGAGCTGAAGGTGTCTCCAGACAGCAGCTCGAGTTGCAGTCTCTTAACGAGAAATCACAGGTCGGTGACCGTTAGCACCCGTAACCAAAATAACCATTTCCGCACAGTGAGGAAGCTGCAGCAGGCAGACGCCCACGCTACCGGAACTCAGCCCTCCCGCGTCCACCCTGGCGCGGGAAGCAATGCATGCTGGGAGATGGAGTCCGGAGGCGGCCCCGCTCAATTCGCGGGCGGAAATGGCTCCGGGCTCCTCCCATCTACCCGCTTTCGCCCAATCCTCGCAGCCCTCAGAGAGCCAACCAACGGCTGTCTCGAGGTTTCCCCACGAGAGGGGTTTACTAATATCCTGGAGGGGGAAAGGAGCAAACCTCTGGGTAAAGTGTAGTTGTGCGACAGGGCTGCAAGCTTGACATTTTCCGCCGGAAGAGAACTGTTGAGGTCGGGATTCCAAGCCGCGAGGCAAGATGCTCAAGTCCAGGACTTTCTTAAAAAAGACGCGGGCGGGCGGCGTGATGAAGATCGTGCGCGAGCACTACTTGCGAGACGACATAGGCTGCGGTGCGTCTGGATGCGCGGCGTGCGGAAGTGCGCACGAGGGGCCGGTCCTCGAGCCGCAGCCCCTGGATCGGGTCAGCAGCCTCTGCCCACAGCCGCACTACTTGCTGCCTGACACCAACGTGCTGCTCCACCAGGTGCGCCGGTAGGCGGGCGAACCGCGGGCACAGCGGCGCCACCGGGAGAAAGGGAGATAGGGAGACTGATCCCCAAGGAGGAGCGTCTTGGGCAACATCACGTACTTAGGGAGAGGCAAACCCCGTCAGGACCTATGCCTCCTGCCCCCCCAGGCCGAGGTTCTTTTCCATGTACTGTTTTGGTTTTTTTTTTTTTTTTTGAGTTCTTGGAGTTATAGGAATTTTAAATACGTCAATTTTCTAACTCCTGGTGTCTCTTCTGCCTTAGATTTTAATGTCTGGAGGTCGGGGACCTGGGCTTCTGTGGCCTCCAGCCTGCGACCCCCAGGCAGCTTGTAAGTGCCTACGAACGAAAGCTGTGTGGGCCAACGTATTACTTTATTAATGAAGTTAATTCTACAAAGTTTTGTAATTAGCCTATTTACATGTGTACTTTTTTAATGGACCTGAAGGGTTTTCTCTTGCAAAATAGCTCCTTATTTAATGTACGGTTAGTGTTTTTTTTTAACCGGCAGAGTTTCACGTTCAACAGAAGCAATTTATGAATGAACAGAGGAAAAATTAACTCTTCGTTTATTTATTTATTTGTTTATTTATTTAAAAGATTGATGTCCTTGAGGACCCTGCCATCAGGAATGTCATTGTGCTACAAACAGTTCTGCAAGAAGTGAGAAATCGGAGTGCTCCGGTATATAAACGAATCCGAGATGTGACTAATAACCAGGAGAAGCATTTCTATACATTTACTAACGAGCATCATAGGTAGGGGGGAAATTATGTCAATTATCAGGAAACTATAGAATTAGCTAAACTGGGGGGAGAGTTCCTGGTGGTAATCTGTGACATCGTCAGAAGATACACCATAGGTTTCATACTTCTGAGAGTAATATTTGGTTCTTACAGAGTTTACAAACCTTGCTAAGTTCACATAGGCATTGATTGGGTCAAACCCAGAACCAAAGTCTCCTGGCTCCTCGGCTACGGTAGGTACTTTAATTTCCAAAATGTTTTCATTTTGAATTGGTTTTAGCATGAGTCGAGCAATAGGATTTTGGAAGACGAGATTTGCCTAGGTTCCTGGTATACCATATTAAGCGAATAACCAACAAAGGTTAATAAAATATAGGAGTTTGTGAAGGAAAGCTTTAAAAATATAAAGCAGATATATTCTTAATGGGCTCTTAACAGTTAAACTAATACCTTATAACTGATCATATTGACGACAATAAGGTTAAGAAATAGAATTCTTTATGTTTCAGATTCAAGACCTTTGTTTGAACTTAATGTGTGATCTTAGAAAATATGATATTGCCTGTTCCTTATGTTACAGAAATAATTTATGATGAGTCCTAGCTTACTTTTTTTTCCTTATAAATTTATTTTATTTATTTATTTTTGGCTGCATTGGGTCTTCATTGCTGCGCGTGGGCTTTCTCTAGTTGCGGTGAGCAGGGGCTACTCTTCATTGTGGTGCGCGGGCTTCTCATTGCGGTGGCTCTAGGCACAAGGCTTCAGTAGTTGTGGCACGCGGGCTCCAGAGCGCAGGCTCAGTAGTTGTGGCACACAGGCTTAGTTGCTCTGCGGCATGTGGGATCTGGACCAGGGCTCGAACCCGTGTCCCCTGCCTTGGCAAGCGGATTCTTAACCACTGCGCCACCAGGGACGTCCCTAGTTTACTTTTATTAGATCAGAGTTTCTCAATGTTGGCACTATTTACATATTGGACTGGATAATTCTTTGTTATGGGAAGGCTGTCTTGGGAATTGTAGGATGTTTAGCCGCATCCCTGGCGTATATGCACTAGATGCCAGTAACAGACCTCCCCTTCCCCACCGATCCACCGAGCTGTAACAACCCAGAATGTCTCCAGACATTGTGAAATGTCCCCTGGCGGGGAAAATCACTCCCTGGTTGAGAACTGCTAGATGAGACAGTAGATGTAATAATGAAATCCCACTGGAATATGCAAATTAAGAATATTTAATTTCTCTTCTTTATTCTTTTTTTTGTGTGTGTGGTATGCGGGCCTCTCACCGTTGTGGCCTCTCCTGTTGCGGAGCACAGGCTCTGGACACGTGGGCTCAGCGGCCATGGCTCACGGGCCCAGCCGTTCCGCGGCATGTGGCATCTTCCTAGACCGGGGCACGAACCCGTGTCCCCTGCATTGGCAGGCGGACTCTCAACCACTGTGCCACCAGGGAAGCCCTCTCTTCTTTATTCTTATATCCCACACTTAAATACTGTTGTTATAAAGAACATCAGTAAAGCACCTGTAGACTTCTTATTTCTGTCTCCTCTCGAAATCCAGAAACAGAAACTTCACTGTTTTTCAGCGCTCAAAGACCTAGTTTCTGTGGAGCATGATCATTGGATTTTTAATCCAAGATTAGCAATTTTGTTAGCTTAAGTGCAGTGAATAGAGCTTAGCAATACTGGGGTTGACAGGAAGAATTAAGACACGCGAGCAAATCTCATGTCAGGTTGTTGCTCAGTCATGCTAAAACCAATTCAAAAATTTATGAGTGTCTTTGATAAGCTTAAAAGCATTATCAGGTGTATTTAATGGTGAATAATAAAATAATTCTGAAAACCGTATAAATAAGTACAGAATTCTAAAATTGAGCCTATAATTTTTAAGAAGTAGGTAGAAGTTGTTGTGCTGAATTTTGTTATTGTACTTAAATTTAGCTTCGAAGAACAGATTTAAATAAGTATGCTGACATTTGATTGCTCAGAGTGGATAGACTTAGAAGGAATATACAATCATATCTGTATCTGGTCTTTCAGTCCCTAGATGGTGTTTGTCATTTATTCAGGGTTTACCATGGATAATTTATGTGCATTATGTATTTAATAACTATACATTAATCATATCATCACAAATCATCTAATCATACAATCAATAGCTTTTAGGAATTCCTGTTAATCTACAGTTTGAATGCAACCTCATTATCAGACCTGCAAAGTTTTAGTATAGTTTTTTTCCAACAAACTATTACTTTTTTAATGTCCCAACCTCAAGTAGAAATTCTGCTCTTGAATTTTTCTTTTGGTGAAAAAAATTTATTTTAGTCTTTTTTATTGCTCCATTAATGTGATTTTCTTCTTTTCCAAGTAAGTTGTTGTCTTAAAAACGTGACTAGGGGGATCTTATTTGTTTCCACTCTGAGGTATAAATGTGAATACATTTAAGAGAAAAAGATGTACCATTGACTTTAAGTTTAGTAATTATTAGGCATTTATGTCCTAAGACTTTTTACATGTGCTTGATTCTGTTGTTTTCCATTTGTTTCTTTTTTTTCCCTTTCTATTACACTTAGAGAAACTTATGTAGAACAATTACAGGGAGAAACTTCTAATGACAGGAATGATAGAGCCATTCGAGTAGCAGCAAAGTGGTACAATGAACATTTGAAGAAAATGTCGGCAGAGAATCAGCTGCGAGTTATCTTCATAACCAATGACAGGAAAAACAAAGAGAAAGCCATAGAAGAAGGGATACCAGCTTTCACTTGTAAGTCTCCATGGAGACCGGACTGTTAGTTCATGTTTGCAAATGCATATAAAAACTATCATCAGGCCCATAATCAGATGTTCATTTGACCATTTGGTATTTTCATAGTCCTATATAACTTAATGTGATATTTTTGTGTTTTTTTTAAATTTCTCAGCATTTCTAAGCTAAGTGAGTTGTGCCACCAGTGGCTATTAATTTCCCTATCAAGACTTGGAATTGGCTTAGCAATGAAAGCTTATAGATATACTTGACCCACTGCCTTTTGGGCGTGACCACTTCAACAGAGGGCTTCCCCCCCACACCAAAAAAAATTGACATATGTACTGTCACAAACAAAAGAAGGGGAAAAAAACATATCTAAGGAGGAAAAAAAACCACATTTGAATTTATCAAGAACAAAAAACTTATTTTTCAGGTGAAGAATATGTAAAAAGCCTAACTGCTAACCCTGAACTCATAGATCGTCTTGCTTGTTTGTCTGAAGAAGGGGTATGTTTGAGTTTGTTTTATTTTGTTTTTGAAAAGTGAAATTATTAATGTATCCACTTCCGGATGTTAGGCTCATAGTTACCAAATTTAAAAATTGGAATATCGGTGGGTAAGCTGGAATTGGAATAGGAGTTGGGTTATAAACAAGAGTGGCTCTAATAGACTTCTTATCAAAATGTCCTAAAGACTTGACATTCTCAAATAGCGCTCTTTACTGATATATCCTCAGCAACCCGAGTAGGGCCTGGCACAAGGTGGCACTATCTGTTTGATTAATAAATGAAGGAATTCATGGCTGGCTTGTGATGAGTAGGTATTTGACAAAGAAGTGGTGGGCACTGCAGAGAGAGCATACAGCTGTAGCATCAATTCCATAGGAGGAGGGAGGGAGTCATAAGAGGTAGAACAGGAAGGCAAGGGGCCAGATAGTGTGGACTTAACAATTTATTCTGTTAGTAATTTTTAAACTGTCTTATAAAGGTCTCCCTAAAAGGCTGCTATGAAGAGAAGTTAGCAGATAGGATTCTGGGCTCCCTACCTTATATTGTCAGGCTAAAAGACATTAAAGGTGGATGAGAGTGTGTCTAGGAGGAACAGAGGAGAAGGACCAGAATTGTTACTTATTTGGGAGACTACTCCAATTTCGATTTGTAAGATGATGCATTGTATCAAGGGCAAGATTAGAGGCAGAGGGATGAGAAAAGGGATCACTGCCATAGTGGACTTGAGAGGGAACCATTAAACTTTGTGAGCTGGTATTTCCTTGTATGTAAAGTGTGCTTAGCAATAATGACTTCATAGTGTTGTTATTAGGGTTGAATGAGGTGATAACAGTTGTGTTAATAAAATTCTTATCTCAGTGCCTGGCAAACAGCTATGGTAAATGTAAATGGTAGATACTATTGATATAAAAATAGGTTTTATGTAATAGAACATTGTACGTACATCCAGTCTTTACAGCATTTTCTCCATCCCTGCTTGTCTTCAACCAGCTACTTTACAAAACTAAATGGAAGTGAGAAAATAAAAGCTGGGCTTGATTTTTAGAATACAGATTTAGGATTATCCTGTCTAATAAGTAGCCACTAGGTGCATGCGGCTGTTTAAATTTAATTCAGGTTAAAACTTCAGTTTCTCAGTTGTACTAGTCAACTTTCAAGCAACCAGGAGCTACTTGTGCCTAGTGACTACCATACTGGAGATCACAAAAAGAACACTCCCTTTATCACATAGTTGTTTTGGTCTAGAAGAAGAAACAAGGAGTAATCCAACATTGGTGATTCACAGTATTTGATTATGCACTGTGGTAGGGTTAGTGTAGGATATGGTGAAATTACAGTTGATTCTATTGTAACACATGTGTGTTCCTCAAAGTCACTGTGCCATGCAAAATTATATAATGAAACCCACAGAGCTTAGGGAAAATGTGGTTAGGGACACACTCAGAAACTTCATGAAGCGGTGAAACCCACAGAGCTTAGGGAGAATGTGGTTAGGGACACACTCAGAAACTTCATGAAGCGGTGAAAAGAGGGTTATCTAAATTTGAACAGAAAGTTGTTACACCAGATGAAGTGCTGTGGCTCGTAAAACACAGTGATCTGAAGTAACTGATAGATGTTTGAGAGTGTGTTTGTGTGTGCGCGTGTGGATTCAGCTTGGTTCAGCTAGGTGCAGTTTTCTGCAATCACCTGGTATTTTTTTTTTTAACATCTTTATTGAAGTATAATTGCTTTACAATGGTGTGTTAGTTTCTGCTTTATAACAAAGTGAATCAGCCATACATATACATATATCCCCATATCTCCTCTCTCTTGCGTCTCCCTCCCACCCTCCCTAGCCCACCCCTCTAGGTGGTCACAGAGCACTGAGCTGATCTCTCTGTGCTCTGCAGCTACTTACCACTATCTGTTTTACATTTGGTAGTGTATATATGCCACTGCTACTCTCTCACTTCATCCCAGTTTACCCTTCCCCCTCCCTGTGTCCTCAAGTCCATTCTCCACATCTGCGTCTTTATTCCTGTCCTGCCCCTAGGTTCTTGATAACCATTTTTTCTTTTTTAGATTGCATATATATGTGTTAGCATACGGTATTTGTTTTTCTTTCTGACTTACTTCACTCTGTATGACAGACTCTAGGTACAACCACCTCACTACAAATAACTCAATTTCGTTTCCTTTTATGCCTGAGTAATATTCCATTGTATATATGTGCCACATCTTCTTTATCCATTCATCTGTCAGTGGACACTTAGGTTGCTTCCATGTCCTGGCTATTGTAAATAGAGCTGCAGTGAACATTGTGGTACATGACTCTTTTTGAATTATGGTTTTCTCAAGGCACATGCCCAGTAGTGGGATTGCTGGGTCATATGGTAGTTCTATGTTTAGTTTTTTAAGGAACCTCCATACTGTTCTCCATAGTGGCTGTATCAATTTACATTCCCACCAACAGTGCAAGAGAGTTCCCTTTTCTCCACACCCTCTCCAGCATTTATTGCTTGTAGATTTTTTGATGATGGCCATTCTGACCGGTGTGAGGTGATACCTCATTGTAGTCTTGATTTGCATTTCTCTAATAATTACTGGTGTTGAGCATTCTTTCATGTGTTCATTGGCAATCTGTACATCTTCTTTGGAGAAGTGTCTTTTTAGGTCTTCTGCCCATGTTTGGATTGCATTGTTTGTTTTTTTGATATTGAGCTCTTGAGCTGCTTGTAAATTTTGGAGATTAATCCTTTGTCACTTGCTTCATTTGCAAATATTTTCTCTCATTCTGAGGGTTGTCTTTTCGTCGTCTTTATGGTTTCCTTTGCTGTGCAAAAGCTTTTAAGTTTAGTTAGGTCCCATTTGTTTACTTTTCTTTTTATTTCCATTTCTCTAGGAGGTGGGTCAAAAAGGATCTTGCTGTGATTTATGTCATAGAGTGTTCTGCTTATGTTTTTTTCTAAGACTTTGATAGTGTCTGGCCTTACATTTAGGTCTTTAATCCATTTTGAGGTTATTTTTGTGTATGGTGTTAGGGAGTGTTCTAATTTCATTCTTTTACATGTAGCTGTCCAGTTTTTCCAACATCACTTATTGTAGAGGCTGTCTTTTCTCCATAGTATATTCTTGCCTCCTAAATCAAAAATAAGGTGACCACGGGCTTCCCTGGTGGCGCAGTGGTTGAGAGTCCGCCTGCCGATGCAGGGGACACGGGTTTGTGCCCCAGTCCAGGAAGATCCCACATGCCACAGAGCGGCTAGGCCCGTGAGCCATGGCCGCTGAGGCTGCGCGTCCGGAGCCTGTGCTCCAAACGGGAGAGGCCACAACAGTGAGAGGCCCGTGTACCACAAAAAAAATAAAAATAAAAAAAATAAGGTGACCACATGTGCATGGGTTTATCTCTGGGCTTTCTATCCAGTTCCACTGATCTATATTTCTGGTTTTGTTCCAGTACCATACTGTCTTGATTACTGTAGCTTTGTAGTATAGTCTGAAGTCAGGGAGCCTGATTCCTCCAGCTCCGTTTTTCTTTCTCAAGATTGCTTTGGCTTTTGGTGGTCTTTTGTGTTTCTATACAAATTGTGAAATTTTTTGTTCTAGTTCTGTGAAAAATGCCATTGGTAGTTTTATAGGGATTGCATTGAATCTGTAGATTGCTTTGGGTAGTATAGTCACTTTCACAATGTTGATTCTTCCAATCCAAGAACATGGTGTATCTCTCCATCTATTTGTATCATCTTTAATTTCTTTCATCAGTGTGCTATAGTTTTCTGCATACAGGTCTTTGTCTCCTTAGGTAGGTTTATTCCTAGGTATTTTATTCTTTTTGTTGCAGTGGTAAAAGGGAGTGTTTCCTTAATTTCTCTTTCAGATTTTTCATCATTAGTGTATAGGAATGCAAGAGATTTCTGTGCATTAATTTTGTATCCTGCTACTTTACCAAATTCATTGATTAGCTCTAGTAGTTTTCTGGTAGCATCTTTAGGATTCTCTATGTATATTATCACGTCATCTGCAAATAGTGAATCCTTGCATTCCTGGGGTAAACCCCACTTGATCATGGTGTATGATCCTTTTAATATGTTGTTGGATTCTGTTTGCTAGTATTTTGTTGAGGATTATTGCATCTATGTTCACCAGTGATATTGGCCTGTAGTTTTCTTTCTTTGTGACATCTTTGTCTGATTTTGGTATCAGGGTGATGGTGGCTTCATAGAATGAGTTTGGGAGTGTTCCTCCCTCTGCTATATTTTGGAAGAGTTTGAGAAGGATAGGCGTTAGCTCTTCTCTAAATGTTTGATAGAGTTTGCCTGTGAAGCCATCTGGTCCTGGGTTTTGTTCGTTGGAAGGTTTTTAATCACAGGCTCAATTTCAGTGCTTGTGATTGGTCTGTTTGTGTTTTCTATTTCCTGGTCAGTCTTGGAAGGTTGTGCTTTTCTAAGAATTTGTCCATTTCTTCCAGGTTGTGTACTTTATTGGCATATAGTTACTTGTTGTAATCTCTCATGATCCTTTGTATTTCTGCAGTGTCAGTTGTTGCTTCTCCTTTTTCATTTCTAATTCTATTGAGTTGAGTCTTCTCCCTGTTTTTCTTGATGAGTCTGGCTAATGGTTTATCAATTTTGTTTATCTTCTTAAAGAACCAGCTTTTAGTTTTATTGATCTTTGCTACTGTTTCCTTCATTTCTTTTTCATTTATTTCTGATCTGATCTTTATGATTTCTTTACTTCTGCTAACTTTGGGTTGTTTTTGCTCCTTTCCTCTAATTCCTTTAGGTGTAAGGTTAGGTTTTTTATTTGTGATTTTTCTTGTTTCTTGAGGTAGGATTGTATTGCTATAAACTTCCGTCTTAGAATTGCTTTTGCTGCATCCCAAAGGTTTTGGGTTGTCGTGTTTTCATTGTCATTTGTTTCTAGGTATTTTTGATTTCCTCTTTGATTTCTTCAGTGATCTCTTGGTTATTTAGTAGCATATTGTTTAGCCTCCATGTGTTTGTAGTTTTGACAGGTTTTTTCCTGTAATTGATATCTAGTCTCATAGTGTTGTTGTCGGAAAAGATACTTGATACGATTTCAATTTTCTTAAGTTTACCAAGGCTCGAGTTGTGACCCAAGATATGATCTGTCCTGGAGAATGATCCATGAACATTTCAGAAGAAAGTGTATTTTGTTGTTTTTGGATGGAATGTCCTATAAATATCAATTAAGTCCATGTTGTTTAATGTATCATTTAAAGCTTCTGTTTCCTTATTTATTTTCATTTTGGAAGATCTGTCCACTGGTGAAAGTGGGGTGTTAAAGTCACCTACTATGGTTGTGTTACTGTCGATTTCCTCTTTTATGGCTGTTATCATTTGCCTCATGTATTGAGGTGCTCCTATGTTGTCACCTGGTATTTTTTAATATATCAATTGCATTGGAACACATTTGTGTTTTCAAAACAAATATTATAGGAGAACTGACTGAACTTAGCAAGGGCATCTAACCCCGATTTGGGATGTCAAGGCTTCCTGATAGAAGTAATGTCTAAGCTGAGCTAAGAGGGATGTTAACAAAGCAAATTGCTTTGAAACAGAGACATTTTAGCTACTTTATGTAAGAGAGTTAACCATGTATTAACTAGGGGAAGAGCATTTCATGCAGAAGGAACAGTAAGTTCAAAATCTCTGAGGTTAGAATAAGTTGGCAAGATCAAGAAATAGCTAAAAGTGTGGCTGGATGGGAGTGAGCAAGGGAGAAAATGTTAGGGATGAAGTCAGAAACATAGGTAGAGACCAGATCATTTAGGGTGTAGTGAGTCATGGAAAAAAAACTGGATTTTAGCCCATGAGTGCTAGACAGCTGTTGAGCAGGAGAGTAGTAATATCCATTTTGGCTGCTCTAAGGAGAATAGATTAGAAGCAAGGTCCTCCAGTTAGGGGGATATTTTAGTACCCCTGGGAGACAAGACAGAAAATTGGATCACGGTAGCAGCAGTTAAGGTGGTGAGAAGTAGATCAGATATTGGGTATATTTCGTTGATACAAATATTTTGTTGATTTTAGGACTTGGTGATAGATTGGGGCTATGAGGAAATAATTAGTTAATCAGTTAATTAATGTATTTTAATAGACCATATCATTAATTTATTTAATGGATCATAGTATTTAATAGGTCCATATTTTTTAAAAATAGGTTATATTAGTTTATATGATGGTGAGGATGTTATAGTAGAGAGGGGGGAAATTTGATTCCAGAGAGAGAAGGTAATTATAGGACAAAGTTGTTGAATAGAGGAGAGGAGATGCTCACATAGGTGAGCAGATTCAGTGGTAGGGAGGTGAAGTAGGTCTCGAGTGACTGCTTCTGATTCTCAGTGTGGAGACTGAGGTCCTTCATCTGAGAGTGAGGAAGGAAGACAAGGAACTTGGAGAGTTAAGCAGAAAAAAAGAAGGTGTAAAGTGATCTCCTCAGAAGGTAGGGAATTTAGGAAATGAAGAAAACTAAAGGAGCCAAGCAGTCAGGATTGTGGATGTTGAGGTCTTAGAGAATCCTGGAAGGTGTTGTGGTGGATCTACAGTAGACGCCAGCCTACCTCTATCTAACATCCTTAGCTGTTTAAAATAATGCAAATAAAAATAGCTTTTCTTGTGCTTTCAGGAACCACAGTCTTTTCATGCAGTT
This sequence comes from Monodon monoceros, assembly GCF_005190385.1. Classification (NCBI taxonomy): domain Eukaryota; kingdom Metazoa; phylum Chordata; class Mammalia; order Artiodactyla; family Monodontidae; genus Monodon; species Monodon monoceros. Next base: position 32,341,375 of record NW_021703785.1, read on the forward strand.
GAGGCTTTCCATTACCCTTTACATACCTACCCGCTCACTTGATCACCTAACTACACACCTTCATTCCAGGAGGCCTGGGTAGGGGTAAGGGGGTACACAGAGTTTCTTAGTGTTCTGCATCTGTAGCTGACACCTAAATATAATGAAATGGAAATGTTTGTGTATTTCTAAGAATAGAAAGCTTCTTTTTCTTCCTGTGCTATGTTCATTCAAATTCATACAGTGGTATATACCATAATGTGGATGGTTGTTTTAAAAAATACCTGATGGTGTTAATAGTTGTATATGGAGCATACAAAAGACTCACTACTAACTATATCTCTTGGTTTGTTTATTTCACAGAATGAAATAGATAGTGGAAAAATAATATTTTCAGAGCATCTTCCATTAAGTAAGCTACAACAAGGCATAAAATCTGGTGCATACCTTCAAGGGACATTTAGAGCCAGCAGGGAAAATTACTTAGAAGCTACAGTATGGGTTCATGGTGACACTGAAGACAATAAAGAGGCAAGTGTGTACATAAATTCCTTTTACACTAAAATGTTTTCTGTTTTTTTTTTCACAAGTGTTTAACATTTTTGTACAAGAAGTTAAGTTTGCTTTATCCTCCCAATTTATCAGCTTGAAGAAAGTTATGTGAAAGGTCATAGATACTAGTAGAATTAATCACTTTTTCAGAAAACTGCTTATTGAGGAAAAGAACTATTAACCCACTTTTAAGAGAATAAAAATCTAATCAATAAAAAACCCCACTATGGTACCTCTATTTTCTGTATTATGATCTATTGTGGGAAATACTATTTACATAATGTGTAATTGCTCTGGAGAGCTTCACACACTTTAAAGCAAATAGCAGTTGTTTTGGGGTGCTCACTATTGGACAGGTACTCATCTCATTGCTTTGAACGCTGCATTTCATATATTTTCAACTCTGCCTGTAAGAGTAGGTACTCTCTTTTTTGTTTTACCAATCAGGACCCTGAGATTTAGAGAGATTAAGAAATTGTGGTACTAATGTAAGAGTTATGGTAGAGCCATGAACACAACCCATATTTTCTGAGCATGTTTTTTCTATTTGCTATTGAGAAATTAAGAGGGCAGAGTAAAGGGCCCCACTATAAAGGAAGAAAATATATAAAGGAGGGGAAATAGAAACATAGAGACATCAGAATATATCTAAACTTCTGTAGGCAACCTTTCCATTATTATATTGCCTTTGAAAATATCTGGGCACGTGTCATTTGCTGTTTTACACAGATAATCTTACAAGGACTTAAAAATTTAAACCGAGCTATTCATGAAGATATTGTGGCTGTGGAGCTTCTTCCAAAGAATCAGTGGGTAGCACCATCTTCTGTGGTTTTACTTGACGAAGGTCAAAATGAAGATGATATGGAGAAAGAAGAGGAGAGAGAATGCACTGTATGAAACCAAGAAAGTTTTATTTTTTTGTCTGTGCAGCTTTGAATAAGTTGTTAATGTATTGTCTTTGGAAAAAATTAAACAAGTTTCATTGCTTTCAGATTTATTTTATTAATATTTATTTTATTCGCTGTGTATGATGAATAAAATTATAGTTCTGTCAGTTTAATAATATATGTCATACACATAGTTGATTTCTTTTCCTCTAAGTAGTCTGCTTTTAAATTAATGTCTTCTTTTGCTCAAATAAAACAAAGGTTTAAATACAAAAAGACTTGAGTATGAAACTTGAATTCTGACATTCAGGTGTACGGTCTGGCTGAATTAGTGAGGTTTAAGTAAATAAAAATTTTAAATTTTCTGAAGTGCCTTTAGGTAATGTTAAAGTTCCCTCAGCATAAGAGATGTACTTCTGGGCCCTTACAAATGGGTCTGTTTAATAGTTCCTTCTCTATTACCATATTTATTATGAAGAGAGTGCTTTCAGTTGTTTCTTTTGACCTAAAGTCTACCTGATATGACCTATTTATTTTCCCATTTTAGAATTACAAGAATAATACAATTAGTTGGAATTCACACAACATTAGTAGTAGTTCTCTTTATATGAATTATATTCACTACTCTGGAGTCTTACTATAACATTATCTTTGCAGAGTCTAGGCCATAGGAGAGTGTTAGAGGTGAAATACCATAAGGTTCTTCTGCTATTTCTAATAAAAACTATTATTTGTTTGGGTTTATATTTTGGATAAGGACGAACCTTTAAAGATACATCTCTTTTTTTAATGAATTAATGAATGCCACTCAGCTAATTATTGAAAACTAGTACTAAAATCCTAGTCTTTTAATTACCAGACCTGTGCATGTGTGTGTGTGTGTGCACACACATGTGTGCAAGTCAGTAAATCTTCATATTAAAACTGCAGAGTCCAGTTCTGACATATTTATTCAGTTACTTTTGTTTTTTTGTAGTGCTTTACTATGGAACTGTTTTTGTAGTTTTGTTTGGCATGCTCTTGCCTAGAATTTTGAAGCATCAAAATTCCATAGTTTTATGTCATAATTTACTGCCTGAGAAAGTACCTGTATTCTAATTTTGAAGGGAAATTGTCTCATTATCCTTACAGGAAAGATAACTGAAGATTTTTACTTTTATTTTTACATCTCAGCTTAAGACTGCTGTAAGTGAAAAAATGTTAAAGCCTACAGGTAGAGTTGTTGGAATAATAAGAAGGAACTGGAGACCATATTGTGGCATGCTTTCCAAGTCTGATATTAAAGAGGTGAGTAAAGAGCATGTTGCTATGTAATAGAAAATGAAATACATTGAATAGAACTTACAGCCCTCACCTTGCCCCCATCCCCAGCCTTTTTTGTATGTGTAAAATCTTTTTTCCTAATTTTCTCTAGTCAAGAAGACATCTCTTTACTCCTGCTGATAAGAGAATCCCTAGAATTCGGATAGAAACCAGACAGGCCTCTACATTAGAAGGGCAGAGAATTATTGTTGCTGTTGATGGTTGGCCGAGAAATTCCAGATATCCAAATGTAAGCTTGAATTAATCATTTTATTTTAGAATATTAAAACTTTGGGAATAAAGTTGCTTCTTTTACTGAAAATAGAATCTGCTTTTGTATAAAATACATACTGAGATCTAGAAGTATTTCACAGTTACCTGGTAAGTGTACGTCCAAGCTGAAAATTAATTTTAGGAAATTCCAATGTGAATCATTTGGTGACTTTTACTCAGACTTCCTAACAAATAACTTTTGATGACAGCTACTACAAAAACAGCATTTGAGACCTAAGTAGATTGTAAATAAACAAATTTGGAAGATAGGATATTTGAAGCACATTTTAAACTTGAAAAATAATAGGAAATAAACAGACACCTTTTTATATGAGAACCAGGCCCTTGGGAAGTCTCCCCCATAAATCACTTGAGAAGTCTTTGTCATTTTTAGCTTTAATTTACCTAGTTGTCATTTTTAAGAAGTGTGGAGAACATTTAGAAATACTAAAGTGATATGTAAATGTTCAGGGATTTAATGTGATAGTAAAATATAAATTGCCAAACAAAAAGCTGTAAAATACACCTTTCTAATAATATCTTTTGGTTTTAGGGGCACTTTGTAAAAAATTTAGGTGAAGTCGGAGACAAAGAGACTGAAACGGAAGTTTTGTTACTTGAGCACGATGTTCCCCATCAGCCTTTCTCACAGGCTGTTCTTAGCCTTCTACCAAAGATGCCCTGGAGCATCACTGAGAAGGTATGTTGAAAAGAATTCTTAGTGAATCACTGTATCTGAGCTACTAATTTTTCTGATTTCTGTATGTGTTTTTTTAAAATATGTAGAAACCGTAGTTCCCTCCTCCCCTGCATTGAGTTTGGTACAGAACTCTTAGGTATCATGGAAATCATTTGCTTTACTGAAAGACAGACTTTTCTAGGGGACAGACATTAGCTTATGTCAAATTTTCCTAAGATGAAGAGTTCACAAGTTATAAATCATAATGTGCAGTTATAACTAAGAAATAAAGCTGTTTTTTTTAATTTATAGATATTGTTGATTGCATAAGACCTTGTGTTACATCTGTACCACCAAAATAGTTTTTTCTTTCTTAATAATGTGGCATCTTCTAGGACATGAAAAACAGAGAAGACCTGAGACATCTGTGTGTTTGTAGTGTGGACCCCCCAGGATGTACTGATATAGATGATGCTCTCCATTGTAGAGAACTTGAAAATGGAAATTTGGAGGTATTCATAATTATAATGACGTTCTATCTAAATATAGTTCTGGTCTTGAGTTAATTTTCTTTTGACCCATTGTAGAATTTGTTTGTGAGTTATTTATGTCAAGTAGAGTCAGTTGTAGCTGCAGAGACTAATGGGCATGTAAAAAATTGCAATGGTAACTGTGACTAAGGTCCTTTTTCCTTTTGGCCGTATTTCTTCTCATTAGAACTCCATTAGTACATTTACCCAATTAAGCATGTTGACATCCTTTTTATCTTTTTAAGGTTGGTGTTCATATTGCCGATGTTAGCTATTTTATTAGACCAGGAAATGCATTGGATCAGGAATCAGCTAGAAGGGGAACAACTGTGTATCTTTGTGAAAAGGTAAATATGTTAAATTTAAGAGTGGAATTTTGATACATCATTTCCATCATCTGTTTTATTCTTAATAATAAAACCATCTGAGGTATTTCCTGAGAAGAGGACAGCCACAGTATATAGTGAAATATGAATTACTACTTTGTTAATTGTGCAGTTTGTCAAAATCATGGGCACTTTTGGATTCTTGAACAGTCTGGAATAGTACATGAATTAGCTAAAAGGCATACATAGAATAAGATGGCCTTAAATCAGTGAAAATATTGCAATGTGTTTTGTTATTGAGTGACCCAAATAACAAGTAGATGTAGTTGATATAAATTGTTGCGTAGCATTTAACTTATTATTGGTGGGTAATTAATATATTTTCTCTTTCTTATATATAGTTAAGTCGAGTCTGTACTGTCACAATTTACCATTTATTCTTCATTAAGTATGCTCCCATAAACTTACAGAGAAAAATTGTGAAAGTAGAAGGGAAAGTTAAGCTTAGTCTGTGGTAAATTCATTGTCAAAGTTCTTCTGTGTAGCTTTTTTCCATAAAAATTTAGTTTTTCTCTTTTTTTAGAATGTTGAAAACACCATGTAGTTTATGTGAAGTATTGGAGGAAGGTCCAGTCGTAGAGCTATTAGGGCCTGTGTCTGTTATCTGGTACAAACGTATTGTACAGACCAGAGATTTCAAAGTTTCAGAGCACAGCTAGGTGGGTAGTGTAGAGAACTTAAACTTAGACTGACTGACATGAAATCCAGTTTTCTTTCATTGCTTCACTCTTGTAAAAATTGTGTGTAACTACTTTTCTAGAAATAGACTTTTTATTTCACATTTTCTCACTTCTTTTCACAAAGGCCTTTTTTTTCCTCTTTTAAGTTCAATGCTATTGATATTTGAGAGTAGAACCTCGAAAAACGTGTGGAGACAGCTCAGTAATCCACAACTCTATTTTATTTGTTCCAGAGGATTGACATGGTTCCAGAGTTGCTTAGCTCTAACTTATGTTCCCTAAGATCTAACGTTGACAGGTACTTATCACATTTCTTCATAAAAACATAGTATTTACTTCTTTAACTGATTCCCATTAACAGATACCATCTATTTTTCCTCATAGGTTGGCATTTTCATGTATTTGGGAAATGAATCACAATGCAGAAATCTTAAAAACAAGGTTTACCAAAAGTGTCATTAATTCAAAGGTTGGTTTCATGGTTACTACTTCATGTTTAACATCTTTGGTGCTTTTAACAATGTTCTAGATTGTTTTGAAAAATTTAGGCTTATTAATAATAAGAAGAAGTTTTTCCCCAGTGTTGCAGCAAACTCTAGTTGTTTTCAGTTATTTGCTTAATTTTTGCTGTTATTTAGAAATGAGTTTATTCCTGTATTCAGAAACTTACCAAGCCTATATACTTGAGGAGACCGAGTAGGTTTCTTTTAGCCCTAACTCAGGAGCTCCAGTGTTTGAAGTTGTCCCAGTTTATAACTGGTTAGTATTTTAAAAGATGGCATGTACACCGTCTCCTTGTTCCTCACATTTTCTCACTGAAATAATGTGATAAATCATGGTTGAATTCCAGTAGGACTAGCCTGAGCTCCATGTTCACACAGAACGGAGCCAGATTATGTTTCTCATTCTTCTCCTTTTTTTAATACTTTTTCCCAGATTCCCTTGTGTTCTCATTTTGCCCTGAATCTACCTCTGATGTTTGCCAAACCACTTTTCTTCCAATGATCTGTTTTCCAAGTTTACCAGCTTTTTCTCTCCCTTTGACATCATTCTTTTCTAATCAGCTAGTATTTGGAAAGAAAGCAATGTTAAACTGACAGTAACGTGGGAATGATTTAAATTTTCCTAGATTAGTATTTTTAAATAGGATGAGTTTATAATTCTCCTAGACTTGGTCAGTGTAACAAAATTATATGAAAAAAAATTAGTAAACATATAACAGAAAACATTTTTAGATGGGGAACTCTTATCCCCTAATAGATAAGTTGGTTCTCCCAAGAATCTGACCTGGTCTGCATCACCTAACTCTCTTGTACTATTCCTGATTTTTACTCAAAAAGCTGCTTAGAAAAAAAAAAGCTAAAAAATGGTGTTTTACATAAGGAGGAAAATAGGAACAGGGGTACTATTTGTATTGTAATTGGAAATTAATGTTTTCTACTATGATTTTTCCGATTCTTAGGTTAAATACCTAATTTTGGGTATTTAGTAGATTTCCTATAAAACACGATGTCTAGACTATTACAATTTTATTAATTATTTGCTGTGAGTAAGGCAGTATTGGTTCTCCGAAAAGGATTTCACTTTACAGTCATTATCAGAGAATAATCTAACCTTCCTTTTATTTTATTTTAACATTACCTAAGTATTTATACATTAACTGAACTATGAGTAAATAGTTTAAACTATTTACTAACCATTCTACCATTTTATTTTGTTTTAACATAAGTTCGCTTATGTTGTGTAAAGCATCAGATAAGAGTAAATGAACCAGAAATCATAGGTGTGGAGTATAAATATTATAGATAGGAATCTCTTCTTTTGTTATTGATTTTAGGTTTTCTGAAATCATGGATTTTATATAGTGGAAATATGAGAACATAGTAAGCCAGTTTTTATAAGCATTGTATTAACATATGGTTTCTTTTTTAGGCTTCCCTTACATATGCTGAAGCTCAGATGAGAATTGATTCATCAACCATGAATGATAGTATTACTACTAGTCTCCGTGGACTAAATAAACTAGCTAAAATTTTGAAAAAAGGAAGAATTGAAAATGGGTACATTTCAAAAATAGTTATTAAGATTTGTCTTAATTCACCTATCCTGGCATTAAGATAACTTGTGAACTCTTTAAAGTGTTTTATCATGGATGGTGATGAATTATTTAATAGGCTGAATAGGGGCTCTTAAGTAGAAACATTCTGTTTCTTCTAGATACCTTTTTAAATATTAGCAGCTTGATTCTGGACATGATTCTGGTTTGTTCAAGAGTTCTGTTGTGTCAAAGATCTTGATATGTTTGAGTTAAAGATCTTGAAGAAATTCTAGGAAGGCAAGATTGTCTTAAGACTGTTCTATATGGATTGTTCCTGATTTTAATTAGAAATGAGTTTCAAGATTGAACATTGGTTTTCAGATGTTTAAATAAATATAGATGAAGTCCTTCTTGCACTTAGAGTTGGAAGAGATTTTAGAGGTTGTTTAATCCAACACCTTCATTTTTTAAATGATTAAGAGTTACCTAGAAGCAGTCTTCCCAAAGATCTGATTGCTAGCGGCAGGTTTACAACTTTTAGCTGTTATATCATGGCATTTGCCAAACTGCAGAGGAGTTTTAAGGAGTATCCAAGTACCCAAACTTGTTGAAGTAGTTAGAAGAAATTTGATTCTTGAGAAACATCAACTGTCAGAGTAAAGCAGGTTCTTGAGCCTTTCGTATATTGGTCTCTGGGTTCCCGTGCCCATCTAGGGTAGGGTCACAAGTAGTTACTAAAAGTGTTTTTGTTGGGGAGTGCAAACTCTAGATCTGTGCTGTTTTCATAAGATGTGCCTATTTAAATTAAAATTCATTAAAATTAAAATAAAAAGTTCAGTTCCTGAGTCACACTAGCCATATTTCAAGTCCTCAGTAGCCACATTTGGCTAGTGGCTACCATGTTGGACAAGGTGGATTGAGAACATTTCCATCCCTGCAGAAAGTTCCATTGGACAGTGTTGTTCTAGGTATTTATGCTGAGCCAACCCTATCTCTACTCACACTTCAGTTTTCTGGGAATTTTCTCCTGAAACTTGGAACTATATAAGGATAATTTGGATGTAGTAAAACCCAATGAAACTATTGCTGAAGTTTGACCTTAAGATGTAAATAAGAGGAGTATATTCAGATTTCTTTTGTAATACAAAACAACACATTTTTCATCAAGTATTCGTTTATTGAAGGTTTTCAGTATGCCAGGCATCAGAAGAAAGTTTGTTGTAAAAGCAAAGTGAATAAAACAAATTGAAACTGTATTTATTTTGGCAGTTTTAAAGTAAGAGATGTAAATTTGCATCTGTAACAGCTTCCGCTAATTAGGACAGGAAAGATATTTCGTTAACTTGAACACTCTGTACTTCTAGTTTTGTAAGTATTGATAGATAGTCATCTACTGGTAAAACATATCATCGAGTCTTCTCAGTCTTAGGATGAATAGAGAAAGGAATCAGTAAAAAAAAATTGGTGTCTTTCACCTTCTTAAAGGATATGTTGTGTCTTAAATTATATCTATCATATGTCTATGTTAAAGAATAAATGTCATGTTTTAAATGTTCTGTGAAGAAAAAGTGATCAAAATGTGATTAGTATACCTTGCTCTTTAGGTCAAGATGTATAGATTAACACAGATTAATTGTGGTTTAGAACCTTATTGTAAATTATGCATGGAAAGAAAGGAATATTTGTTGGGATTCCCTCTCTAGTATTTCTTCTGTAGTTCTTCTAACAAAGGTGAAGAGTCAAGGGAAAAAAGGACTTGGAATCCCACTTAACTTGCCCCAAATCATCTTTTTCCCTTCTTTGTGATTGTCCAAAGTTACCCAGCCTCATTAAAATTCTTAGTTTTAGGTTGATTTGGAGCTGACCTGATGAAAATAGCATCAAGGTGTGTAGAAACATTATACTTGCCTTGCCTTGTGGGAATTTACTTTTCAAAGGAGAACTTGCCAAATCATTAAATGAACTGTGCATGTAAAGCACTTAGCCTAGTGCACTCTCTGACCCACAGCACTCAGATATTAATAGCCATTAGTGTTTGTGACATTAGTTGTAGTTTGTCTCCTCTCCTTAGTTGAGTGTATGTGGAAGATACTTTCGAACTGGGGATCTTCTGATGTTACTGATCTACCCATGGCAGCTTCCCTTTTGCCTCTCTCCACCATCCCTCACCCTAATACATTGTTTCCTATAGTAAATAAAATACTATTGATTACCTTCTTTATTTATAAAACTGATTACAAACTCTTGTAGCTAAGTAAAAACTCAGTTTCGGTACAGAAGTCATTCAAATCTTGAGAAACACAGGGACTCATTTTGTTGTGTTGCTACTGTCCTCCCTTTTTAAATGCATTTTAGAACTGTAAAATATTAGGCTATCCATGAAAATGGAACATGAAACTTAGCAGATGGTCATAAATCTTTCATAAGAAAAACTGTTATGCACTTGCTCTAATCATTTTCTGTTTTAAAAGAATCACTTCCAGAATTATATCTGTTACTGCTCACATGACTGATTCACCTCTTTATCTTATTTAGGGCTTTGACTCTTTCTTCTCCAGAAGTTCGATTCCACATGGACAGTGAAACTCATGATCCTATAGATCTGCAGACCAAGGAACTTAGGTATGCAATTTTTTTGATGGGTAGTAGATAAGATTTTGATTTTAAGGTAATATCTAGTATATATATTAATAAAACATATTTGTACCCCAAATATCTATTTTTAGTAGGGTTATGATTTCTACAGAGTTTTTTTTACTTACGAAATATAGAGAAAAGTAAATGATTTCACTTTCTAGTCTTTTTTATATAAAACCTATGTATCTTATTTATAAGATAAATATTATAAAAGGAAAACTGCCAGTTTGGTTTGTCTTAATGTGTGGTATATTAGAACTTGACTAGTAATAGCTATGGTAAGTAAAGGAAGATTACCCTCATTAATTTCTTATGTATTTAATAGAGAATGTACTGTGATAGGGTAGAATAGTGGCCAAACACTGGGCTTTGAAGCCAGACTGCCTAGATTTGGATCCCATTTCTGCCAGTGACTCCGGTCAAGTTATTTGACCTCTCTATGACTCGATTTATTTGTCAGTAAAATAGGATTGGTAATGGTACCTACCTCATAGGGTGTTGCGAAGAATAGTCAGAGGTTAGGTATTGTTGTTACAGTTTTATTGATTTGGGCTAAGATTTAGGGAGCAAGGTTGTTTTGGATTAAATCAGAGTTAGGCCTCTTTTCCATGCCTGTTACGTAAGGTGATCTGAAATTAATCATGCATTTACACTTTTCTAGTAGATGACCAAGGATTAAAAATGGGAATATACTCAAGTTTGTTAGTTAGGACCAGTGTGTGCGTTATAGCATTAGAGCTAAAATTTAAAAATAGCTTTGGGTGAATTTCTGTGCAAATAAGTCTAATGTTAATAGGAACAGTGAACCCAATACCAAGGGCTTTTTTGAGGAATATCTTGAATCTAGTTTTGCCAAAGCAGAACATCACCCATTTCTTCTTACCAAGAAGAAAAACCACATTTCTAAGAGATTGTCCCATAGTTTTAAAGGTACAATTAGAGGTCTTCCTAATATTAAAAAAAAAAAAATTAATATATTTTAGGAATCTTGTCAAGAAGTTATAAGATGTTGTTAAAAATGGAAACATGAATGACAGATTAATAATGCATGTTCAGTAACTTGGGAGAAAGAAAGCACTATTAAACAACACAGATCATTTACTAAACTAAATTTTAAGTGGACATAGGCTATGTAGAATGAAAAACAATATCACATTGGTTAAGAGCTTTGAAGTCAGATTATATGAGCTCAGATCCTGTTTCTACTGTTAATTCTAATCTTGAGCAAGAGAATAATGTTACACATCTTTAGTTTTCTCACCTGCAAAACAGGACTAATATCTATGTCCATATATATATATATACATGTGTGTGTATATGTATTGTATATGTGTATGTATACACACACACATATCGCAATGTATATAGCACTTACAGCACAATGCCTGGGCCATAATACGCACCCAAAACAGCTATTTTAAATATCTCTTCGTTTTGGGGTGAAAGTTTATTAGTGAAAGTTTTTATTTTTTTAAAGCCAAAATTGATATGACCTAAATAGCTTTTAATTCTTAGAAAACTTTATTTCTGTGGACTTATAATTGAATAAAAATCTCTTTGTACTCAGTATAAAGAGGTGAAAATGCTTATGATTTAGATTTTATATATTACTAGAGTTACTAAAGCTTCTGTTTTTTATTGCCATTTGTAAAGTCTCTTCTAGCGTGAGATTTACTCATGGAGTAGATGCCTAGTAAGAGATCGTTAGCACAGTAGCTGAGAAATGAAAGGGATACCAAATTCTTAAAAAAACACATGTGCATACACACATGAATGTTTACATAGGAATTTTCATTATCTCTTGGTAGAGAAGGTAACCTGTGAACGATATATAGAAGTCTCATTCTTTTTCCTTATTTAATGATTTTGCCATTGGCAGAGAAACAAATTCCATGGTGGAAGAATTTATGTTACTTGCCAACATCTCTGTTGCAAAAAAAATTCACGAAGAATTTTCTGAGCATGCTCTGCTTCGAAAACATCCTGCCCCTCCTCCATCAAATTACGAAATTCTTGTTAAGGCAGCTAAATCCAAGGTAAGGTCACATAGTTTGAAAAAGCATCTGTATTTGTGTAGTGATCCAGCCATTGCACTGAATAATCTATATTTACATTTCCATAAAAATTTTGTTGTCTCCTGATGCAAAAATATGCCCGTAGTTCTTTTAATTAAAAAAGAAGTCATCTAACTTGGGTGTGGTCATCTCTTCGCACCTTGAAATCATTTGTTTAATAAAATCCTTTAATGTCTTTAAATAAAGAGAGCCCTATACTAAAGCCAGATATTCCAGACTAAGTTATTTATAATATCCTGAACGTATTAAGCTCTTCCATATCTCTGTGCCTTTACACGTTTTTTATGCCTATATTATTTCCTGCCTCCTCCAAACTGTCTACCTTTAGAGACTTAACAGATAGTTTTTTTTTTTCTCTTTATCTTCAACTCACTTAAGCCCTCTTTATGTCACGTCCCTAAGAAAGAAGTCCATTTTTGCATATGTGGAAAAAAGGAAAAACATAGAAAGGGCACCCGTTTTCTCAGCCCGTTATGCTCCCTGCCTCTGGTTAGTAGACTTATTTAGGCATGATTATCCCTACCCTTGGGGTGACTGTGGCTTGGATTTCAGGGTATTATTCTAACAGGATGACGTTGATTTCTGATTTTTCAGACCTTTATGGTGGGCCTGCTCCTATCATATCCATCAGAACAGAATCAGCTTCTCCTCTGCTCCAAGGATTGTACTGTAAATTGGAGAATTTTCTCTTACTGTCCTATTTCTTTCTATGACCTGGGTAGAGGAAGGAAGAAATAAGTATTTTTGCCTCATCTCCCAAAGTAAAACAAGCAGCCAATTGCTGTATCAGCACGTTGAGCTGTAGTAACCAATACAGTTTTATTTTGCCTCTGGTCTTCTACTTTGAATGGAGGGAAACTCTCTGCAGAGAAAATCCAGATATGCTGAAAAATATCCAGATCTACTTTGATTTTTTTCTGCCCCAACAGAGATAAGGCAAGTACAGATTGGACTTTGAGAGATAGCACTACTGCTCCCAATATTCTCTTCCCCTTGAAATTTAAGAATGTTGATACTGTAGTACCTTCAAATGCGTTCAGAAAAATTTAAGGTTTAATGTTGCAAAAAACAACCATTACTTTTTATGACTTTATTTGTAGTTCTCCTAGGTTTAGGATAAAAGATATAAACACTTATTACGTGGTCAAAAAACACCATATTTGTTCAATCTGATTGATTATATTTTGAAGACATGCTGGTACTGATTTTAAAATGTTTAATATGATGTGTTTCCCCCTCTTCTTTATCCACAGAATTTGGAAATTAAAACTGATACAGCCAAGGCTTTGGCTGACTCTTTGGACCGGGCTGATTCACTTACCTTCCCATATCTAAACACCCTGTTAAGAATATTGGCAACTCGCTGCATGATGCAAGCTGTGTACTTCTGCTCTGGAATGGATACTGATTTTCATCACTATGGCTTAGCGTCCCCAATATACACACATTTTACTTCACCCATCCGAAGGTACTTTTTCCTTATGAAATTAGAGATAGAAAACAGTTGATTTCAAATTTTAAAAGGACATTTTAATGCTAACATAGCATGATTCTTATTTCTCCTTCATATATCTAGATACGCAGACATCATCGTTCATCGGTTATTGGCTGTGGCTGTCGGGGCTGACTGCACTTACCCAGAGTTGACAGACAAACACAAGCTTGCAGAATTATGTAAAAATCTCAATTTTCGGCACAAAATGGCACAGTACGCTCAGCGTGCATCTGTGGCTTTTCATACCCAGGTATTTGCCTTCTATCACTAATGTTAGAAATGAAGTTTCGTTCACTTTTAATTGCAGAATTTTTTTTTTTTGTTCAAAATATCTTAAGACAATCCTTGATAAGGTTGTATGCTTTTTTACAGTTATTTTTCAAAAGCAAAGGAATAGTAAGTGAAGAAGCTTATATTCTATTTGTGAGAAAGAATGCTCTTGTGGTGTTAATTCCAAAGTATGGATTAGAAGGTACAGTGTTTTTTGAAGAAAAGGACAAACCAAAGCCACGGCTTACTTACGATGATGAGGTACAGTATTTCTAATGTTTTTATTTTGGCTTTTTTTGGAGGGGGGACAGTTGCAAATGGTACCTGTAAAGGGTAAAATTATTTTTGTACCCTACAGAACTTTATGCTAGCTAAGCTTATTGTTTTACTCACAATTTCTCAGCTCAGTGTATCTTCCCATATACAAAAGTTGTTCTTGATTTCTTTCTTTTATACCATGAAAAGTTTTCCCCTCTAAGGAAAACTTGAATTATGCTTTGTCCCTAGTGGACAAATGGATTAAAGTAAAGGAATAAATGGCTGTTTATAGCTCCAAGAAGGGAATTTTTTCAACCAATTCCAAGTGTCTCTTACCTGACACACTCCCTACTTCCCTAATCTTAGTAGAACTACAGAACAATAAATTCTGCCCACATTACCTTTGTGCTCCTGTATAACACCAACAATTTGCCAATTAAAGGGGTGAGGATCCTACAGTTAATTAATATTAATGAAAGGGGGAGGTTTGCACATAATTAGGTCATATGTATGTGAGTTTGTTAGATTAATGGTTTTTGTTATGTTGAACACCTAGATGCTGAATAAATATTGAAGTTATTTTAGAATTTAAACTTTTAAATTAATATGGAAGATAAATTATAAAGAATTAGAACCAAGCCTCAAGTGTAAGAAAGCAATTAAAAATAGTAAAATGTGTTTTGTTTAGATACCATCACTTAAAATAGAAGATACAGTGTTTCATATATTTGATAAAGTTAAAGTGAAAATCATGTTAGACTCATCTAATCTTCAGCATCAGAAAATCCGAATGTCCCTGGTAGAACCACAGGTAAGACCAAACTTAGTGTCCATGTTGTGGTGGAATAAACAGTATGTATTTTGTGAAAGAGAGTGATATAGTCATAAGTTATTCCTGTTTAAGGATAGAATCCTGTAAGTATTGTGGAAGACAAATATCTGCATAGGAAATCCTATTTTCTCACTGATTTCCTTAGGCCATGGGAACCCAGGCATCTGGGCTTCTTCTGAGGTCCTTGGGGCCAAAAGTGGAGTTCTGAGATCTGCCTAGTTCTTTCTGAAATCTGCACTTTTGAAGATCAAGTTAAAGTGTGTTTCCACCTAAGACATTGGTTCTTAACCTTGGCTCTGCCCCCGACACACCTGAGGCCTCTGATCCTGACAGAGTGGCTCACAGCTAGGATAAATTGAACGTTTTGGTTAAACCCACCCTTCCCAAATGACATGCTTCTACCTGCTGAGATCATGTCTGCCTTTTACATTCTGAACCACTGTTCCTTTGTGTGTGAAATATATACCAACACATACATCCTGCGGAAAATCTGCTCCTTCTTCCCCCTACCACCCCTGCATCTTTTTGAACTTAAAAGCGTCAGTGGGGAAGGGGAAGATGAGAAAGATTTATTCCTTATTTTACGCTTTTACTCACCTATTTTTCCCATTTGCATTACTTTAGATACCAGGAATAAGCGTTCCTACTGATACTTCAAACATGGACATTAGTGAACCAGAGACAAAGAAGAAGAAGCTTCAAAAATAGCTACAGTCAAGAAAAAAAAAAGCTTCAAAGACTGGTTTCCTTAAAAAAAAAAATCTTGAGGGAACACTTGTAAACCTAAGAAGTGTGTGATACAGTTTGTTACTTCTAAGCACATTTTAATAATTTTTAAAATTTGCATTTTTATTGAACTGTTGACTGTGTCCCATCATACTACTTCCTTTCTGGATTGAACAGAACTATTTATGCAGAAAAATTCGACTGAATAACCATCACTTAAATAGTGACAGGATAACAACTTGAGGGATCTGTAAAGATCATTTAAAGGGAGCACTCATCTGCTCACTGAAGAGGAGATGAATTTTGCATAAGTAATTTGATTATCTGCTATTGATAGAAAAAAACTATAATTTTCCTATGGAGAAAATATAACATTTTTAGAAGGAACAGTCTATTCTTTCTGAGTCTTGAAAGCTGTCAGTGTGTGGTACGGCAGTTTTTAGATTTCAAGACAGTGAAGTCAGGAGCTGTCAGGGACTTCAGCATTTAATCTCCTTTGCCACCTTTAATTTACCTGACTTATACTAAGTGTTCCTGTACTGTTAAAAAGCCTCCTGCATTTTATTAGTGGTTCTTGAACAGCTGTGAATGTTTGGGAATTGGGTGTTGAAGGAAGGTGAAGTAGAATATTTTGATCTAACTGGAAAAATAGTTGTTTATTTAATACCAGATAATAAGTGTGATCATCATCCTTGACCTTCAGCTCAAATATCTCCCCGAAAATAAGGCATTAGGGTTCAAAGAAAGAATAGAGATGGCCCTTTAAACATCACATCGTGTTACTTATAAAATAAGGAGGCAATTAATAATGGCTTTTACATTGCATATATATCAGATTATGGAGGAAAGGAGGGGTTGCATGAGGACATTAAAGGGAACAGATTGAAGTACTGCTACTTGGTGTGCCCGTGCCTACTTCCTTGTCAACCACAAAGATTATTAATGATAAAATAGGTGTCTTCAAGAATATTTCGAGATAGAGTTACCTTAAAACATTTTACTTGGCTCATTCAATTTCTGAAGTACCGACACTGTACCAGGTTCCTCACCAGTCAAGTAAACGATCTCTGCCCTGAAGGAGCTTGCAGTACAGTGAGAAGTGACTGGCGAACATATCGGCAGGTGTAGTAAGTGAGAATAGTGCCAATGTGTACATTCAGGCACTTCAGTAATTAAAATGATTGTTCCCATTTCCTGTTACTGAGGAAAACATCCATACATTGAGGCAGAACTTGTTTCATTCGGAGGAGAGCCTTGAGGGGACTAACGCCTAAAGCGGTGGGCAAGCCTTTTCTGTGAAGGCCGGACAAGTCAGGCTGTGCCAGCCGGGTGCTTTCTGTCACAACCATAGCTCTCCACTCACTCCTCTGCTCTTACATAACGAAAGCAGCCACGGACTATAAACAACCGAGCATGGCTACGTTCCAACAAGACCTTGTTTACGGGCAGGGAAATTGAAATAATTTCCTAATTTTCGTGTGTTTAACAAAATACTACTAAATTCAATTTCCATGCTGCACCTCTCCCCCCAGCCATTTAAAAATTCTTTGCTCATGGGCCATAGTTTACCTGCAGTCGAGGAAAAGGAAGGCTTCTGGGTAAAACAAGGCTATGCTGACCTCACATCTGTCTTTCCAGGTTTGTTTTCTTACACCTCTTCTATGAAGAAGGCCTGCTTCAGGCTCTAGTCCCTGTTGAGTAGTTCAAGATGACCAGAAACCTTATTTTCACCCTGAAGCCTCTTCCTTGCTAATCTAAAATGCTTTGAATGCCACTACTTATGCTACGCAGCTGACATGAAATAGTTCATTTAAAAAGCCCTGTTTGAGCTTCCCTGATGACGCAGTGGTTGAGAGTCCGCCTGCCGATGCAGGGCACACGGGTTCGTAACCCGGTCCGGGAAGATCCCACATGCCGCGAAGCCTGCGCGTCCAGAGCCTGTGCTTCGCAACGGGAGAGGCCACAACAGTGAGAGGCCTGCATACCGAAAAAAAAAAAAAAAAAAAGCCCTGTTTGGTAAGGACTATTATCCCCATTTAACCGGTGGGAGATTGATGGTTTATGGCCTATTTGGGGTCATAAGTGACAGAGGAGGATATGAATCCAAGTTACAATTACAACTTTGTTGTTTCTTGAGTTTTGCTATTAAAAAGAACACAGCCAGGGAAGCACCTACCCTTAGGATCTAGAATTCCTCTTATGTACAATTGTTTTAAGCTCCTATTAATTCTAAAGCCTGTGACTAAGGACTCAGCCTCCTAATGCACTAATCTTTAGCAATGGACCTAGTGGCTAATGGCTTTAATGTTTAGTGTACAGAGGGGAGAGGATGAGCCAGGTACGTAGCAAGAAATAAGTCTTGCAGGTTGGCAGGAAGTTTACAAGTTGCAGAAAAGTAAGGAAGGACGTGACACAATGATAGTATGTCTTTATTTCCTAGGGCTACGTATGAATTATTCCCTCCTGAATGAGACAGTTTTTAAAAGGTAATTTGTAAAATATGAGTATACATTCTCCCAAGGTAAAGAATATTTTTCCTCCAAATTATATACCCATTCTACTCCCAACATGAATATGTTTGTTTAATTTTAAAAATTTAGTTACATGTCTGTCCAACCCTAGCTTCATAAGCCTAAAACTCTATGGGAAACCCTCCCCCCCCCAGCCCCCCAGTTTTTCCTGGTTCTCCTGTGTTCTTAACTAACTCCTCTCCATACAAAGGATGTTCCCTACCCTAGGGATGGAGATACATTCTGGGCATCACACATTAACCCCACTAATAATAACACATGAAGATCTACACTTTTTAGACCAGTTATCACTGGAACTAAGAATTTCTACACTGAAATGAACAAACAGCTCAAGCATGAAAAGTGTTGGAAACCTGCTTAACCTCCTTTCTACCTCTTTGATTAAGTTTCCTTTCTAACTCACATTTATTTCTTTCACCAAGGTTATAAATTTGAATTCATCTGTATATTCACATACTTTTAAGTAAAATAAAACATAGCACCTTCACAGTTCCACATGTTCCCAGAACTTCTGCTAAATTCAGTGCTGTCAGTAAAGTGACCCTGTAGGGCAGGAGCAAAGTTATCACTCAAGTTTTTTGTTAAACATATCACTCAAGGTCAGTACAAAAATATTTATTGCTAAAAGCTGAACTTGTACTTCAGTAACTTCTTTGAAAGTTCCAGGAGCTTTTCTGTTGTCACTAAATTAAGCCCTTGGTTTTTCACATTAAGGAGGGAAAGAAAAAAAGCTCAGCATGTTAGTTGAAGCAGTTTCTTCCCCATCACGATCACATTATGGATCCCATGCATGAAAAATATGTGAGGAGCTGTCCAGTTAGAGGCTTTGGTTCTGAGAGAGGTGCTCTACGGGCTGCTGCATTGAGGCCGATTTGCAATTTTCATCCAACACCTTTGCATTGAGTGGTCTTGCTGTGAAAAAGAAAATACCTTATTTTCAGTTTAAATAGGACCATTCAAGGATACAACAATTATGTGAACTGTTTTTAAAACCGAGATGCAAACTTCCTTATGCACTCTAAAGGGACAGTGAAGATACATTTTGTTACAAATCAGTATTCTGTATCATAAGAGTACTTCCTGTATCTTAATGCTTGCTTGCTTTTAAATGGACAACTACAATCCCACCTCATGACAAAACGGAGGAAAGGTAAAATAACGTGGCCTCCATATTAAACTTGAATATTCGTTTGGAGAGTTATGTTTAGTTGCACACTTGATATTTATTGTTTATTAATAAACTTGCACATAAAAATCAAAAATTCTCCTGATCAGTGCCTAAAATTATGATGGGATTCTTCAAATCTGAATACAGTTGTCCTTCAGTATCCATGGGGGATTGGTTCCAGGACCCCCAAGGATACCCAAATCCATGGATACTCAAGTCCCTTATATGAAATGGCATAGTATTTACATATATTTTAAATCATCTCTAGATTATTTATAATACCCAATACAGTGTAAATACTATGTAAATAGTTGCAAATACAACATAAGTTCTATGTAAATAGTTGCTGGCACATGGCAAATTCAAGTTTTGCTTTTGGAACTCTGGATTTTGGGGGTTTTTTTGCCCTGAATATTTTTGATCTGAGGTTGGTTGAATCCATGGATGTGGAACTCGCCAACCATATAGAGACATATCCATCCTATCTGGAGGTTCAGTAAGTGTTCACTTCAACAGTATACTTTTGTATAAATACTCAGTTTTTTAGATACACATATGTTATCTCTAAAGGCTTGGATTTTAAGAAAAGAACCCTTAGCTTTGAGTGCTCGTAACTGATGTGTAAAATCTCTCAGTTGTACTATTTCCCTCTCTAGTAATCAAGATGCTGTTTTTAGTTTAGCTTTGAGCCAATATTAGAGGCAAAACCCTCCACCTCCCTCCTATTGGGCACCCTCTCCTGTTCCCCTTTTCGCTTAAAGGAACTGATTTCAAGCCCCATTTCCAGAGCAGCGCTAGCTCTCCTTCCCCCACCTCTTCTCTTATGCTCCCTCATAGCAGAAGAGGTAGGAAAATAAAGTTTTGAAGCACTTTCTCCTGCTATTAAATGAACTGAAGACAGGATGAGGCATCAACAGATAGCAATTAACGAGATTTTACACAAAACGGGAAAAAGATAGGCTGAAAACAGTCACATTTAGTAAATACTTTAAAAACTACAACCATATCAAGCTTTCTCTGTTTTTTCCATACCTTTATATTAAAAACTTGAGATTTATTCTCGACTTCCAAGGTTTGTGCATCACTTTCTTTGCAGTAACTTTCTGCTCCAACCGTATCCATAATATTGCTTCCACAATTCTGTGTATTATAGCCACTATCCATCTGACAGGAATGAGAGGGTGAGAGAGAAAAAAAACCACCACAGGTAACATTGCAAAGTGTAATTCACTTGACCACAAAATTTATTTTGAGGAACTTTTATGTTTAAATAAGTAAATTTATTTTAAAATATTTATATAAAAAATATATATGTAAGATTTGGATTATGTAATTATATATAAAGACAATATTTTAAAACATTTAAGTGAATCACTACTATTATTCACAACTGAATGATACAATTTAATATTGTATTAATACAATTTAATATTGATCATATTGAATGAATTTAAAAAGTAATAAACATAAAATTGCTTGTTCTTCAAAGTAGTTACTACAATTCCTTCTAATAAAACATATCTTGTAATTTTCTTTATTTTTTTTAAATTCTAGGTTATTTTATTTTATTTTATTTATTTTTTGGCTGCGCCACGCAGCATATGGGATCTTAGTTCCCTGACCAGGGATCAAACCCGCGCCCCCTGCAGTGGAAGCGCAGAGTCTTAACCACTGGACCACCAGGGAAGTCCCTGTAATTTTATTGAAAGTCAGTGTACAAACCACTAAGAACATACTTCCCTGTTACTTTGTGCTCACACCCAGTAGATGAAAATGAAGATTACAATCAACTTCTTCCAACTCATTTACCAAGCTTGTCTTAAATGGCTTACTTGCATCTCTAAATAAAATTTACCTAAATGGCAAGCTACCTTTAAGAGGATTCAAAACAATACACATTTTTTAAAAGGTGGCTTACGTTATACTCATACCCATCGTTGAAATAAAAATCTTACCTTCATAATAATACCACGTACATAATGGCTCTAGATGTTAGCTCAGCTTTTCATTTTAATTAAAATTACAGCATTCTACAACACACTGTTACAGCCCAAAAGAGCAAAAGAAAAAAAGGGACTAGCAAACTTCAGTTTTGGTACAAATATGACAAATATTTATTTCATGAGGGCCTAAAAAAAGCACCAGCCCTGTACGGCGCTCCATGTAATATTCTTATTTTCTCCTTGCAGCACCCTATTAACTTCACAAATGAGGCTAAGGCTCAGAAAGGGTAACTTTCACAGTGTCGGAATGAGATGACGAAGAGCTGAGGCCCCACTGCCCCTGTCCACTCACTGCACACTCCACACTTAAGTGCACAGTGACAAACACCAAACAACACAACCCACAATGCAGTCATCTTGCACTTACGTCCTTTTATGCAAATTATGATCAGCGAAGGAAAGACTACATTTGCCCCCAACACAAACAAAAGAATAGCCTAGAAAGTGCATTCTATCATCATCTTAAGAAAAATGTTTCCAGTTTTCAGGAATGGATGCATATTTGTTTACTCCTGGGAGTGACGTTCCATTTGAACAAAACCCTTGTGGTGCAGGGAGTACGGTACACAGGGAGTCTGTCCCACTCTCTAGGAAGAGAAGGATCATGGTGCCCCTAACATAACATGGTGGCTTATCACACTGGCTCCCATTCAGACCACTACTAATGTCAGTGCCTACTATGTGCCAACCAGACAACACAGGTCATCTCGTTAACCGCCACAGGCGTCAAGGGAGACAACACGGTATTCCAAACTCTGGAAAGCCAATGTGACTGAAACAGAGAAGGAAGGGAAACAAAATGAGGCTGGAGAGTAAGGGAAAGGCCAGACCACGCAATGCTTTGCCAGCCACTCTACAGATTTTTTAATTAACACCAAAAGCAAAACAAACAAAAGAGTTACAAATTTAAGATTAAGATGCAGAAATAAAAACTCAATGGAAGGGTTATTGTATGAAGCTGACCAAATTTCCCAAAAATTAGAACAAAAGGGAGTTAAAAAAAACTGTGAAAAGATTTTTTTTTAATTGGAGAATCAAAAGGAGTTCCAAAGAATGGTGAAAACGAGAGGAGAAATCTAAGATATTATTCAAGAAAAGATCCAAGAAGTGAAGGGCATGAGTTTACAGATCATAAGGGCCCTCTGAGTGCCCAGTACAACTGATGAAAAGGAACCCATACCAAATAATCACTGAAATTTCAGGATCCTTTACTCCAGAAAGGGATAAAAAGAGACCATATGCAAAAGATTAAGTATTAAAATGGTTTCAGATCTCTCACCAGCAACACTGAAAACAGAACGAAAGAAAGTCTGAAGGAAAATTATTTCCAAACTCAAATGTGAGAGAATAAAGAACGTGTGATCAGACGTGCAGTATCTTGAAAAAGGTACTCTTTCTCAGAAAGCTACTGGAAAATGTGTTCCAGTCAAGTGAGAAGTAAACCAGGAAACAGGAGAACGGGGTACAGAACATGCGAGAGGTTAAGGGAATTCTCAGGATGATGAAGGGATATTCCAGGAATATATCTGTGTACAATGCTTGGAGGCCAACCCGTCACAGTAAAGCAAGTCAAAGGGCCCTGGGAAAATGTGACTGTCTTCGAATGTTTGGAGCTACCCCTGTGGTAGGAAAGAATGTATAGAAAACATTTTTAAACTACAAAATGTTCTGCGAACAGTACACATTATTATGATATGACCCAAAGGATAAGACTGAAACTGACTGGTAGATACCACAGACAGAACCATAGTTCAGCTCGCTAGGGAAGAGGCTTGTAAATGGTGAGAGAAGTCCTCTAAGATGGGCTGGGATACCCCTGCAGGTACTCAGGCAGAGTGATGGCAACTTATGAGACAGGCTTCCAAGGGGTAGGTGGACTGGATGATTAATGTGTATTTCCATCTAAGTATTCTCTAATGCTTCTATAGATGCTCTGAAAAAAAGAGGCAGTAAGAAAAAAGGAGAGCAAAAAAGTTAACAATACCTTTAAGGCTAAGTTTGACTGGATGCGCTTCTTTACTTAGGAACCAAATTTAGAAGCTGGAATATGTAAAAGCGATTCTAGTGTATTTTTTTGAGCAACAATCCTAGAAGTCAGGATAGGCAGCATAGGCATAAAATATGAGCAAAAGATTATATGTAATTTGGGATCATTTAAAATCCCTCCATGAGTTTTACACTTTAGCATGTCAAAACTGACAGCACTAAAGCATTATAGAGTTGTTGTGAGAATTAGATGAATTAGTATCTATAAAGAGGTTAGAAGAGTGTCTGGCACACTGGAAGACTGTGTAGTATTAACTATTACTATGGGTCAGTATAAACTTGGATTAAGGAACATGGAATCCAGACTGCCAGGATTTGAATCTTTTGACTCCACCACTTGCTAGCTATACAGGCAATTGACCGAACCTCTCTGACTCTCGGTTTCCTCATCTGTAAAACGTGGATGATGGTATACCTATTTCACAGGACCATTGTGAAGATTAAACAAATTAACATGTGTAAAGTACTTGGAATAATGCCTGACATATTGTAAGAGCTACATAAGTGTTAGATATCGTTACTATGAAATGGCAGGTAGAATTGCCTTTCTAGTTTAAAGTTCTTTCAAAACTCTCAACTCAAAGAATATGACAGTTAGTGGAACAAATGTCTTTCTGAAAGTAAATGCTAGCTGTGAAGTGTATTTGTCAAATGAATCATGCTTTCCTGTTGCCAGATGTTGCAAAATTGGAAATGTATGGTTACATGAAAAATGGTGGTTACAAATCACATTTTTTTTAAAGTCCAAAAGAAATATACATAAAAGTGCTCTAAACTGCTTTTCCTAAATTATATAAAGGAAAAACCAAAACTACTGTATTTTTAGAATACAAACACTACACCAAAAACTGAATTCTTTGGGAACTAGCTCCACAGGAAAGAGAGGTGAACCCTGAGAAGTTGCCGGATTCTAGCAGTTTGTAAAAACAGAGCAGCTTGATTTCTTTTCTGCTCTCTTATTTTCCTACTCCAAATAAATATCAGTGAATGTGAATATTAAATATATGTGTCATCAGTCCAAGTTAAAAGAACTAACCCTCTTGATATCACTTAGTACTGATTAAAAATACATATGTAATGCTGTTAAGTCTCACATACAACCCATTTTCTTTCTCACTATAATCTTACAAAAGAAAGGATGAAGAACAAGGGACCAAGGAAAGGACTCTACAATATTCAAATACCTTACCTGAATGTTACTGCTTTCACAAGGAATGACACTGCTTTCTGCGAGAGGTGACATGCACATGTGAGAGTTTTCAATACTGAAGGCGATCCCACTCACAAAGTCAGTCATGGGTAAACTCCTATTGTCAACGGGCTCCTTAATCCAAGTGGTCTCATCTGCTATCTCTATGGGATCGACCATATCCACAGTGTTATTCTCCTTCTCACTTTCCACATCCTGAAGCAGTGCCAATTCTTTCTCAGAAGCACCGGACTGGTTCTGGGTAATAGACATGGCGGTCACTACCAAGTGCGCGCCATGTGGACAAGTGTCACCATCCAACTGCGGCAGGTGGACTCCAGCCGTGCCCAAAGCTAGGGAGGAGGCGTCTGTGGAAGGAACATCTGCCTTGTCTCCTTCATCTTCGCTGTGAGCCTCGAGAGTAAAAGGTACCCGAATCAGTGAGGGCCGATACTTAGCACCCCCTGTACACATCTCAAGTCTCATAGGAGACCAATTTTTAATTGGTGAGCAGCCATCTATATAAGGACTTCTGATACACGGATTGGTAATTCCATTAGAATTTGTTCCAGACGAAGCATCAGGAGAATGGAAAGTTAACTTCCTTTGCTCTAAAAGATTGGGAGTGGAAAAAAAAAGATTGGGAAGGAAAAATCACATCATGAAAACATGGACATGGGAAAGCCATTACTAAATGGTCATCATCGTGTTTCATGCCAGAAAAACTGGATTTCTCTAACAGTGGTGATGTTTCCTGAAGTGAAATTTTGGTGTTAAAAATAATAGCACAAATGAATGTGTATCCATAAACAGGGTGAGGCTCTTCAAAATATAATTCCTCTGGCAAATATCCTCAAGCATATTGCTACTATAACAATGTTGTTCACATCCAAGATAATAGAACAAACCAGCTGATAGCTGCAAATTAACAGCTGTACCTGGTAAATGAAATATGTAATAATCTATTTCTGTTTATGTAAAATACTATAAGCAACATTAAAAGGCAAACAAAAATCTGCAAAATAATATTTGCAACAATAAAGAGCTTAACAATGGTAAACAAAATAATCAAAATGCCTTAAAAGTTAATAATTTTTATAGCTTTGTTAGCTTAATAAAAACAAAAGTTTAAAAAAATGGGCAAAAGCATATAAACAATCCTCCCAATGGTAAATGAACATATGAAGTGTTTGGTCACACAAATAATAAAAAATATGGAAATTAAAGCAATGAGAGACCATTTGTTCAACAAAAACACTGAAGTCTGAACTAATAATCCCCCCAAACAAATGACCCATAAACATTTGGAAAAAGTTCAACATTGTAATAACCAAAGACAAGAAAATTAAAGCAGTAAGAGACCTTTTTGTAATGTACCAAATTAACAAACATCAAAAAGAATGGTAAGACCAGTGTTGCTAGATGGGGAAAAAGATGACTTTTCACACACCACTGATGAAAATTTCAATTGGTACAACTTCTTATGAGGAAAATTTGATAAAATTCCTCAAGAGCCTTAAAAACAGTCATCCCCTTTCACCAAATAATTCCACTTCTGAGAATTTAACCTAAAGAAATAAATATGTACAATACACTGTACATACAAGGAAAAAAAAGAAATAATTTAAATGTTTATCAATGATTGAAAACAAAAGATACATCTGTGAAATGGAATATCATACAGTGATTCAAAATCATGGTTTCAAACAATAATAAATGACTTGAATGACCTACGAAAATACTCCTAATAGAATGCTTTGTGAAAAAAGCAGGATATAGAACTATGTGTGTGTGTGTGTGTGTGTGTGTGTGTGTGTGTTCATATATGTATGGAGATATATACACACATACACATGTACATATATAAAAGGAAGACTAACAAAAATAGTTTTCAGTTTTCCAATTTTATTTACTATGAATAGGTTTTGTAAACTATGAATAATTTTCAAGAAGTGCTATAATTTTTTTCAAGGAAAAACTGACATATTGCAAAGAAAAATATGTAAATTCTCACACACTACCTAAAAACTTTACTCAAACAAATATATCTTTACACAATATCAATATGAATATCTGATTACCAAAGTCTGAACCTACACACTGGAAGGCATACCAAAACCAACTTATCTCTACGACAGCCATCTTTCTTTGATTCTGCTTGTAAGATGTTTGGTATAAATACTGCTAGTCAAATTACCTGTATCTGACATGAGAGCAGAACTTTGCTGAGAATTTCAGTCTTTGAAAGTAAATTGTTCCTTTTGTAAAAAAAAAAAAAAATCCAAGTTTCTAAATTTTAAAAGGGTGAGTGGTCATTTGGAGCTCTGTAGTTAGAACAAGCTAAAAAGAGACTCTTTAATAACAAATATTGACAATATAAAATTTTAATTGGGGGTTGTATTACAAGACATACCTGAGAGTGGTGTCTTTCCTATTTGAAATGCAATTGGTGAGAAAGTGGGTGAAGAAATAGGTGAAGGACTGGTTATGCTTCCCAAACTGTATTTTTTTGCACTACCCTGAATAGGGCTAGAAGAAAACTGCCCCTGTGATAAAAATAAATAAATAAAATTAAACGGTTCTCTTCCTTAGCTCTGTTACACCAAGTGCTATTTATCTTTATTTTTGAAACACATTCATAAACTAGGTTGTATAACTTTGGTTATTCACCAGAAAGCAAGATGCCACCTTTGCTTTGTGGCAAAAGGCAAGACACCAAAAGGCAGGCCCACAGACACACGAAACAAACTTATGGTTACCAAAGGGGAAGGTGGGGAGGGATAAATTAGGAGTTTGAGATTAACATATACACACTACTACATATAAAATAGATAATCAACAAGGATCTACTGTATAGCACAGGGAACTCTACTCAGTATTTTGTAATAACCTATAAGGGATAAGAATCTGAAAAAACCATATATACGGATGTATAACTGAATCGCTTTGCTGTACACTTGAAACTAATAAAACACTGTAAGTCAACTATACTTTAGTAAGAAAAAAAGGTAAAAAAACAACAACAAAAAAAAAAACACGCCAAAAGGCAAGGCATTTTGTAACAAGGATAGTTAAGAAGACTGTTCCAAAAATTCTGAAATAGAATATACTAGAGAAGATAAAATATAAATGCACCGTATTTACACAAACCAAGTAGCAGTTTATGAAAAATTTTAAGTTAGTCCACTAACACCAATCTAGTTGTGTTATACTGAAACTCTTCCGTAATTCAGTAAGTACCTTACCCTGAAATTCCTTGAGACTCATTTACCTCTAAATACAAAATTGGAGAGTCTGACCAAAAGCATTCCTATACCTAATGACAAAATGTGAACTAGGCTAATCCGCATGAAATATAAAACCCAAAAGACAATCATTCCTCTTGACAGCAATAGGAGCATCTAGGTCCAAGATGCCTATAGCCAACCAACCAGCCACTTGGCCCACTTCTTACCGAACTCGGGGTCTGCACAGGGCTCCTACACTGCACAGGAGATAGATCTATTGAATAAAAAACCTCAAGTGATGCTTGAACACCACTACGAGGACTTCTGGGAGAAGCTGGAGGTAAGGAGTCAGAGATACTTCCGTTGCCATCTAAAAATAGCTTTCTTCTGAGGGATGAAGAACTGAGGTTTCCGGGAGATTGATCTGCAAATTCATCAGCTCTAAAATAGTCACCTATATTTAATATTAACAGAATAAAAGGCAGAGCTAGTCATTTGGAAGAGCAATTATATTTCAGTTGTCTGATGTTTTAAAAACCAGTCTCTATGTTTGAACTGTTTTCCAAAAAGAGGGCAAAGTTTAACTGCACAGGTGCTGCTTGAAATCTGAAACGATTCCTTCTTTTTTTAGTGCCTCATTATGAGTATGGGTAGTGCCAATAAATGTGTTCATGAATAGTTTATGTCTATAGTTAAGTTCACTATAAAAAGGCTAATTCAGGCCATATTAAAGAAAAATGAGAAATTTCAGGCTTCCCCACTTCTTTAGAAAGAGGCATTGCCACAGATTCCCACTTACAAAAGCCATTAAAACAAAACCTTTTATTTAAGTTATTAAAGGTTTAAACAAATACAATACTTACCTAATACCTTTTCTAAATTAAAATCCACAGGAAGAGACAGTAATGTCTGGCAAGCAGCTGGAAGCAAGCAGATAAACACAAACATGGTTAAATCAATGCAAGTGTATCCCATGCAGTTTAGCATGTGCTTCCCCATCAACCATCTCCCAATGATGCTCCAGACAAACTGAATTATTTACTTTACGCATCCCATTCCATAACATGCCACCTTCCTGTTTCCCACACTTTCCAGCACTGATGTAAACCTGTTAATGGTAAAAGATAACTTCTGGTTGTGCTGCTGGCACTTATATCAGAAAAGAAGCCAGCCTGGGCTTCCCTGGTGGCACAGTGGTTGAGAGTCCGCCTGCCGATGCAGGGGACACAGGTTCGTGCCCCGGTCCGGGAAGATCCCACATGCTGCGGAGCGGGCTGGGCCCGTGAGCCATGGCCGCTAAGCCTGCGCGTCCGGAGCCTGCGCATCCGGAGCCTGTGCTCCACAACGGGAGAGGCCACCAACAGTGAGAGGCCTGCGTACCGCAAAAAAAAAAACAATAAAGAAGCCAGCCTATATATATTTGGGGATAGATTTCCCAATATTAACAAATTTTCAAAAGAATGCCTTCCAAAACCAAAATTCGATTCACATGATTTGAATCACAAAATAACACACTATTGCCACTTCTCAAACATGGATGGATATATCTATTCTGTTTCTCAAGGTCAGCTCTCATATAGCTTATTCATAAAAAGTAAACAACTTCAATTCCAGAGTGAAGTGTTATCACATGTACTGAAATTAACATCAAATGTCGCTTAATATGGAACATACTTCTTTTCCAATTTACATTCATACTCACCATTGCTTGTCTCAGAATGTACGGTCAGCTTTCTTCCAATTGGAGATTCATTATTGACGTTAATACCTGTAAAACATTCTAAGTGAAAAATCTTACATTTTCTGTTCTTCATTTACTTTAGGGTTACTTTTTCCAGAGTAAAAAAATGAAGTGTGGAAACTTTTACATTTAAAAAATAAATGTCTGCATATGTAAGTATATAACTTGGCATCTTTCTGCTAAGTTTGTTTGTTTTTTTTATTGATTGATTGATTGTCAACTTTGAGGAAGCATAAGGATAAGACTTAAGGATTACCACAGCAAGTAAGGCGGCACCAAGAGATACTTTTTAGGGAAAGCAGCGTTGCTCTACATGACGTCAACCTTAAAAGGTTGGGGACACATGTTAGTCAACGTCAATGTCCTCAAACAGATCCTCTGTTGCTTGATGCTTTTCCAAAATGGAAATAGATAAATTGTCGGAATTAAAGCGCCAGGCCATTCTGAAAGAAACTGAAATTTGATCAATAAAACCGTGCTCAGTTTTTTTTTTTTTCGCCGAGAGGAGTCAAAAATATGGGTGCAAATAATTTTTTTAAAAATCTGAAGTTAATGACTAATATTAAGCTTCTTAACTTGAAAAAGCACCAGGTAGTAAATAAATGGGTGAAAAAATAGAATTCTAGATTCAAATGCCTTCTCTGCTGTAGGCAGTGTGACCTTCTAGAAGGCAAATGCAACCAAGGCACTCTGCTGCGAAAACTCTGTAATGTCCTTGGTCTTTAGGCTGGAGTCCAAACACCTTAATGGTGTAAATAAAGCCCTTCCAAAACCTTGTCTCTGTCTCTAGCACAGCTGTCCTCCAACCGAGCATTATCTGAATACCTTAAAAAACAAACAGGTTCTCTCTCTCACCTCTAGGTATTTCTAATATTCTTTCCTCTCTGACTTTTCTGCCCTATTCCCCGAGTCCGGCTAACTCAAGTCTCAGCTTAAACTGTGTCTTCCATCTAGACAGGATTATTCTCACACCACTTTTCAACTGTATTGCAAGTGTTTTCTTGGTTGTTTCCTCTAAAAGGACTTCATAGATAACTTTAAGACCACAATCAAATGAGGAAAAATGGATGGATGTGATTACACCAAAATAAGAATTTCTAGGCAACCAAAGACATCAAAACAAAAGTAGCACATGTGTGACTGGAGATGACATGTGAAATGTTTAGAACTAAGATAACTACAAATGTAACTACAAGGTATCTTAGAAATTCAAAGGAAAAAGAAAGAGACAACAACTCCAATAGGAAGGAATTAGAAATAGGCATTTTACGAGAGAGGAAATAAAAAGGCTGTTAATATATGAGAAATGAAAATTAAAACCATCATTTAGAATGTCAAACAACCCATGAGAAAGGCAAAAATGTGAAAGCCACGTACTGGCAGGGATGTGGGGATATGGGAACCCTAGGCACTGCGGGTGGCTGTGCAGACTGTACAGTCGTTCTGGCGAGCAGCCTGGCGCCGCACAGTCAAATCAGAAAACATGTAGCCTATAACTCAGAAATCCTCAGCCTATGTATAGTTCCCAGAGAAATTCTTGTTCAAGTCCATAAATAAAAATGTAATGGGTAGTACAGTCATTGAAGCACCTTGCTGCATAAATACTGGTAACAGTAAAAATTGACAGCATAAGCTAATGTGTACAAACAAAATCATTGTTCCCCCTGACTCACCATTGTCTTTGTTATTCTTCGGGTAAATAACAGTGAGCACTTACCATGTGCTAGGTACATGATCTTCGAAGTATTATCTCATTTCATCATTTCATAGGGAAGGAGAGTGAGGCACAGGAAAGCTAAGTAGTTCACACAGCTACCAAGCTATACTGGGCATGACTCAAACCCAGACGGCATTACTGTAGAGTGAGGGTCAGCAAATGATAGCTCACGAGACAAATCGGGCTGGTTCCCTATTTTTGTAAATAAAGTTTTACTGGAACACACCCACACTCGTTCATTATGTATCATCAGGGATACACTTTCATGGTAAAGCAGCAGAGTTGACTGGTTGCAACAGAAACTGTATGGTCTGCAAAGCCTAAAATATTTAATATTTGGTCCTTTACAGATAGAGGTTGCCAATCTCTACTCTAAGGTAGTGTTTTCCAGAACTTTTTCTGTGATGATGGAAATGTTCCATATCCGTGCAGGACAATATGGTCACCACTACGTGCGGCTACTGAGCACCTGAAATGTGCATGTATGAGCAGGAAACTAAAATTTTAATTTATTTAAATGTAAATAGCCACATGTGGCTAGTGGCTACCATATGTCAAGAACTGTAAAGGGTCTGACAGGTTAGTGTGTCAACGTTGCATAGATGCTGGCTGAAGAAAGGAGGCTTTGGGTCACAGACAAAGGGACTTCATTATTCTCAGCACAGGAGGCAACATGAGCTTCATGTTCACGTCAGCTCCCTTTGCCCCCTCAGTCCCAAGGAAGGGACATGAACGAGCCCAGGTGGATACAGCACACACAGAGGGTCTGTGCCCCAGCTGAGGAACCCTAAGCACGGGAAATCCCATTCTTTATAAGCTGCAAGCAAACCTGCCCCAGAGGGAGACATTACCATTACTGTACTAGACAGCCAAACAAACCTACCCTCTGCTCCAGAGGGATACTCCATCTCTGTTTTCCAAGGATGTTCACAATACAAACATCCTTGAAAATACAGCCTGGATCAAAACCTGTCCGTGGCGCTCTTCATGAGATGTATAGCAATGCGAGACCCACAGAGAACTGAACTATCTCCCAACACCACTGTAGACAGCACAGGCCTGCGCACCCCTCCCACCCCCGCCAATTAACCACTGTACTCTGTCATCACGGGCTTGATGAGCACACCAAAGAGGCTGTATGTAGTATTTTTAGCATCTTCCTGATCTGCCTCACTTTAACTAAAACAGGTTACCTCGAATATAAAATGATGTTATAAAAAAGATCACATAACAAGGTTGATTCACCTGTTCAAAAATCCAACATTAAAACACTGGGGGGAAGAAACCTACCATCTATGAATACGTCACCTTGGATACAGAATTTTAGAGCTGGGAGGCATGTTATCACACAACCATCTAGTTTAACCCCTTGATTTTACAAGTGAAAAACTGAGGCCTAAAGAGACTGAAAAAGTTGATCAAGGTCACCCCTTCTGGTTTATAATACAGAAGGTCTACAACCCAGGTCTCCATCCACTACTGCATGCCACCTTTAGTTTGCAACGATTCAGAATCTGAACTGAGAAATGCTTACTTTTAAATCCAGGTTCTGCCACCTTATCATATCTGTAACCTGGGACAAGTGCTCTAACCCTTCTAAAACTAGATTTTCTCACTTATAAAATGAGACCAATAATAGCACCTACTTCACATGAGCTGTTGTAAGGAATACTGAAAGCACTTAACACTGTCTAGACACATGAAAAGTGCTCAATCCATTTTTTCTGTATTGTGTTTTTGACAAAGAATGGAACAAATATTCCCTGTTATACTGAGAGCATAATTAATGTATGCTATACAGAAGAGCGGGCAATTCCACCCAAAGGGGGATGTATATAAACAAGTAATACTTGAACATTGCTCACAGCTCAAAGGGCAGTGAGAGCAAATATAAGATAACCACTTCCTAGAGGTAGAAAAATATTTGAAAGATTACTGGCTTGCTCTTCAACTTCCTTTTTAATTTTGCAGATAATCAGCTGTATTACACTGTCCCAGAGGTCCTATAAATGCCCATCCTTCCTCTACTATTATAAGAAACCAGGAAATTAGCAAAAAGCAAAAGCAATTTAAGGATTTCATTTAAAAAAATTAACCTTCAAAATCACTGCAAAAATTAACAATTCAGCTCTATATTCAATACCAACTATTTCTGCATCTACAGATCCTCTATAACCATCATTATAACTGATATTCACAATGGTTATGAAGAAAAAGTTAAATTCAAAATAGAATGGCCAAGAAAAAAAAGAATTTAGTAAATTTTAGTCAAGTTTTGAATCCTAACTCTTAAATAGTTAAATCCTCTGGTATCCAGAAATTTAATTTATAGCAAGCTTCCTACCAAAGCAGATAAACTGACACTCACTATATGTTGTTTTACATTCATTGCTTTTTATTTTTATGATTTTTATTCAGGCAATTTTTAACACACTCACATTTACTGGAATCATATTCTGAAAGCTGCTTCCCTTCATGATCAGTCCAAGGAGAGGGTACGATGACATCCTTAGTGAAAAACTAGGAAAATTAAAGTCATAAAATTAGGCATATGAAATATGAAAAGGCAGCTGTGTTAAATAACCATCAAACATGTTACATACTGACTTTACTGTTATATTTTAAAATTTCATACTTAAAAGCACAAATGAGCAAAGGTAAAATGGAAGAAATTTAAAGTATATATAAAGAAAAATGTTAATACTTCAAATCAACCACTTAAATTTGCAAATTAAGCTAAGGTTATTAATCATAAAGAAAATATTTTTCATTTCTCCCCCAATTTTTTTGGACACGGGGGGAGGCTGACAAAAGGGAGGATGAAGAGGGAAGGAATAAATGGAGATAAATGTATACGTGTAAGCCAGTATCAATAGTGTGCTGGAGCTGGCTTGTCCTGACTCTCAAGATCTAATAATTAAAATTTCAGGAATTCTGTGTATCAGTTATCAAACAAAGCCAATATTAAAATTATGTAAACTTAAATAACCTATATTAAAAATAAAGGTAGTAAAAACTCAAAATCATCATTTGCTAATTATTTTACTACATTTACCAACATCTATGCTCTTGAGGTTAATTATATCTTTTGTGTCTGTGTGGTAGAATGCCTACATATAATGGTGTACTGCTACATTTCTTTCCCCATTCAGCGATGTCACATCACTAACTTGAAATTGGCCGTGGTTGGAGTATTTACACTATGGACAGCAGCAATCACTAAAACTCATACTCCTCCCACAGTCAGAGGGCCTGTTGTTAATTTACCAGCACACCACTGGCCAGTACACCCAAATGGAGATACAGCATTTGGATAAATGTGTTTCCTCTTTCATTCTGGGTATAAAATTAATCAAGCCTAATACAGTAAGTAATACAGTATTTTCCCCTCCCCTCTCCATGTTTTGGAGGTAACTCAGAACATTTTCTTCATATTTTGCTATACCTATGACAAAGAACTAGCTTCCTTGACTAAACTACCTATGAAAACATGAAGAAAAGATGTTGAAAAAAGGAGGGGGGGAGGGGGAACAGAGATGATACAGACTTCCCAGAAAAAAAGGAATATAAAAGACCCACAAACTCATGAAGCAAAGTATAAGTTCACTGAGAATGAAAGAGATACAAATCCGAGTAACAAGATGAATTTTTAAAGTAATAAGATTAGCACAAATTAAGAAGTTTGATAATAGCCAATATTGCAGATATGAGAAAACAGGCAGTATCATAACGTTTCCAGGAGAATAAATTGGTACAACCTTTTGGGAAAACAATATGGCAAAATCTACCAAAAGCTGAAAACACAAACCCTCTGACTTAGCAAGTTCACAAAGATATATGTACAAGTGTGTTCACTGCAGCATTACTTGTGATAGAAAAAACACTGAACACAACCTACACATCTGTCAATAGGGGCTGGATTAGGTTATGATACATTCATACAATGGAATACTATGTATGCTATTTACTAATAACTGGTATGTGCTGATAATAAAAAAAATTCTAAGAAATTATTAAGCAAAAAAGTAAGAGGCAAAACAGTATAAAAATGATGATCCTACTTATGTGCAAATATTTAAAGGACATGTGCTATTATCACACATGTGATCACACGAATCTGAAAGTATACTCAAGAAATTTTACAGTAATTACTTTTAAGGAGTGAGACAGGGAACAAAAGGCTCTTCATTTTCATTTTATATTTTTTCTTTGCAGTTTGTTTTTGTTTTTATTATGTGCATATATCTATTGTATTTCACATGCATATGTATGAATTTAATTTGTTGCTGATACATTAACTTCTGCTACATTGGCCCTAATCTTCACTCTGAATTCATTTTCTTAAGTTTTCTCCTGAATTTCCCTTTAAAATTAAGTCGAGAATTCGAAAGAGAAAGCATACTTCCCAAAATGTTGGGAAATGGGAAAGAGTCTGAGAATATTCAACTGGGGAGGAATCAAGTGACTGGATTAGAATTAAAATTTTGAAGTTATCAGACAGATTAAGAAGTAGATAACATTTGTCAGGAGTAAAGCATATGAAACAATTTCCTAAGAAATAGGCTATATCTGAAATATGGGGGCCAGCACATCACTGGATCTCTGAACATGCCATAGCTGAAGTCTTTTGGGGTGCAGAAGATCCAAGTGCAGCTAAGGAATAGAGGGGGCTAGTGAGAGAAAAAGGAAAAACAAAAAAGGCTACCATGACATGAAGACTTTTGAGCAAATATCTAGATAGACATCCTTTATACTCTAAGAGTTCAGCAAACAAAGAAAGCAAGAAGTGAAAAACTAAGTTCATTAGTTTTATTAAAAAAAAAAAACAACCTACCTTTGGGATATACTTTTTCTATTTATCAGTATATTATATTTCATGAAATATATTCTATGTCTTAAAAATTCGAAGAACTAACAAGAACAAAAGATAAAACCGTTACTGAGGCCAATCTAGACTTCCAAGGCTTGAAAATATTCAACTTGCTCTATGTAAACTCCAACTTGAAACAATGGTTTGTGCTCATCCAAGGCACAAGGAAGACCAACTGTGCTAGGCCATGAGAATGAAAAGATGAACAAGCACAATAATGGCCAAATAAGAATTCAGTCTGGGGGAGAAAAGCACTCAACTGGTCATTACAATGAGAGGCGCTGGAACAGCTCAAAAACACTGGTCTTAGGGGAGCTCTGAGAGGGACTGGGGACGGGTAGACTGGTGTGGGAGCTGGGACAGGAAAGGATCTGAAGGAAGTCTTCCTCTCTTAGAGGTGCTGTGCATGCAGAATCGATGCTTAACTAGCTTCATGATCAGTAACAGTTTTAAGTTACCTCTTCAATGGCTTTTTGTCTTTTGTCTTCCACATCTTTATCTATTCTATACAGAGATAAAGAAGAAAAATAACCATGCCATTACTTCAGCAGATTGAACATTTAAAATAATAACCTTTCAAAGAAATCGTTTCTTTCCCCGTTGGAAACTGGCAAATGTTAAGCTCATTTTAAAAGAAAAATTGGGACCTTATCACATTTCATAAATGACAGTATTTAGATATTCATTCAGCCTTGTGCTGTTAGGCCTACCTCCCCCCTTTCCATTCACAGTTGGAATGGAATAATATTTTCTTTTAAAAGGCTTACATTGATACAATTTTTAAATTACTATTAACAATGTAAAGAAAGTAATTTGAATAAACTTTGCCCTTTAATCACCACAAATTAAGAAGTATGTCACTCCAAAGAAATCTAAAAATTGTCCAAATTCTTTTTCTTCAATTATAGCAAGTTTATCATAGTCATAATTTTAGAATCAACTATTACTCTGAAATAAAAGGAAAAAAAACTATCATCCTTACAGTTCTAAATAAACAGGCAAAATTATTAATTCTGAAATGAAATATCAACAATATAAAATTTGAAATATAAAATATAAAACTTTGTCCAAACAAATTCTTTTTTTCCCACTTTGATACATTATGCAATTATAGCACCCCAAATTTATCAGCTGTAAGTTTTAATATAAATTGTCGGGTCTCAAGCACAAGGCATATACTTGCCAAGGACTCAGCAGTTAGCCTTGTAGGACCACTTCTTTTTTTTTTTTTTTTTTTTGGCCAAGCCGCCGTGCAGTTTGTGGGATCTTAGTTCCCTGACCAGAGGTTGAACCTGGGTCCTCAGCAGTGAAAGCACGGAGTACTAAACACTGGACCACCAGGGAATTCCCAGGGCCCACTTCTTTAATCTGTTCCCAGAAAGAATACTTGCTTACCATCAATAAGTTGGTAAGACACTTTTTTCTCTCCAAATTTTTTCATGTATAACTTGCAGCTTAACAAAGCTTATAATAATGTACGTGTATTAGAAATTAAAATCAAGTAGATCTCTCAAATAAGGGAATTGTGAGAAAATAGACTACAATGATAATCCAGATATCTCAGCTTGAACAGCCATTCTGAGATTACTAACTCAGTTCTCTTCATCTTATTGTGGACATAAACAGGTCAAAATGACAGGGCATAACAATAACAGCGTACAGTATTACTAAGCTCTGATCTAGCAATACCTCATTCAGAAACTTTCTGCTGCTTCATCAGAGGGCTTTAACAACCTGAAATATTCAAGTGATGGCTAGAAGCAGTGAAAATCAGTTTGGCCAGATACTGGAGAGCCTGATCATGGAAGGTTCTAAGGAGTCATATAGGGCAGGGTATCCTGACCAGCATGATGCATGCAGGGTCCAGTATTACAGGTATGCCCTGAATGGACCCTTGGTGGCCAAGGCAGAGAGGAGCTTTCAGGACTGTTCACCTCCTGTATGGACAGACTCATTTGTTTACACCAGGATGATTTGCAGTTCTCATTTTTATGTGTAGCATGGCATGAAAAAGGTGGAAAGCACTGAAATAGGGAACTTGGGTTAGAGAGGAAGAGACACTGGAAGCCTTTGCTTATTTCTAAGAAGGAATCAACATGTTTTAAGAGTATACTCACTATCCTCGGTAGAAGCCATAACCATTCACTGAATTACATGAGGAAGTTAAATTAAATCAGGGTCTTTCCCCCTCTTCTACGTTACAGGTCTATCTACTGAAATACACCAAGGTTCTTTTCACAAACCTGCTCAAACAATACAGGATTTACTAGTAAGTAAAGAAATGCTGTGTCACAACTTTGTTGACTACAGGGCAGGAAGAACCTCCTGTACTGCTTCAGTGCCTCACAGTGTTCAACGCATCTCTCTTGACGGTCCGTGGTTCAATATACTGAAGAGAGGAGGCGAAGTATAGCACACAGTTTGTGTGAAACAAAAAATTCGTCTCATTCGTGACACATTTGCTTTCAGATATTCTTTTCACCTTCTCTCTCAAAGGTATTATCTAGTGTTAAGTTAAAATCTTTCATGCTCTATCCCCATTCTAGTCCCTTGCTATAGCACTTTGGATGTGCATTAATTAATTATGAGGGGATGGTCATCAAGCTACCAAGCCAAAAGAGGAAGGGGCAGAAAAGCCAGACAAATATTTGCAAGAGCATCTCAATACGTGTACATCTTTGTGTGATTAAATTCTAGTTAAAGGGAAAAGAATTATTCATTATCTTAGACCGATAACACATGTACCTTAGTACCAAAAATTAAAAGCTGATCATATCAGGATTTGATTATTTCAAATATAAAAAAAAATCAAACTATAAAACTGACATCAACAAAAGAGTCCCTCAAATTATTACTGACTACTGCTATCTGTAATTTGTAATTACAGATGACTGCAGTTGGTAATCAAAAAGTATGCATGTTCCCCCAAAGAAGTGTATGGTCTCACTACATTAGGCATCATTAAGTAACAGACACACTAGTACTTGGAAATCTATACAACACATCAACAAAAGCATTAGTTAGGGCTGCTCTGACTACTAGGCTGATAATGTATATCAGATCCCCAAGTGTCAAAGCTGGATGATGTCTAGAAAAGCCCTCTCTGTTGATAATGTATACTCTTCCATTCAATGTGTCTTAACTTGGTAAAGGGACTTTCAGCTTCCCTAAATGTAGGTGGTAATAAAACAGCATTTTACTCTATCCCATACCCAAAAAGGAAAACAAAACAAAAATTCAATGGCAGAAGTCATAATCATGTACAAAGATACAGATTTCAAAATGACCTTCCTTCTACCAAGTGCTGGGGAAGCAAAGGTGTCCCATAAGTAGCAGAGGGAGGAAACTGTCTCTAAAAGAAAAGGACTCCTACCCAGATCTGGAACTGTTAGCAAGGGTGTTTTGCTGGATGTAGTTCTTTGAGCTCACTATTTAGATAAGATAAATCTGTATCATAATTTTTCCTCCCTGATTTCTTTACAAATAAAAATATTCAACCTTGGAATTTCCTATCTCTCTTCACTTGAAAGTACGTTATTACACTTAGGTGCGAAAAAGGAAAACTTACCGAGAACGACTTAAGTATAAAGCTTGACGATGAATGTCTTCTGGGTCTATTTCTACAGGATTTATTACGGCTAGTTGATCAATAGACCATCTAAATTTCCCTGGAGTCTTAACAAAAGAAAGCAATTTTATGAGTAAAAGTATACTAAAATAGTTCATCAAAACGCTAACTTCAAATGTCAGCTTCAAAAATTAATGTGAATGGTTATAATATAAAAATATCTTACAGCTCATATTTTAAAATTTGACTTTACTACTAAATTAAATGGCAAATGGTAACCAAATCACACTAAATCAACTGACTTGACTGCATCTCTTTAAAATATCCAAGTCTTCCCTCTGGGTGATTGTTTAAATTACATAATAACAGAAAAATCACAGAGTATTAAAGGTATAGAAATTGCACAATTAACACTCATCAGTGATGCAACATGACCAAGTAAAACTAAAAATCTCTTAGAGTTATCAAGTCTTTATTTTCACCAAGAATGAACTGAAATTAAACAAAGTCCTAACTACAGAAGTGCCTGCAAAAGCTCATAAAATAGGTGATCCTCAAAATAATTATGAGTGGTAAGCAGTGCTGCTTTTCTATATTCAACTACCCAATAAACCAAAAAACTTATCCAAATCCTAATCTGTAAATTCAGAATATATTTTTGAAAAATCAGGCCTAAAAACCCAAGATGTCATGCATTCTTGCTTTGAGGATTAAGTTGCAGTCATTCTGTTAGTTTTATTAAAACTAATACTATTCAATTTAAAATCATGAAGTCAGATAATGACTCAATATAAAGTGTATCACTGTAAAACTTTCCTCTAGTGCATAACTAGCTTCATGCTGATATGAATGTGTAGCTAGCATCAACAGCCACCCAGTTTACAGTTTCCTAGATAATTTACTAAGTTAAAAGATCAGACTTCAAAAGAACTTCTCCACTGTAGCCAATAACAGTAAAAATAAGCTAAAGAGATGAAGCCTTCCCTAATCTCCTAAAGAGCACGTTCTCTTCCATATCATCCTTGTGTTATAGCACATAACATATTCTCTTGAAGTTGCCAGTTTAGTTGTGTCTATCCCATTAGAGGTTGACTTCTTTTTAAACAATCTGCAAGCTAAGAATGAATGGGTGACAAAAATCCAAAAGAATATTAGTAATTTATGACATGTGAAAATTAAATGAAATTCAAATTTCACTGTCCCTAAATAAAGCTTTATTGGAACACAGTCACATTTATTGTTTACATACTACCAACGGCCGCTTCTACAATACAAGGCAGACGTGACTAGTTGTAACAGCAACCACATGAGTTGCAAAGCCTGAAATATTTACTATCTGGCCCTTGACAGAAAAAGTTTGCTGACCCCTGGATGAGAGTATAAGCTCTTTAAGAATTTGTGTTTTATGACCCTGACTTGTTCAAGGTGTAACCTCTATAGCTAAGAACTGTACCTGACAAATAGCACTCAAATAATGTTTGTTGAATACTGGAGAATAATTAGATGACGTAGTTTCTTCTTTATCATGGATTAGTACACATATCATCAACCATAGTAACTAGCACCACTCACAGCTGTAGGAAGCTAACATGCTATCTACTGAATAAAATAAAAAGAAATGCTAACTAAAAAAAAAAAAAAAATCCGGCAAGTTATTTTTAGCCCAACCACTACATTATAATGAGCATTACAATTAAAAATAACATTCCAGATATGTATGTTCCATGATAAATTTCCCACTTGTCTTGTGGGAAAGATAATTAAAGATAAAGAAAGATAATTACATTTAAAGTTGTTTGGAAACACTAGTCAAGAATAACTTACTGGTAATTTTGTCGATTTAAAAACAGAAGGACTGGAGACAGTTTGTTCGTGGAGATTAGAGTAATCACCAGGACTTTCAAAAGGATTTAAAACAGGAATTCTTCCTGGAGTTTCAGGTGTTATTTGCATTTTTGATTCTCTGACATCTCCCATAGCACAGAGAGAAAACTAAAAAGAAATCAGAAGTATGTATAATAAAAGTACAAAATTCCCTAGACATTCATTTTGACAACTAAAATGTATTCAACAAACATACATTTCACAAAAAGAATTAACTCAAAACCTAAGCCTCCTGGGCTTTTTTAAATAAGCTTACACAAATGTGATCCTCTGAATAACCTGGAAAGCTAGAGAGGGAAAGTATTAGTGATATAATTTTGCAGGAGAATTAACAAGTTCAGAGAAGTTAAGTGGCTTGTAAGCAGCAGTCCGCCAAAGGTGAATGAGTTCAGGTCCGCCTTCGAGACAACTAAATGTTCCAATAGGCACAAAACCTTTTTCCACTAAAGAATTTATACCTACAGTTTTTAATTCATTATCTCAAGTCTCTACACACTTTGAACATAATTCGGATAGCCCAGCAATTCCCTAACAAACTGCAGTTACTAAACAATTATGAATAGCGAGCAAACAAGAGACCAGGAAGTCTCTGGTCTCTCTGTGCACGGGTGCCTTTCTTGCACATTAGCCCCCGTCAGCAAAGAATGACTGATTAGGGCTAGGAAATTAACCGCTTTGGGTTGCCTCTTCTCAAACACCCTTAGCGAAAGGCTAAGACCCCCAGGATAGAAGGCGAGACTGCATTATTTCCCGTCAAGGGGGGTTACAACTAGAGAAAAAGAACCCACTCCTTGGAAGGCTGACGTTGCAGCTGGCCTCCTCAGGTGAAGAACAGAAGAGGACACTCACGCCGGTGTCATCCCCAACCTTACTCGATCACTCTTTCTTGGCGCCCCCTCTTCCGCATCTACTCCCTGGCAGCTTCCACTCATCCCGAGGCGAGCGTGCAGGCCGGTCCAGAGCCGGGCTACGTGAGCTCTCCAATTCGAGACAGGAGGAAAGGCCAGGAACTACAAAGTACATACCTAGTGGTGTGTACAAATAGGAAGCCCCCCAAAGCGACTCCAGGGCGCTTCCCAGGTGCCAGTCCAGCTCCCACGACAGGCACAGACTCTTTAACTCCCCGCTTCCGCGCTTAGGCCAACCAGAGCACGGGCCTTGCGCGCGACTGGCCAATCGCGTCTCACCGCTGTCCGCGAACCAGCCAATCGCATCGAGGCCGCGTAGTAAATTCGAATGACAACTCCTCGCTTCGCATTCCTCCCGGAGTAACCAGGCTCCAAATTCAAATCAACGCAGCCTCACGCTGGCGAGGAGAGCCAGGGGCGGAGCCTGCCCGGCGTGAGCTGGGGACGCGCAGTGTGATTGCCCAGGAAAAAGGAAGGCGCTCCACTTCCGGGTCAGGCCCTTCGCTCGCCCCCCCTCGGCCTCCGCCATGGCGAGTAGCAGCGGCGCCGGGGCGGCGGCGGCGAATCTGAATGCGGTGAGGGAAACCATGGACGGTGAGTGCCCGTATTGCCCCCTTTACCTTGCCTCGGTTCCCCAGAGCCCAGGCCCTCGGGCGGGGGTGGGCCCACAAGGACTTCTGATCCACCTCTTGCCTAGATCGCCATCTTTGGAGATCCTCCCAAGGGACCCGCCAGGGCTGCAGGGCTGATGGCCCCATCCTTTGAGAGTCGTCTCTTCGCTCCTGTGTAGTTCGTCGCGAGTATGTCGTTGCGGACCCACGTCAGCCCCGCGAGCGCTCCGCCCCTCCCGCGGCAAACCCCGTGCGCCGCGCACATCCCGCGCCCTCTCCCCGCTGTACGCCCACCTCCCCGCGTCCTTCCTCCAGCGCGCTCATTCCATGACCCCCTCCCGCGCAGGGTCCCCGCGTCCCCCCTTTGGTATCGGCCTCGCGCTCCCCGCCACCCCGCGCCGCAGCCAGTGCCCTGGGCGCCTCGAAAGCGCCCCAGACTGCAGTCCCTTTGCGGACAGTGGCCTCGAGTGTTTGGTCACCGCCACGGCCTTTGTCTCTTGCACTTAAGCAGACGCGTTTCAAATACCCGGTGGAGGAGCAAGTTGTCCCTTCATCAAAATTGCCCAGTTTCGTCTTGGAGCAGGTGATGCCGGTGTCCGGGGGGCTGTGGGCGTATTTATCCGTTTCGGAGCTTGGAGCACGCGGGTAAGGCGTACCCGCAAGTAGTAGGGGAAAAAAAGCGTCTTGGAGTTATCCTCTCTCTTTCTCCTCTCTTATGCCGGCCCTGCCACTTTATACGCCTGGTGGTGGGCTTGGACAAGCTACTTAAACGTCTTTGAGCTCGCTTCTTTTTATTCTGTAAAACACGTTTACTACCTCCTAGGGTTGTAAATATTTAAATAAGATAACTAGGTAAAAACATCTCGAAGGTGACCATTGAAAGATACTTCTTGTGTTATTTTTGTGTATAAGACGTCATCCCACTTGCAGACGCTTTCGTTGTCCCCATTTTATTTGCATCCACTTCTATATGAGTGTTTGATAGATGGTAAACATTGGTGTTTGCACTTTCCAGGGGATACCCACATCGGCCTCTATCTCTGTCAAAACATGGAATTCTCGCTAAGCGGTGTCAGCCTTCATGTCGTGTCTTTGTCTCCACCGTAGGCTCCACTTCCTTTTAGAGCCCCTCCTTATGGACTTGAATTAATTTATTTTTGGCTGTGTCCGGTCTTTCGTTGCAGCGCCCGGGCTTCTCTAGCTGTGAGTTCACGGGCTCCAGAGCGCGCAGGCTCAGTAGTTGCCGTGCAGCATGTGGGATGTTAGTTCCCCAAACAGGGATCAAACCTGCGTTCCCTGCATTGCAAGACGGATTTTTAACCACTGGACCACCAGGGAAGTACCCTTATGGGGACTCCTGATAAAGCTTCTGGCTTTTTCTGCCCTGGAAAAAAGCCTTTTCA
This sequence comes from Monodon monoceros, assembly GCF_005190385.1. Taxonomy (NCBI): domain Eukaryota; kingdom Metazoa; phylum Chordata; class Mammalia; order Artiodactyla; family Monodontidae; genus Monodon; species Monodon monoceros. The sequence goes on from NW_021703785.1 coordinate 32,385,843, forward strand.
AATAATTATTTTTATTATTAGAGCCTTTGCGTCTAATATTTTACTTACCAAGTATCTGCTTTGCCCTTTTTATGAAAAGTAGAATTTTGTTAATATCATATTCAGCCTGTTTTCCCATCCTTCTAGATGTATCACAGCTTATTAGTTTTATTTTGTAAGTGGATATAGGTACATAGAAACTATATGTGTACAACATTATTGTCTTTTATCTTTGCTTGGAAGCCAGTGTGGTTTCTGAACAGGAAGGAGCATGTATGGCCGGATTTCTAGTCAATTTTCTTATGTTAGCTGTGCATAGGTTCCTTAATTATATGGCCACAGGATTCCATTTGAATAGAAAACTCTCATTTTCTCTCTGGTGGAACTCCTGTTATAGAAATGAGAACTGATCATTTGTATTGGTTACATCATCAAGATTTTCACTGAGAGAACTTTGTGTAAAATGAAGATTATAGAGAGTGTAAGAACATGAAAAAGTGAAGAAAGACCAGGTTTTTTTTTTTAAACCAACATTGACGGAGAGAATGTGAATTAAAGAACACTGCTTCTCTACATGCAGTTTGCCCACAAACCAGAAGGTAAAAAAGAAAGGCCCCAGGTTGGCAGTGGCTCACATCTGTTAAATGTGGCAGTTAGATCCTGTCGTGTCCATTGGAACTCCAGACTTACAGAAAATCACTGCTATCATGCCATAATTGGGTCCAAAGCAATCATTTCACATAAAAATGTGAAGTTTAATTATTGCAAAGTTAATGAAAATATTTTCCATGCTGCCTGTAATGATTGAGGCACAGTGGGAAACATAGTGCACGTGCTATTAATAATTGACCATACACTGAACTGAAAAAGTCCTAAATGCAGTCATTTCATAAACCCACCTTCCTCCACTCTCCTTTAAATTGCCCAAGGGACTGGGCTGACCTACTCAAAAACCATTATTATTTGAAATTCTGTTAATGTGGGGTTTCACCTGTATTCAGATCTATCTGTGAGAGCCAATCTGAAGTGTTCAAAACTTTTTGGGTCTGACTGCCCTCCTTCAAGATCTAGTATATTTCTCCTCATCCTCTTCTACCTGCCTCCCATCAGTATTAGAGCCAGCTAAGTGATTTAATATTTTAATTGATGTCAGATGATTTGCAGGGGTTGTAGAATTCGGCTATGAATATTTGTAATTTTATTGTGAAATGAAAGGATTTTGATAAAGGTACTTTAGACAGGAGAGCGGTGGACTTTATTTATCTGCACAGATCACTCTGAAAGGAAGCTGATTGATCCTGGCCCTGATTTAGTATAGGGTCTATTGCATAAGGGCCTCCACTCTCTCTTAGATCCTCAACATTCTCTTCCTGCATTTCCTTTTTAAAATATCAGGCTCTTTCAATTACCTTTCTCCCTCCTCCAATGTACTTAATTGCCCCTTTTGCTTTTCAATGTTTTGAAATTTTAGATACTCTTTGTTGATAGCTTCATACTAATTCTTATTTTCTTAAAAGTTCTAGAGTTTTCCTTATGCCCTAATTTTTTACTACTAGTAATTACGTTTTTTGGCAACTGTGACTCAGATGTACCTCTTCCCTGCTAGAGGCTTCGATGTAATACAATTGTTCCTCAGTATTTTCAGAGGAATTTGTTCCAGGACCCCACACACCCACCTAATACCATAGTCTGTGGATGCTCAAGTCCATCATATAAAATGGAAGAATATTTGCATATAACCTCCGTACATCCGATTGTATACTTTAAATCCTCTCTCAGTTATTTATAATTCCTAATAAATGTGAATGCTATGAAAACAATTGCCTGCACATTCATGGCAAATTCAAGGTTTACTTTTGGGAACTTTCTGGAATATTTTTCTCCAAATATTTTCAATCCACAGTTGCTTGAATGCAGTGTGGAACCCATGGATACGGAAGGCCATCTGTTCTACTTTATGTATCAGATAGTAAACTAGCAAAAGGAGTGAAGAGAGTCCACGGTGTACAGGGCAGTGTCAGTGAAGCAAACGTATAGCCCATGCTTCCACCATCAATCCCGTTGCTCATGTGAGACCTCCCCTTCCTCCGCCTCTTCACTAATCTTTTTCAATTCTTCACTTATCTTAGATTTGACCACTTGTCTTAAACTCTCCCATCCATGCCGCCCACCAGTCTTTTCTCCATAATTGCAATAACTTAGCTGGACTCCCTCTCCACACGTGTTCTACCCCCTTCTAGGATCCATTCTATGTTTTGCAGCCAAAATCTTTAAAAAATGAAAATCTCATCTTGTCACACTCCTGTTTTATGTCTTCTAATAGCCTCCCAAAGTTCTCAAACCTTTAATAGGGCCTTAGTGGATTTTCATGTCTGCCTCATCTCGTATTTTACACGTACTCAGCCCCCTTAATTACACAGCCTTCACATGAGTCTTTCAATCTGTGAATTTACCAAGGTCTCCCCAGTGTAAGACCTCGTGCACAGTCTGTTTTCTTGGCTCCCAGTCTTTGCCCGTCCTCCTGCCTCTGCATTAGTCAGGTTGATTTCTAGTCATCCTCGAAGTCTAAGCTTACTTGTCACTTCTTCAGACAAGTCTTTCCTAAGTTGTGTCCTTCACAGCTAAGTAAGATGCCTTGTAATTTGTTTTGGAAGTATGCTGTCCTTTTCCGTCATTTTACTTGTCATAACTGGAATCAGTTGTTGTTTTAACGTATGGCTCTTTTAGACTGTACTGTCCATGAGGACTGGGACCATATCTGTTTTGTCCACAACTACATTTCCAGCAGTAGCATAGTAGGCACAAAATATATACAGGTACCAATTATACAGTAGACACTACAGAAATATTTATTGACTGATGACAGACAGTATGTGAAGTTAGGATGTAATGATCAAAGTGACTTTTAAAAGAAAGCTTAACGGAAGAAATACTAGTACTGAGATGGCCCTGAAAGACAACGTGGAGTTGAATGCAGGGAAGAGAAAAGCATGAACAAAGGCATGAAGTCAGGAGTAATAAAAATATAAATAAAGTATAAAATATTTATAAAAATATAAATAAAACTATAGCATTTATAGATGAGGGTCTACCATGAGGAGAAAACTGGAGAGAGAGGAGAATTTGAGAGAGAACTGGAGAGATGATGACACAGTTGGAAGAGAGTCAGAATGTGGGTTGTAGTTGTCTGTTGCCCTGTAACAAACCACCCCAAAGTTGGGGGCCTAAAACCACAACAGTTACTTTTCTCTCACAGTCCTGGGTGTTGCCCAAGCTCATCTAGATCAGGGGTCCCCAACCCCCGGGCCGTGGACCGCTCCCCGTCCGCGGCCTGTTAGGAACCGGGCCGCACAGCAAGAGGGGAGCGGCAGGCGAGCAAGTGAAGCTCCACCTGCTGCTCCCCATCGCTCGCTTTAACGCCTGACCATCCCCCCACCCCCCAGTGGAAAAATCGTCTTCCACAAAACCGGCCCCTGGTGCCAAAAAGGTTAGGTTCAGGACCGCTGCTCTAGGTAGTTCTCCCCGAGAGTGTCTTGTGCATTGCCATCAGACAGTGCTGAGTCTGGAGTCATCTCAGAGCTTACTCACATACCTGCTGGTTGATGCTCCTGTTAGCTGGGCCCTCAGCAGGGGTTGCTGTCTGGAACATGTGGGTTTCTTCACACTTGGAGGCTGGTTCCAAGGAGGAGTGTCTCAAGAGAGAGCCTGGAGAGAGCTCTGTTGCCTTTTTAACCCAGCCTCTGAAGTCGTGCAGTGCCACTCTAGGGAATGCCGTCTTCCATGAGCCCTGAGCTCTGTTTGCGGAGAATGCAAGGCCCTGACTGCTCTCTCCTCCTGCTGTTTCTCCGGTTGTGTTGACAGTGAGTAGCAATGAGGGATGAAGTAATATCTACCTCCAGATAAAAAGCAGACTTGCTGCGGGCTTATTGTAAAAGTTGGGATTCCCCAAGCTCAGTGTTCTTCAGCTGTGAATGTGGTCTGTCAATAATAATGTATTCCCTCACAAGGTCAGAGGAGAAAAGCTGCCTGGTCATTTCAGTGTTTGATGAAAAGTTATCAATAAGACTCAAATTTTTTTTTTCTGATTTTAAAGTCTTAGCCAAAGAAAACTGTACATTTTTAACCTGATAAAATATAGCTGCACGAAACCAGCACCATCCTTAACATTAATGTTATGTGCATTTTAAATAAAATTGAAAATACCTGCTTTCAGTACCTTTTTAAAATATTGATATGAAAATTTGCGAATAGCACAGGATAGGGGAAAAAAGACTATCAAAAAGGACATGAGGGCTTCCCTGGTGGCGCAGTGGTTGAGAGTCCGCCTGCCGATGTAGGGGACACGGGTTCGTGCCCCGGTCCGGGAAGATCCCACATGCCGCGGAGCGGCTGGGCCTGTGAGCCATGGCCGCTGAGCCTGCGCGCGTCCGGAGCCTGTGCTCCGCAATGGGAGAGGCCACAACAGTGAAAGGCCCATGTACCGCAAACAAACAAACAAACAAAAAGGACATGAAACTGTTATTTGTAGGTCAAATGATTATCTGAGTAGCAAACAAAAGAGAATCAACAGAAAAACTGTTAGAAGCTTCAGTAGATTTGTTAAGGTGGCTAGCTACAAAATAAAAGTAAGTAATGTCCTAGAGTATTGACACTAACCACTCAGAATATGCATGAGTGAGGTGGAAATCCATTTATGAAAACAACCCAAACAAAAAATTAAAGAAATTGATCATTCACTATCAAAATCAATGATGATTGAGCACTTGCTGCAACTTTTCTGCTCCAAGCATATAAAAATGACAGGAAATAACATTGAAATACAATGGTCAGCATAACCATGTTCAAAAACGAGAAAAGGAAGTCTCCGTTGATTAGAAAGAGAGAGGTTCCCCCCAAAGAATGGAGCAGATGGGAACCATAGCAGGGGGTTGGGAATGAAACCGGGGGAAGGATACTGCCCTGCCTGAGTGAAGCCGGGGGCCCAAATTGTGCCATCTGCCAGGCCAGGGATTGAGAAGCATCATCCATGTGTCTTGTGGGTCTGGAGTCAGGATGCTTCCAGAGGGCTGAAGCCAGTGTGAGACCACCCATTCAAGAACAGCCAAGGATGTCCAAGAAAAACCTCCTGTGGAAGATGAGCTTTCCGCCAAAAGTCACAGAGCACCTAAGGTAGATGAAAAACAAAAATAAACTAACATGAAAATGAAAAAAAGGGGAAAGTGAGAGAAAGTAGTAGTAACAGCTGACCCTTTTATTGAGCACTGTCATATGCCAAACATATGTGCGTCCTTCAATCCTCACAACCGTCCTATAAAGTAAGTACTATCATTATCCCCATTTTCTAGAATAATGAAAGAAAGGCACAGAGCAGTTATCTTGCCTAGTAAGTAATGAAAGTGGAAAATGAACCCAGGTTGTCTGCCTCTGGAGAGCACACTCTTAATCACTCTCTTTTGCTGCTTGTTTCTATGTGAAGCAGAAAACAGAAATCTCAAAAATGGCTAAAGATAAAAACATATAGCCTCCAGTAGGTAAAGGCAGAAACAACAGCCACAAAATAAGGAGTGGTTATAAATAAGCGTTTAGTTGTGAAACCAGAACATGTGATTATGGGGGGAAATTAGAAATCTTAAAATAGAGTTATTGAAATAAATTCAGCAGATAACATGAATAACAGCCTGAATACAACTGAAAAGCAAAGTATGTTGGAATATCAAAACTGAAGAAATGAAAACGGAAAGGGCTGTCAGCTTCCAGCCAAGATAGAGTAACAGGGACTGGATTTACCTTCCTACCTGAAACAACCAACAGAGTCTAGGCAAAACATGCAGAACAATGGTTTTCAAGACACTGGACATCAGGCAAGGAAGGACAGTGATTCCTGAGAGGCAGGAAACAAACGAAGTGAGCCAGATAGCTGCCCCAGCTTCCTACCTTCAGAGTTTTCAGGCCACAGTGCAGTGGGGGGAGGGGAGTAACTCAGGCAGCACCCAGGGGGCACCCTGAGTTGAGCAGCAGCTTAGGGTCCAGGGAGACCAAGGCAGGTAGAGTTTTCAGGACAGAGTACCTGAGAGGAAAGAGCCTGCGCCCAGAGAGAATTCTGGAGATCCGCAGAGGGGTCTCCCTCAAGTACTCAGCATAGCATTGATCACATGTGCAAGGAAAGTACCCAGAAAGCTGGGGAAAGAGCCATTTGAAAGGATTAAAGGGAACAGTACATTATGCTCCACAGAACTGGGAATAGAGCCTGTGCCTACTAGCCAGAGTGGAAAACTTCATAATTCACAAGACATTGTGTGGTATTAATTAGCCCTATGCTAAATGGGACTCTGGTCCTGACTAATGAATCTTAGAGGATCCCAAAGGATCAAACTGTTTATAACCGTATCTCATTACAAAGCTTGAGAAGATGTATAGAAATACAGAAATATCCAGCACCCACCAAGGTAAAATTCACAATGTCCGGCATCCAATCAAAAATTATTAGGTGTGCAAAACAGAAGAATATGACCCATGATGAGGAGGAAATTTTAATCTGTTGAAACAGACCCACAGTTGACACAGATGTTAGGATTAGCAGATGAAGACATTAGAACGGTACTCCATATGTTCAAAAAGTTAAGTAGAGGAATGGAAGATAAAGGTTTTTTAAAAGACTCAAATTGAACTAGAGATGAAAATGAATGTAAGGTATGAAAAAGTGGGAATGGCCCATATCATGAACATCATGAATATTGTAAAAGTTTTCAGGACTTAGACTTAAGTTAATGGATGGCTTAATATTATTAACGTGTTCATTCATCCCAAAATAATGTGTTTTCATACAATTCAAATCAGAATCTAAATGGTATTTTACTGACTGAGCAGTTCCACTTCTAGGAATTTATTCTGATAAAATTAAGTTACTATGTGCAGATACTTATTACAATATTATTTTAATGGGGGAAACATGAGACCATCTAACAAAATAGCAGAGTGGTTAAGTAATGTATAATGTTTCCATAAAATGGAATGTAACCTGACTAATTAAATTACATTGTAAAAGAATACTAAAAAGTGGGCAAATGTTCAGAATAATCTTGATTATGATATATGAATTTTAGATAGATATTCAATGAGTGGTAGAATGTAAACCAAGATGTAGAAAGCAGTTTTGTGGAGGGAGGATGTAAATTTATTTTTAAGTTTCTAGAGCTAGGTAAGGGGAAGACAGTATTACATACAGCAGTTTCCAAATCTAGGGATGCTATGCTAGTTCTCTGGTATTATGCAGTATTACATGAATTAAAAGCAGAAGTATTAATGTGCATGTTTTAAAATGTTATAAGATTTTGTTTTTAAAATTTTCTTTTTACAGTTCTGCTTGAGATTTCAAGAATTTTGAATACTGGATTAGATATGGAAACTCTGTCTATATGTGTACGGCTCTGTGAGCAAGGAATTAACCCAGAAGCTTTATCATCAGTTATTAAGGAACTTCGCAAGGCCGCTGAAGCATTAAAGGTAGAGATTTGTATATTAACTCTCTAAGTAAAGATGCTTTTGTTTAGAAAATGATTAATGATGAAGTTATGTGAAAGATTCTAAACATGATTAAGCTAGCATCTATCATCATCAGGAGAAATTCTGACGGCCAGGAGCTTTGTAGCATATGTTCAGATCACAAAATTTGCTGCTATCTGGACCATGTTGCATTTTCTTAGAAGTTTCCAGTTGTGTTTAGAATTCTCCTTGTATTGTGGGTAATAGTGTCTACCCCCAAAAAGATATGCTTAAGTCCACCACCTGTGACTATGACCTTATTTGGAAACAGTGTATCTGTAGGTATAATCAAATTGAGATGAAATCATAATGGATTAAAGACCAATGTTCTTATAAAGACAAGGGAAATTTGGACACATATATACAAAGCGCACACCATGTGAAGACACAGACACAGGGGAGAATGCCAGGTGATAACAGAGGCAGAGATTGGAGTGATGGCGTCTACAAGCCAAAGAAGGCCAAGGATTGTTGGCAGCCACCAGAAGCTAAGAGGCAAGGAAGGGTGCTCTGCTAGAGCCTTCAGAGAGAAAATCGCCGTGCTGACACCTTGATTTTGGACTTCTGCCTCCAGAACTATGAGAGAATACTTTTCTGTTGTTTTAAGCCACCCAGTTGGTGGTACTTTGTTACGGCAGCCCTAAAAATCTAATACAGATTCACTACTGGGGAGTGGGGTGCTGCTATAAGAAATAGCTAAAAATGTGGAAGTGGCTTTGGAATTGGGTAATGGATAGAGATTGGCAAGTTTTCAGATGCATGATAGAAAAAGCGTAGATTGCCTTGAAGACACTGTTGTAGGTGACTGTAGGTGTTATAGGTGATTCTGGTGAGAGCTCAGAAAGAAGAGAGAAGAACTTCAGTCATCTCAGAGAATACATATATCACTATGAACAGAATCTTGCTAGAATATGAACATGAAAGGTGCTTCTGGTGAGGTCTCAGATGGAAATGAGGAACATTAGTTATTGGACACTGGAGGGGAAGGCCATCCTTGGTATAAAGAGCACTTGGCTGAATTATGTTCTGCTGTTGAAAGGAAAACAAAACTTGTAAGCAATAACTTGGATGTTTGCTGGGGAAATTTCCAAAGTATGGAAAGTGCAGCCTTATTTCTCCTTGCTGCTTACAGTAAAATGTAGGAGAAATGAGAAATTGAGAAAGGAACTGATAAGCAAAAATGAACCAGCACTTGCTTTGGGAAGTTCTCAGCTTACCCAAGTAGCATACTCTGGAAAGAAGGCCGAGAGTGTGGCTGGACAACCTTTTGGTGAAGAGATTAGGTTGTGTGACTCAGATGCAGTCCACCATCTCAGCACGAAACCATGCCAGCTGAGACTGAAAGGAGCCAGTACAGGATGAAATGAAGGAAAGCTGCCAGACTTCTGGGATTGCACAGGCAGGAACTGGCTTTGGAGCTACCTGGCTGTGAATGTATGCTTATCCTTCAAGAAGAGGGGAGAGCGCTTCCCTGGTGGCGCAGTGGTTGAGAGTCTGCCTGCCGACGCAGGGGACATGGGTTCGTGCCCCGGTCCGGGAGGATCCCACATGCTGCGGAGCGGCTGGGCCCGTGAGCCATGGCCCCTGAGCCTGCGCGTCCGGAGCCTGTGCTCTGCAATGGGAGAGGCCACAACAGTGAGAGGCCCATGTACTGCAAAAAAAAAAAAAAAAAAAAAAAAGAGGGGAGAGTGGCTCAGAGGCCAGGAACTGCTGAGGCCAGTGGGCTGGACTGCCAACATGGACCCAGAGGACCACTGTTTTTCAAATTCACATTCACCACCTTTTTTTACTTTTTTTTTTTTTCTTTTTTTTGTGGTACGCGGACTTCTTACTGTTGTGGCCTCTCCCATTGCGGAGCACAGGCTCCGCACGTGCAGGCTCAGCAGCCATGGCTCATGGGCCCAGCTGCTTCGTGGCATGTGGGATCTTCCCGGACCGGGGCACGAACCCGTGTCCCCTGCATCGGCAGGCAGACTCTCAACCACTGCGCCACCAGGGAAGCCCCACATTCACCACCTTTTAATTGCTGAGACTGGAAACAGGAAAAACATTGTGTTCCCTCTCTTGCTTGCACACACTATGATTTTAAAATCTCACGATTTTTATTTCCATGTTTATGTAGCACTCACTCACGAATACTGAAACTTCAAGTCAGTCCCTCTTAAACCTTGTCCAAGGACAAAATGGCTTCTCTCTACCCTTCTTTCCTTTGAGGATGTAGGCGTATAAAACCTGTAGCTTACCCATCTCAGATTAAGTTACTCTCCAATAAGTTCCAATAATTTGGGTCATTGGTTTTGTGCTTTTTAAAACTTTTTCATTATTAAATCTGGCACAAAAAGGTAAACAAGACACATTTACAGAGCAAAAATTTATCATAAAGAGAATACCTATACAATTCTCATTGCCAGCACCCTAAAAGTTCCCTTATGCTCCCCCATCACTAACCTCTCTTTCCCACTACCCACTCCAGTAACTACTGTCCTGATTTTTATGGTAGATACTTTCTTTTAACAATTTTACTGACTAAGCATGGATCTCTAAACACCAGTTTCATTTCGTAAAATTTTTGAACTTGATATAAATGGAATCTTGCAGCACCGTTCTTTTTTTAAGTGTAAAATTTATATAGATTTTAGTATACTCAGAGTTGTACAGCCATCACAATTAACTGTAGAACATTTTAATCACCCCCAAAAGAAACCTTACACCCATTAGCAGGCATTCTCCATTCTCCCTTTCTCTCAGCCCCTAGGAAGCATTAATCCACTTTGTCTCTATGGCTTTGTCTATTCCACACATTTCATATAACTTGTGACCTTTTGTCTCTGGCTTCTCTCACTTAGCATAATGTTTTCAAGATCCCTCCATGTCGTAGCATGTATCAGTACTTTATTTCTTTTTATTGTCAAATAATATTCCATTGTATGGATATACCACATTTTATCCATTCATCAGTTGATTGGCATTTGGGTCGTTCCCACTTTTTGGCTATTATGAACAATGCCAGCACAGTTTTTTTACTGGGTTATTTCATTTGACATTATGTTTATGAGGTTCATTTCTGTTGAGTATAGCTGGAGTGCATTCCCTTTCACTGTAATAACCATGTTTCTTTGTACAAATATACTATAACTTATTTATCATTCCTACTGTGAATGGATATTAGGTTGCTTCCAGTCGGGAGCCATTACAAATGTGCTGCTGTTAGCTTAGTTCTCCATGTCTCCTGTTGCATGTATGTGAGCATTTCTGTTGGGTGGGTATCTAGAAGTAAAATTGCAGGATCATAGCTTATGTGTATCTTCCACTTGAAGAGGTAATGTGAAACTTTACTGAAGTAGTTGTATGAATTTATATCCCCACCAGCAGCATATGAATTTCCCTTGCTTCACATCTTTGCCAACACTTATTATTGTGAGTCTTTTTAATTTTAGTTGTTCTGGTAGGTGTTTATGAATTTGTCATTTTTTTGGCATTTCTCTGAGTACCAGTGAGATTGAATGTGTTTTCACATGTTTTTTGGCCATTTTCTTTTGTGAGATATCTTTTCGTGTAGCTTGCCCATTTTCCTGGGTTGTCTGTCCTTTTCTTTGTGGGTAGTCTTTCTTTAAATATTTTTGAAATAAACCTTTTGTCAGATATACATGTAAGGTTTCTGATTTTTTTAATCAAAAATTTTAAATAATTATAAAAACTATTCAGATTTTCTGTATTTTAACTCACGACTGTTGCTTTCATATGACAGAAGAATAACTGAATAATACAATAAGAATAGCTAATATTTATGAGTACTTTTCCTTTTGCCAAACTCAGTGCACTAAAGGCTTTCCTTGCATTGTTTCCTCTATAATCACAACAGGGATGTGTATTACAGCTAGTAGTAGTTTACCGCTAAGGAACCCGAAGCTATGGTGACTAACTTACTTCTCTCAGGACTTACAAGTAGTTGAGTTGGGAGTTGAACTCAGACCCTCTGCCATCAGAGTTGTTAACTGTTAAGTTTCTACCTACAGTAAGTTCTAAAAAATATCTGAGCCTGCTATTTAAGAAAGGATGAAAATGGTGATTAGAACTGGGTCAGTGGACTATAGCCCGGGAACATTCCCTGGCTTAGTGTTGTCTCATAACCCTGTTGATAAAAACAAAAGGTATCATAGCCTTTCATCAGTACATTTCTGAAATTCCAGTGGAAGAGGATTTATTTAATATACATCTTCCACAACTATAAGAATTTTTGTTCACCTATGCTGGAGTTTGAAAGAGAATAAGGAGGCAGCATAGGAAGAGATTTTTGTATGTAATGCAATTTGAATGCTACTGTTAGCCTAGCAATCAGTTCAAAAGGTAGTTCAAAGAATGTACTGCAAAAAGTGAAAACCAATGCCTTATCCTGATAAAAGTTCTTTGGTATATGTGGGGGAGGAGTTGTTTGTTAATAACAGTGCAGTATTGACAAATTTATTTCCATGGCGTCTCTTTTTCCATGGTTTTATTATAATGAATCATACTTTCTTATTCTAGGCTGCTGAAAATATGACAAGCTGACTTTCTGAAGAAATCCTGGTGAGATATGTCAAGCTCTGCAAGAGGATTGAAGATGGCATTGTAGTTAAGAATGTACAATGAAATCACTGCATGTAGCAATGTGGAAACGTTGTCCTTTTTAAAAGAATTATAAAACCATAGCTTTATAAATCAGTGAAAGTGGCTTATGGAGAAAACTATCAGTTGTGTTTACACCACATCTTTTTTTTTTTTAACAGTTCTAATGCTTTGGCACTGCTGTGTTCATATTTATGTGTTCCTTATTTATAGCTCGGATAGCTTTAATTTTCTAAGCAGTCTGTCTATCAGATGTGCACATCTGCTGTGCCTGGTTGAAGTATAGTGGAACCCTTCAGTAGTAATGTTGTAGTTATGACTTGTTGACATTTCCATTATAAACTTTAATTTTGAATTGTTTATGCAAAATAACTGTGGATTTATGTTGTATTAGGCTGGAAGTTGACAATTTCGGCTACCAGTTGTGGATTTTGACTTAGATTCATTATGCATATCAGAATCTTGTTTTTTATAAGAGCATGGAAAAACATTTGTTGTAAACTGCTCTTTAACAAAGAATATTTAGTTTTTTAAAACAAAGTTTGACTGGCAGTTAATATTGTGAAGCAGATCATATTTGTATTGATTGAAAAATGAAACTTAGAAACTTAGATTTTAAAAGTAATGACAGTGCTTAGTTTACTATTATTTATCATTTGAATCATTTAAATTTAGTGAGAATATTAATAGAGAATATTAATTCTTATTAATAAATAAATATTTTTCTTATTTTTATACTCTGTAAATCACGGCCTTAAAAATAATAATGCATAATGAAACAATTCCAGCATGAAAAGTCTTTTTTACTTTTGTTACATAAAAATAATTTGAGTGCTTACTTAATATACCTTGAGTGGTTATCTAGTTAATCACTAAATAGATGGTGTCACTCAACAAATAATGTTAATTATTTTCTGAAGGAATAAAGGTTTCCAGTCATTAAACAAAAACCAAATAATCAAGTGTTCTGTATCAGGAATTCTAAATATGCCTTTCTAAGATCATTTTTATGTGTCATTATTTTTACCCTGCAAGTTTTAACTAATTGAAGTGATGGTTCAAAATAAATTTTAGAAAACTTAGGATAGCATGGATTCTGTTCCTATAACAGAATCTCAGTGGAATACTTTTCCCAAGACTAATACAAATTTAATCCGATTTTTTAAGACTTTGTTAGCTTCCATTTAAATGATAGTATAGGGTCTTCCCTGGAAATCCCATCCAGTGGTTAAGACTCCACCTTCCAATGTAGGGGGTGCAAGTTTGATCTCTGGTCAGGGAACTAAGATCCCACATGCTGCGGGGTGCAGCCAAAAATTTTTTTAAAAACTGATAGTACAAGCATATACTCTTTGGTAGCAGTTTTTGTTCTTCAGGCAAACCAAAGTGATTTTAATAAGGCTTAATAATATTTAATGACAACCTTCTGTTCTATTTTAAATCTAGTCTTTTGACCACTTTGACTTTTTAAATACATGACATCTTTACCAAGTGCACTGAAGGTCTATTATAGGGAGAACTGGTTGGGAGACAATAAAAGTTTTGATTGTAAGTCATTCATTTAATTAAAAAGCATTGCCAATACTGCATGTTGTTATTTATATACAATCGGAAAAAGGACATTCTTGTCAAGTTCCAAAATTTGTATATACTTTTAGGTCATAAGAGTTAATAGTTTTATTTATGACTTTGTAGATTATGTTATTTATGTGTGAAACAAAGCAGGAAAATATATTGAGAAGGAGTTATGTTTATAGAGGACTTTCTTAATGTGTTACATTTCTTAAATGTAAACATATTTCTAATGCATACTTAAGTAATGTTTAAGGAAACCAAAGTAATGCATTGTTGTGCATGTTGGCAGTGTCAAAAATAAAACCATTTTGGTGGTATCGGCATGTACTTCTGATTTAAAATACGCTTCTATGAATTCAACTTGTGTTTCTATAGGTATTTGGTAAATATTTAGATGCTTATTTGTTATGTGTGATTGAAGACTGTTTAAAGGTAGGCTTTATAATTTACAATTTCAAATTAGTCTTGAGGTGGTAAAATGGAGTACTTTTCTCCTGGTAATGAAAGCATATAGCTATAACATTTCTTCAGGCTTGGAAACAAAGTTGGCATTTCAAATATGTGAGATTATATTTTTCTATATTTCAAATAAGAACTTTACATAGTGGACATTACGAAATTTACATACATGTTTCAAACATGCTATATATTTTTAAACTTATATTTAAATTAATTAAAATTTTAGTTTCTCACACTAACCACATTTTTTATTGTAGTACATTATACACAACATAAATTTTTCCATTTTGACCATTGTAAATTGTACAGTTCAGTGACATTAAGAACATTCACTTTAACACCTTCCTCAACAATAGAGCCAAAATCTTTTTAGACATGGTTTAAGTGACAGTTGGGATCTCTGTTAGGAAACTTTGGGGTGAATTGTGTTTCCCCAAATCTGTACGTTGAAACCCTAACCTCCATACTTCAGAGTGTGACGTATTTGGAGGTAGGGCCTTTAAAGAGGTGATTAAGTTAAAAATAGGTCTTTAGGGTGAGAACTAATCCAAGCTGACTACAACCCTTACAAGAACAGGAAATTTGGACACACAGAGAGACACAACGGGGGGTGCATGCGCCCAGAAGAAACCATGTGAGGACACATCAAGAAGACGGCCATCTACAACCCAAGGAAAGGGGCTTCAGAAGAAAACAAGCTGCCCAGGAACCTGATCTGGGACTTCAGCCTCCAGAACTGTGAGAAAATAAATGTCTGTTGTTTAAGCCACCCAGTCTGTAGTTTGTGATGGCAACTGTAACAAACTAATAAAGGAACAAATATTTATAAAGTGCCTATTATCAACAAACCATTGTAGTTGGTCTACCCGGGATAGTAAGCAAAAGCTAAACAAATTGGGAAGATGAAATAGGCTTTTCTTGTAACACAGCCTTGATGGCTGCCTTACCCCCTGTTGGTGAAGAAGCACCCTGTGTTTAGTCCTACTTAACAACTCAGCTAAAAATAGCCCAGAGACCAGCCAGCCACTTGGGAAACCTGAATCTGAAATAAGAATAATTTTGGCTGGTGATAGTTCTGAAATAATAGATTTCTTATTTTCGAGGTACATGCTCCCTGTAGTTTTGAAGACTGGCACAATTGAAGGTTACCATTTAAATTAAAAAGAATCTTTGGGAAAGTCTGCATTTTATGTGGCAGAAATGTGTATTTCACTAGTATTGAAACCTATATAAAATAGAAATCAGTTGAATCACTTACATGCAGGCAGCCTGAAGAGTCTCAAGTGGACGGTATTGCTGAGAAATCAAGATGGTAGCCCACTGTGGATTAGGACGTCACAGAAGAAAGCAGATTAATATAAAAGTGCTTTGATATTCACCAGTGGCAAGGGTGTTTTTACACAAACTACATTAAATGAACGGTTGGATTTTTTTACATAACAAAAATAGAAGATGGGCTTGCTTTTCTAAAGAATCACTTGAATCATTGAAACATTTTAAAATGTAAACAACAAATGTTTCTATGTCTATTTCTAAAAGCAGATATGAAGTTATTTTTACAGAAATTGCTCTCAGAGGGAAATCATTGAGATAATAGGAGAGAACAGGATTTATATGTTAGGGGAGAAGGCAAACAGTCTAGAAAAAGTAGATCTTGTTTGCACATTTTTGGCAGTAAACTAGTTAGCTGGTAATCTGTCCTTGAGTAAGCTGAGTAAAGGCATCAAAACAGTTTTAGATGTTTGTGAATTCTCCAGAAAACAGTGAGCCCTTCCATCAGCACGTCCACCTTGCTGAGATCAGGTCCACACTACTTCCCTCATGAGGATGTGTTACCTGGGATACTTTAATAAGTCAAATTATACAAAATTCCATATGGAATATTTAATGAAATTTCTAACACTTGTGCAAAGAGAAAGCAAACACTAAGCAATAGAGTGTTAGAAAAGAACCTAGTGTGGTGTGTAGGCGCAGAGGGGGGATCCATAGAAGTAGATTATTCTGGCTGAAATGGAAAGTTATATTTAGGGGGAGGTAGGAGAGGGCCGAAAAGACAGGATGAAGCCAGATTATCAACATCCCTGAACGAGTTCGACCTTCATTTCACAGGCATCAGAGAAAGGAAGAGATGGGGTAAACTCTGTTATGGAATTTGCTTTGCAAGTGCAGTGCAGGATGAGACCAGAAGCAGGGACTTGTTATTAGGCTGTGACAGGAGATGGTAACGCAGGCCTAAGGTTCAAATCGGTAGATTCAAGGAACAATAAAGAAGAAAAATGCATGAGATTTAATGGCACATTAGGGGGAAAATAGAAAAACTAAAGTGACTTGAGTTTTTAACCTGGGTAGCAAAGAGAATGATTTATCAGTAAATGGAAATCAAGAAGGGAATCTAATTTTTCTGGAAAAATGCATTTTAGGAATATATTGAACATATATATGAAGTCTCACCCTTGCCTACCTCCCAGTCCCCTTACCCAAATCTATTCTTTTTTCCTGTAGCATTTATCACTCTCTTAATACAGTTTACTTAGTTGTGATATTTACTGACTATTGTCTGTCTCCTTCTACCTGAAGAAGCTCCACAAGGGCAGGGATTCTGGGGGGTTTTGTTCATTGGTGTGTCTCAAGCATGTTGAACTGGCATGTAATAAGTGCTCAATAAATATATGTTAGCTGAAAGCATGGGTAAACTCAGCACCCAAGAAACAATATCCACCATGCAGTTTAAAAATAATAACACATATTGAGAACTTGTTCCATGCAAGGCATTGTTTGGTGCTTTAAACTGAGGCACAGAGTGGTAAAGAAATGGCTTAATCAGGAAAGTGGCAGAGCCAGGATTCCAACCCAGGTGAACTGATTGTAGAGCTCACACACATCATGTGCCTCTCACTTTATGTCACCATCTCGTGGGGTGAAGAGGCAAGATGGGAGGGGCTGAAAGAGACTGGGAATCAGATTCCCAACCGTAGTAGCTGAAACGAAGCAGAAGCTGAGAATATAACAAAAGACTAATGATAGATGCTTAGCTTCTCCAGGGTTCTTTTCCTAACCAGAATGCTATTGCTGATGTTGGTTGGCTTGTGAATTTTTGTGACATCTCTGTGGATCTATATTATTGCATTTTAATAACAAGTTAAAACTATTCATTCTTCAGAAGTACTGTACTTGGAGAGCCCAGTTTTAACAACAACAACAAAAATCTCTTGTTTTATGAAATTCACTATTGAGCTCATATACACCAGGTATTTTAAGTGTTGTAAAAAAAAAGGTGGTACATCTGACAGCCCTAAATAGCAGCCTCAGGAAGTCTACCTCTTAAGTGATGATGCTTCTTTGTCCATTAGAATAGAGCAGAATACCGGGGTATCTTGTGGGTCCCCAGGAGCTGAATGGAAATGCAGGCATGTTATATCAGAAGCAGTCCACATTTTCACCTCTAGCTACTGAAAGCAGTAGATTGCCAGATGCACACTTGAAAAGTTACATCAAAATCCTTTGAAGAGGTGGTTCTGATAATTTTACTTTCAAAAGGTAATTTTGGAAAACTATGTCACATGTTAAATTTTTTAGACAGTCTACCTGCTCTCCTACAAGTAAAGGGTCTTTTTACTGTAACAGCTACAGCTTATACTTGAATGTGCTTATTGCTATATGTTGAAATATCTAAATAATGTAAATTTTATAAAAACAAATATAAAATATCTACTTCTGACTTAAGTTGAAAGTCCCAGTCTATCAAACTAATCTAACATACCACCCACTTCAGTTTCACACCTTTTAGCACTGGAGAAAACTGAAACTATGTGACTGCTCCAGAAGGAGACAGAGTTTTTGTTTTCTCTCATTCTAGTTTGTATGTGTAGTCAAAAGATGTCTGAAGCCCGCCAGGAAAACAGCAGTGGAACCTGACCTGCTTGTGGGGAGATCATTGTATGTTTTAAAAGGTAAGTGATCCAACAAGGACCAACTGTATAGCACAGGGAACTATATTCAATATCTTGTAATAACCTATAATGGAAACGAATGTGAAAAAATATATATATGTAACTGAACCACTTTGCTGTTCCTGAAACATTGTAAATCAACTATACTTCAATTTAAAAAAAAAAAAGGAAATGATCATGTTTCAGCAATTCAGTAAAATTTATGTCATGGACACTTAATTACATCTCTCTAGGCCTCCTGAATTTCTTCAATTGTATCATGTGAGCTTCTTCAATTGTTTCATGTGAGTTTTAGCCTAGACTCTCCAACGCCTTGCCCCCAAAGTCTAGATTTCTTAGGGTGTCTTCATGATTTTTACCACGTGTGTATACCACTGAACTATTATTTATAACCATTTTTCTTTAAATAGGCCAGCTTAAAATAATCTAAATATGTTGATTTTTAAAATAAAAATTTGCATGACTACTAAAAAGGAAAACCAGCATCATTTTCCCTAGCTAGAAAGTAGCTATAAAAATAATTACAATGAAAAATAAACACAGACTTACATCTTAGGTATTGTCTTCAGAAGCTGTGATACTGAGACTGGCTCTTTCTGTGATAGAAAAGAAGATGAACAAGTTTTAGAGACAGAGAATTGAGTTATCAAAAAGATGAAAAGAGTTGAAAAAAATGAACTTCTTCACTATGGCATTTATTGCATTTGAAATGTACTGTCCCATGTACCACCCCCTTTGACACCCATCCTACATTTTGGAAAGCCACTACCCTAGGTAATCCCCAAGATTCATTTTGGCTCTAATCATATAGTTTAGCAGAAAGCTCAAGTTTTGGGGTCAGACAGGCATGGATTCCATATGCCCTATCCAAGCCTCAGTTTCTTTATCTGTAGGATGAGGATAATAATATATAGTTCACAGTGTTATGAAGATTAAGTGGAGATATGTAAAATCCATAGCTTACCACCTGGCACATAGTAGAGGCTTCATAAATATTAATTTTCATTTTATATTTTACATTAATTGGACTTATCTAGCAACCTAATTTCAGGAGCTGTTACCGAGTACTACTTGCCACACATCAGGCCAATAAATCGAGAAATGAGATATTGGGGGAAGGAATAGTGACTTTATTCAAAAAGTCAGCAGATTGAGAAGATGGTGGACTAAGGTCCTAGAGAACCATCTTACGCGAGGTAGAATTTAGGCTTCTTTTATACTCAAAGGGGAGGGGGTGTGGCTGTTTGTTGCAAACTTCTTGGTCTGAGGTCATGATGTCCCTGTAAACCTCCAACAAGACACATGTTATTCTCTGTTCTGCAACTTTTTAACTCTATATGAATAGAAAAGTGTTATACACTTAAAGGTCAGAACCTTGAAAATGGGCTATCCTGTATATTTCAGGCTACAGGCACCATTCATAACTCGAATCAAAAGCAATAGATTGCAGGGCTTCCCTGGTGGCGCAGTGGTTGAGAGTTCTCCTGCCGAGGCAGGGGACGCGGGTTCGTGCCCCAGTCCCGGAGGATCCCACATGTCGCAGGGCAGCTGCGCCCGTGAGCCGTGGCCACTGAGCCTGCGCGTCCGGAGCCTGTGCTCCGCAATGGGAGAGGCCACAACAATGAGAGGCCCGCGTACCGCAAAAAGAAAAAAAAAAAAGCAATAGAATACAAAGGTTAAAGTAGAAGAAACGGATCTAATATGGAGTCAGATTTGTTCCTCCGTATTACAGAGTGGTTCAGTGGTTCTGATTACACAAATTCAAAATACAATCTTTTCTCACCAGTGGAATCAGACCTGATGTTTCCATAAACTCCTGCTTTTATATACTCTTTTTGGAAATATAGACAAAACGTTTTTAAATGTAAGCATATACTGTGTTTGTATAGCAAGGAAAATCAAGACATCCTAGCAATAAAACTAAAAGATTAATATGTAGCTAAATTTTAATGTAAAGACTTGCATAGCTAATTAGTGAAAGGAGCCCATGAGGATGAGCGTGTGTTGGGAGAAGTAAGGATTATGAATAATGTTTAAATCTCTATGTTCAACATAGAAGAGCTTGTTGTTCAGTTGCTTCTGATAAGCCCAGTGGGAATATCAGTGATCTTTGTTCCTGTTGAACACTGAAAATCATCATGTAGAATAGGAGAAAATAGCTGGCTAAACAGGAGCTTCCTTGGAAATCTACTAATAGAAAATTGGGGGAGAGAAGGGGTAGCCTGGGAGAAAGAGATCTGCAAGGTTTCATTTTAGCCCTGGATAAACACCGTTCCTGCTTTTACCCATCTTTACCTAATAGAAATGTAAAGGGCCAAGTTCAGAGAGAAGGAAAGACACAAAAGCATTTTGTGTGGAACAAAGACAGAAGTGCTTCAATTTCACAGAAATGGCACTCTGTATCCTGAGCTGTTCTTACATTGAAATGCTACTGCACAAAGACCTTGGGAGCCCTGTGGTCTTAGGAAAAACTGGTGTGGACTTGACCTTTCAAGGTAGCAAGTCACTAGCATGACTTAGAAAGGAAGAGAGCCGTTGTGATGGATTATTATGACTCCTGCACTGTCACTTTCATCAGTTAGGACAGGTTTTGGAATGTATGTTGGGATGTAGCCGTAAATCTGGTTAACAAGGGAGCCCCTAGGGAAAATGACGTGTGGAAGAGAGAAGATGCTTTCACACCTGGGATTTCTCAGCTCCCTTCTGTTCTCCCTTTCAGCATTTTGTGCCAAGATTTCTTGTTTTTCCTCACAAAGTCAGATCGGAGCAAAGGAATCCAAACGAGGATTTACTGATAATGCATCACCCCTTTCTGGGGAAAGCCAAGTCCTAGAAGAACCATTCAACTTGAAGGAATGCAGCCAGCTAGAAGCACAGGGCAGTAGGGGAGGGGATGAGATTGGAGGGTGGAGAGTTTTCAAGGTCTTTCGAATCATTTGACTGCTGGACACAACGCTACCTGAAGCCATCCAATGGAAGACGAGCTCAGCATCAGCTGAAACCCACCTCATGACCCATGAGTAACAGAAGCTAAAGATGGAGCGCTGCTCCCTCTGGCTTTGCTTGCATAGCCTTGTCCTCAGCTTCTCATTTCAAATGTAATTCACTTCTCCTAGTTAGCCCCCATCACTCAGCTGTCAAACATCATGTGCCATTTCTCACAATCTAGCCCCTTGGGTAGCTTCTTGACAAATAACTGAAATCTAGTCTGCATTGCACTGGAAGCAAGATAGGAAAAAAGTACTGTTAACGTTATTCTTCCAGAAAAACCAACTGGAGATGATTTTTCATATACTATTCTAATGCATCAAGCAGGCTTAACATAGTGGTTAAATTATCAAGAGCCATTCCACCCCCAAATAGGGATGGTCTTTATAACACTCTTTTTTTCTCTCAAAAGTTATTGTTTTATTACTATTAAATATTTCAGGCATAAATACGGTCTATGATATGACAAATAATTTTTTGCCCTTTCCATAGATAAAGACAGAAATGTTAACAGCTCCCTTTTCTCCTAATTCAAGTTCTAATTTAAGATTGTCCAATGATTCAATCATCTAATCATCCTTGCATTAAATACGTTATCATAGTATCTCCAAGATTCTCACACTTCTCTCTCCATCCATATGTAGATGAACATTGATACCAGCTTGTGAAAAATTAATCCCTTGTTTCCTGGGGGCCATGTCACCCTCAGTGGAATTGCTACTCTTGGTCCTGGAATTCTAGCACCTATTACAAAACGTAACAGGGAGTGAATGTTCAATAAATATTTATCAAATTAATGATTTAACAATCATACATAGTTGTTGATAAAGTTCACATGAAATCTTCCTTCTGTGATTATTAGCATCCTTCTTTCAACGTAATCCTGGAAAGCCATTGTTGACTGGCGTATGCTGTCACTGAACTCTGACATTTCTCTGTCCTTGTTTCAGGTTTTATGCTCCATCTCTGTCTCAATAATTCCCTGGCTTCCTGGTCAGATGGCATTGCCATAAAACCTTGTTGAAAGTATACCTTCAACAAGTTTAGTTGTTGGAAGCAATATAATTCTATTCTCCTCTAGTTTCCCCATGAAGCAGAATGTAAGCTTTAAGAGGACAGGCATGGGGGCCTCCCTGGTGGTGCAGTGATTAAGAATCTGGCTGCCAATGCAGGGGACACGGGTTCGAGCCCTGGTCTGGGAAGACCCACATGCCGTGGAGCAACTAATCCCATGTGCCACAACTACTGAGCCCGCGAGCCACAACTACTGAAGCCCACGCACCTAGAGCCCGTGCTCCTCAACAAGAGAAGCCACTGCAATGAGAAGCCCACGCACCGCAACGAAGAGTAGCCCCCGCTCACCACAACTAGAGAAAGGCTGCACACAGCAACGAAGACCCAATACGGCCAAAAATAAATAAAAATAAATAAATTTAAAATAATAATAATAATAAATTAAAAATACCACACCCTACAACAGCAGAAAACATTCTTTAAAAAAAAAAAAAAGAGGACAGACACTGTCTAGCCTGGTGCCTGAAACATAGTAGATGCTCAATAAAAATTTTTGCAAATTTACTGCTAAAGGCCTTTTCTTTCTCCCTTTCTTAATCTCAGGGCAGTCTACAGAGTCTCAATCTATACATTCTGGGGAAAAGAACTGACAGTTTGGCACCTCCTATGTGTCAAAAACCAGGCTGGATGCCATACATACATTACCTTATGTCATTTTTCACAGCAACCTTGTGAAGTAGGTATTATTTCAATCACAGAGGTAAAGAAACTGAGGCTTGGAGAGGTCTATCATCAAATAAATATGTGCACACGAAATTCTTTCTCCTAGAATACTCGTTCTCTTCCTGTTACGTGATCAAATCACACCCGACCTTCAAGAACCAAGTTAAAAATGTTGAAAAAACGTCCTCCATGGGTCTCTTGTGTTTCTGTCTATCTTCTGAGGAAAGGCCTTGATAGCGTTCGTTCTGGGCCATTTCGTCAAGGATGTTTGTACAGCAAAAAGCCTTGGAACGCAGACAGGATATCCCTTTGGGAGAGAACAGATTTGTTTTCTGACCAGGATAATAAGGATAATGTCTCCCTCCAGGACAAAGATTGGACAGGTTTGCTAGCCGCCTCTTCAGAGGATTGGGGTTTCCTTAGCTCAGTGTCCCTCAGCTGTGATGCAAACCCACAGAGTGTGCTACATCCTCCTTTATTGCCCCCGTGGGCTGTGGAGGACAAAGGGGACCAATGTGGACACAAAGCTCCTGCTGCCTGCTGTTCTCGGAGCAATAGAGTCCGTTGTTTCGGAGCCAGGAGTTTTGTGGCCTCTGCCAGCATCTATGAAAATGCGGCAGACTAACTTTTCAGCTTGTAAATAGCGTAAAATCTCAAACTTTCCACAGTTCTTGACAAAGATCTTCTTCCTTTGGGAAGTCTTATCTAACCATTACAGCTTACAGTGATATCTCCAAAACACATTTGGCAGGAAACCAACCTGCTGAGTAATGTGTTGTGAACATTTTTATTATCTCACACTTGATCGTGCTCTCCTAGAGGACAGAGACAGCACTTGCACTTCTTGATGAGTGTTTAGCATTTTTCCCGCACATAGAAATTGGCTCTCATTTCATTAATAGTAATTCATTAAAATGGACTGAATGTCTATTAAGTGTAGGACATGATGGTCAGAATATTTAGGTAATTATTTTCCTAACTGGTGCATAATCTCCTTGAAGATGGACATAATATCTAATACTTCTTTTTTATCCATTATAATTCTCTGTGTCTCTCGTTCTCTCATTCGACAAACATTTATTGACCATCTGCTAGGTGCAGGTGGTACGTTCGTTGCTGAGTGTACAAATGAATGAGAGACTCCCTACCTTCAAGGATCTTATGGAACCAGATCGTGCAGTACAAGGAGGAAGTCCAGTGACAGAGGAAAGTACAGATCCTTATGGGAACATGGCAAGGGGCAATCCAATGGGCTGTTGGTTGATAGCTTTTCTACTTTCCAGTATTTTCAGAAGGATATAGTGCTTGAGAAATACTAAAATAAGTTTTTGGAGTGTGGACTGATAATTCAAACTGGAAATCTTGGTCAAATACCTGCTCTGAAACTTAAAACTTAAAATAGCTCATCTAAGATGTGGCTGGCCACACATCTGATAACATCATTATCAGACGATAATACATCATTCTGTATTTAAAAAGATACATGTAACCAGTGTGTTCAAGTAAACGAACATACATTCAACACCTGGAATAGCCCCAAAGGCTAGAAAAATGCACAAGGCATGTTCCCTGCCCTCGAGATGGTCACAATCAAGAGAGACAGACACAGAGAAACATGATCTTAAACTGTGCACGATAGCGTAAGCACTGAATAGATACTGAAGTTACTATTAGACTGTGGGGATTCAGTCTGCTGGGGACCAAGGGAGTTTCTTGCAAGGGATGGCATCTGAGCTGGAATTTAAAGGGGAAAAGGATTTCCACAGGCAGGAAACAGAAAGTAAGGCAGCCAGGAAAAAACTTGAGCATAGGCACATTCTTTAAAGTAAACAACATCAAAAAGTCTACAAGTAATAAATGCTGGAGAGGGTGTGGAGCAAATGAAACCCTCCTACACTGTTGGTAGGAATGTAAATTGGTGTAGCCACTATGGAGAATAGTATAGAGGTTCCTTAAAAACTAAAAATAGAGTTACCATATGATCCAGCAAATCCCATATATCCAGAAAAGTTGAAAACTCTAAGTTGAAAAGATACATGCACCCTAATGTTCATAGCAGCACTATTTACAATAGCCAAGACATGGAAGCAGCCTAAATGTCCATTGCCAGATGAATGGATAAAGAAGATGTGGTATATATACACAATGGAATACTACTCAGCCATAAAAAAAGAATGAAATAAAGCCATTTGCAGCAAGTTGGATGGACCTAGAAATTATCATACTAAGTGAAGGAGGTCAGACAAAGGCAAATATCATATGATATTACTTATATGTGGAATCTAAAAAACTGATACAAATGAACTTACTTAGAAAACAGAAATAGACTCACAGACATAGAAAACAAACATATGGTTACCAAAGGGGAAAGTGGGGAGGGATGAATTGGGAATTTGGGATTAACAGTTACATACTCCTATATCTAAAATAGGCAAACAACAAAGACCTACTGTATAGCACAGGGAACTATATTCAATATCTTGTAATAACCTATAATGGAAAAGAATCTGAAAAAGAATATATATATTCAGTTATATATATATATATATAACAGAATCACTTTGCTGTACATCTGAAACATTGTAAATCAACTATACATCAATAAAAAGAAAAGAAGATGTGGTATACTACATATGCAGTCATAAAAAAGAATGAAATTTTGCCATTTGAAGCAACATGGATGGACTTAGAGGACATTATGCTAAATTAAAGAAGTCAGACAGAGAAAGACAAATGCTGTATGATATCACTTATATGTGGAATCTAAAAATTACAACAAACTAGTGAATATTACAGAAAAGTAGACTCACAGATATACAGAACAAACTACTGGTTACCAGTGGGGAGAGGGAAGGGGGAGGGGCGATATTGCGGTAGGGATTTAAGAGGTACAAACTATTATGTATAAAATAAGCTACAAAGGTATATAGTACAACACGGGGACTATAGCCAATATTTTATAATAACTATAAATGGGGTATAACCTTTAAAGATTGTGAATCACTATATTGTACACATATAACATAATACTACTTTACATCAACTATACTTCAATTAAAAAAAGAAAATTAAATTAAAAAAACTAACTAATAAACGAGTTCAGGGAATTGTTCGTAAGATAGCAACTGGAATGGAGGGTTTACACAGGACTATAGAGAAAACTGAAAGTCAGAAAGGAAATTTTGTTCAGTGCCTTTTTTTGACACTTTCTGTTTTTTGGTTCTTTTGTTTTGCTTTTTGTTCAGTGACTTTTACAGACACGTGTTAAGCATCTGCTGGGGCAAATATAATATGCCCAAAGAGAGACAAAGGTATAGTCCTAGCTCACAGTCTAGTGGGGAGAGCAATAATCTAATCTAAACTATTAAATGCCAACAAAGTACTGAGCAGGGAGGGTTTTGAATGCCACCCTAAGGTGCTTGGGTGTTCTTCATTAGTCACGGGATGCAGTGAATGATGTCATTGACCTGTGAGGAGGAGAGAAAGTCTTGGCAGCTGTGTGAAGGTTGGACCAGAGGGTTGAAAGATGGAGATGGGGAGAGCAGTGTGGAAGCTTCTGTGACCATCCAGGGAGAAGTAGGAAGGATCTAAACCAGATGAAAAGAGGAACAAAGATATGAGACACGTTGTGATGATAGAATCCACAGAATTTGATGATTGATTCAATGAGAGAGGTGGCTATGAAGATGAATCCAAGCCTTCTATTCTTGGCGACAGAGAGGATGGTGTTAGTGATATATCATAGTGAACATTCACCAAATAAAATATCTTTGAGAAGATCTCAAAGGTCTTTGTACTGATTAACCAATCTCTATCATCTTTTTTCATTTAACTTTTTGTCGTTTTTATTTTTAAAGCAGAGGAGGTAAACACTTAGGACTTCTCAGGAAACTCTTACCAGTGATTTTTCAATCTTCAGGACTATTAGTGGATCATGAAATCAATTTAAAAAGTTTTAAAATAATACCAAAAAGTGAAATAGAATAAAGCAGAACAGAATGTGAAATATCGTAGTGATCACTTATATAAAGGTTACTACTGTGGAAATTTGTCTTCTGTTTTATGTACATACACTGGGTCACAATGTCAAATACACGTCTTAGTGTGAGTTGCAGTTTAAAAAGTTTGAAAGCCATTGATCTAGACAGTGCTCAACAAAACATCTCTCTAGTCTAAACCCTCTCCTCCAGTTTATAGGATTGGAGCAGTGAGACAGGAACAAAAAGGGATGTAGGGAAAAGAGGCATCTTTCATCACTTTGACAGTGAACGACGATCACTGTCGTTACATAAAACAGTGGGTGCTAGTACCTTGTTTGGAGTCGATGGCCTCTGTGATTATTATAGAAAGCCCGAAGCATCCCCTGCATTATTCTGTTTGTAGTCCCTTTGGCAACATGGGGAATGTTCAGGATTATCCCCATTTGGTCCACCTGCAGATCAAACCAGAACCAGGGAGAGAACACATTATTTGTTTTCTTTTCTTGATATTTCAAATAAGCCCTTGCTAAGTAATTTGAGACAATAGAATTAAAAATGTAAATTACGAATCCTTATAGATTTCATTTTTCCACTAGATGGCAGAAAAAGCACTTGTAATGGAAATTACCATGTCATCTCTTTAATCAGTTCCCCAGACTTTTTTTTTAATAAAGGGAGGTATATTTCATTTTAGCTTGAACAGTAGAATCTGATTATAAGACAACTGATTATTTTATAACTAATTTAATCATATTAAGCTTAAAATTAAGGAGAAAACTTTGAGTTAGTTTATGTTTATATATGTGCATATATATGCACCCATCTCAATTGATATATACGTGATGGAATTTCATTGACTTTAGAATACTGCCATGCTCTCTTTTAATACAAATTTAAAAATAAAAGGTAGTATTTAAATACACTTTTAAATTTATACAGAAACTTTAAAAATGTTACACATGGATGTAATTATGTGTACAACTGAACTATACTTAATTATGATATATTGAAGATAATAATAATATTATTACAAAGATGGATGATACATTCATGGTTATAAATTCAAAATACTTTTTTTTAACAAAGAAAGAGAATAAAAACTATGTTAGCTAGGTAAATACAGTTCAAAAGTTAAACATGGTATATCGTTTTCTTTCTATGCTAATAATTTTAACAAGGCTTTTATTTTTTTACCCTGATTTCGTGTGTCATGTTACAATTTATCAACAATAATTCTTTAGGGGTATTTGTCATTAGAGCACTTTACTAGGCACTTGAGAATAGCTTCACAAACAGTTGTACCATTGCTCTGGTTCATTTACCGTCAAAGAGAAAATTATTTTATGAACCTACAAAGAGCAAAAATAAGCGAGTTACACAAAAGAGAATGTGTTGGGAAACACAGACATAATTTGATAATGTAATATCATATTATAAAATACAAACTAGTTCAAAGAAACTTTTGTCCCTATTTCAGTCATTGTTTTCACCACTGTTTTTCTTACAACTGGCTTTCAAAAAGTTGAAGACTGGACCGTCAAAAAAGAGCAGAAAACAAGAAAGGATGGAAAATGGGAGGTGATGGAAAGGAGTGAAGTCCAATCACTGGTGTGGTCCACGAGCATCTTGTTCTGGGTCAGGTGCTGGGGTGGGGATGGAAACATGGCTTCTTCTTTCAAAATGAGAGCAAGTAATAGAAAGAGGAGGGGAGATGTTAGGTGAGCAAATGGGAAGAAATAAAAGAATTGATGAGATTACATAACAGTTGCCATGGTGTTGTTGAGTTACCTCAGCTCTCTCTCCCAGCCTTTGCTGACTGCCTCTTCCCCAACCAAACAAAAACAAAAGGGAGGGGCTTCCCTGGTGGCACAGTGGTTAACAGTCCACCTGCCAATGCAAGGGACATGGGTTCGAGCCCTGGACAGGGAAGATCCCACATGCCATGGTGCAACTAAGCCCATGCTCCACAACTACTGAGCCTGAGCTCTAGAGCCTGCAAGCCACAACTACTGAGCCCACGTGCCACAACTACTGAAGTCCGTGCACCTAGAGCCCGTGCTCTGCAACAAGAGAAGCCAAGACAATGAGAAGGCTGCACACCACAACGAAGAGTAGCCCCGGCTCACCGCAACTAGAGAAAGCCCGCACACAGCAACGGAGACCCAACACAGCCAAAAATAAAATAAAATAAATAAATAAAAATTAAAACAAACAAACAAAAAACAGCAAAAGGGAAACTCTGGGGCATGCTGGTAATGCCCACAATCTTAAGGAACCTAGGGATGGTCTTCTGGTGGCACGAGGGGAGTGGAGGTAGCAACAACATCTGCAATGTTATCTGTGCAGAGTAAGCGATACCCAGTTTTAGAGTCTCTAGTTTAGAAAACCCTGTGATGTGCTGTGTGTGGGCAAAGATTTTGTTTTGAGTCAAGGTGGGTAAACAACTTTCTGGGAGTAAGCAACTCGCATGGTGCAGTAAGTTAGTTTCTAGGACAATGAAATTTTATTTTATTTTAAAAAAATTTTCAGAGCCTCAGAGGAAGATCCTGATTGCAAGTTAAAGTGTTTGAATTAAATTTGATTGAAAAGAAAGAGGTGGCAAAGTTTTCCAGAAACAGAATTTTTCCTAAGGAAGATTAATCTAGCAGCAGCAGGTCAGGTCGTTTGGAGAGTAAAGACCAGTTGGATTTTTTAATTAAAAAAAATTTTTTTTGACCACGCTGCATGGCTTGCAGGATCTCAGTTCCCCAACCAGGGATTGAACCCAAGGCCACGGCAGTGAAAGCCCAGAATCCTAACCACAACGCCACCAGGGAACTCTCCTGTAATTTTAAAATAAATTGTTTCTAAATCTTATTGCGTAGAAGACTATTTTTATGTCTGTTTCTTCGTAAAGGCAACTGTAGGTTAAAAACAAAATTTATTTGAAAATAAAAGGGAATTGGATTTGGGGTACTTAGTTATTAATGAGGAAAACTTACATTAGATTTTCAGGAGTATTCCCTCACAGAACCAAATTTTAGTAAGTCCCACTGGTCCAAATCCAGGCATCCTGGGTCCTGTCACCTCCTGCATGTGGGCCTCTGCCCAGTCACTGGACAGAAATCTGGACTCCAGTTTCTTAAATTATATATCATCCAGCATTAGACTTTCAGCTCTAACACTGTCTGCATGAAAAGAAAAGGAGCTGTAACAGCTCACTGTTTCATTGAAACAAACCAAAAAGAATTCTGGTCCAACGTCCCAGTGTCAAGCTCCTACCACAACTAGCCCAGCTTTTTAGGTCTTTAGCTCCCCTCGTGCTCTCCAATTAAAGAACTAGAAATCTGGGCTTTCTCTATAAACTCTGTGTTCTGCCCTTCCCAATGGTATCACTGCAAACGTCCTTATAAATCTACAACCCGAGCCGTAGAATAACTTCTATGGGCTTGGGGCTGTATGAATGGCTCTCTCTTGCTGAGCCCGCTCTGAGGAGACTCTGTCCCCAAAACACTGAGTGGTTTTTGTTTTCCTGCTGAAACCAGGGGAGATTGTGGAGTGGGAGAGCTCAGAGCTTACAACCCTGTAGATCTACACTCAGCACATCTCTAATGGGCTCCACTCAATGACAGCTGTGACGAATACCATGGCAATTTCCCAGATAAGATTGTATCCGAGTAGGGGCTACATTTCCTTCAGAGTTGCAGAGGTCATTATTATTCTTTTGAGAGGAATTCTGAGGAGGAAATAGCTGATTTAAACGCCTGCTGTCAGTTGCCAAAGAAATTGTCACAAAATACTGCTATAATGATGTGGAAAACTGCCCATTGCATTGGATTCCACATTTTTTGTGCTCCCTCCTGTTCATCATCCGAGATTTCCCTCTTAACCAACTGGGTGTGTGAAGATTGGTGCTCTAAAACCCTCATAACTTGGAGTCTTATTCTGAGTCCTTTGGCATTTCATATTATGGTTGCTCAACCATTTCTCACGACCACTCAAGCTTTCACGAGGTCTTCTAAAAGACTGTGCAAAGCCCAGAAATAGCCACTCAGCCTATATATTAAATTTCATTCATTCAACAAGTACTTGTAGGACTTCCCTGGTGGTGCAGTGGTTAGGAATCAGCCTGCCAATGCAGGGGACACAGGTTCGATCCCTAGTCCGGGAAGATCCCACACGCTGCGGAGCAACTAAGCCTGTATGCCACAACTACTGAGCCTGTGCTCTAGAGCCTGCGAGCCACAACTTCTGAGCCTGCGTGCTGCAACTACTGAAGCCCTTGTGCCTAGAGCCCATGCTCTGCAACAAGAGAAGCCACCGCAATGAGAAGCCCAAGCACCATAACAAAGAGAAGTCCCGGCTCGCCACAACTAGAGAAAGCCCGCATGCAGAAAAGAACACCCAACTCCGCCAAAAATTAAAAACAAACAAACAAAACAAAACAAGTACTTGTAGAATACTCATTATTTTTCCACATATGAGAAGGCAGTATAAGGTAGTGGTTCCAAGCAGAGTTTCTGGAGTCAAACCTTCTAGATTCTAAGCCTGGCTCCACCAGGATTACTAGCTGTGTGACCTTGTTATGTGACAGTTGTGTGACTTAGGACAAGTTACATAAGTTTCCACGTCTGTATAAAAGGCCCAATAGTAGTACCTACCTCATAGGGTTGAAATGAGGATTAAATGAATTCATATTTGTGAGGGGCTAAAGATAATAATAGCTCATAGTAAGTGTTCATTAATATGTTCATTGCATCTATAAAGAAGATAACAAATTTGCAGTCTAAGAGAAGACAGATACAAGAGTAACATAAAACAAGATAGAGTTCATCCTAGAGACCAACAAAACCCTTGAACAAAAAAAATGCTTGAAGCAAACTAAGAAAAAGTAAAGGTGGGAAAAATTTGATGGTATAAAAGTTCAAACTTTCAGACAAACACAAAAATACCATAAAAATCCACAGGCAACAAAACAGAGGAAAAATACTTGTCACACCTTCGGTTGACAAGGATTAGCATCCTGCATCTAGGCAACTCGGGGGGGGAGGATATATACATGTGAAACCTTAGGACAGGAGTTTCAGAGCCTCAGAGGAAGATGCTGATTGCAAGTTAAAGTGTTTGAATTAAATTTGATTGAAAAGAAAAAGGTGGCAAAGTTTTCTAGAAACGGAACTGTTCCTAAGGAAGATTAATCTGGCAGCAGCAGGTCAGGTCGTTTGGAGAGTAAAGACCAGTTGGATGCTGACAAGATCAGGTGAAAGGCGGTGTCATCCTCACCTGGGAACTCCAAGGAGAGGATGATCATAAACATTCTCTTGGGTCAATAAGTGCTTGACGATGACTGAGGTTTTCTGAGGTTTCAGAGCCCACATAATTGGAAAAATGGTGGTTAGTAAAGTTAAGGAAGATGGGAGCAGAAGTGGATTTGGGGGGAAGCTGATGGGTTTGTTTCTGAAACTACATAAGTGTAAGGTATCCGCTTTGAAATTAGAGAAAGAGAGGTTAACATCTGGTTGGAAATGCAAGTTCAGAGCTCTAACGAAAATATAAACCAAGAGATATAGAATTAGGATTCATCCTAAAACAAGCTGAGGCCAGGGGCATAGGTAAGATCACAGAGTATTTCCCCTGAGTGGGAGTGGAGGCCAGAGGATCACAGTGCGAAAGGGCTTATTGAAAATACAGTTTCCTAGACCCCATTCATTCTTACTTAACCAGAATTAGGAGATAACATTAAGGACTCTATATTTTTAACAAGTTGTTAACATTTATCTAATAAATGTTAAAGTTTAAGACCCTGCTTCAGAGCGTGAAGGATGATGAGAAAAAAATCAAGATGGTTAAAAGGTATCAAGTAAATCTTGCTGGTATCATTAAGGAAGAAGGAACTCATGAGGATCGGGTATCAAAACTTCAACCGGATCATAGGAGAAATGGAAAGAGGTTTTGGTTTGTATTATATTAGGAAACAATCAAAGACCTTCCTTCTCCACTAGGGTGAAGGATTGAAGGGGTAGAGAGAAAGTGGAGATAATTGAAGACATCACTTTCCTGAAATTTGACAGCAGAAGAAAGAATAAGAGAAAATGTTGGCTTGTGGCTGTAACAGAATTAAGGGTCTGACTTGTATTTAAGAGTGAGTGGGGAAAGATAGACAAGATGAAAAGGCAGAGGACTATGGACCAGATGAAGGAACAAGATAAAACCCGAGAAAAACAACTAAATGAAGTGGAGATAAGAAACCTTCCAGAAAAAGAATTCAGAATAATGATAGTGAAGATGATCCAGGACTTCAGAAAAATAATGGAGGCAAAGATCGAGAAGATGCAAGAAATGTTTAACAAAGACCTAGAAGAATTAAAGAACAAACAAACGGAGGTGAACAATACAATAACTGAAATGAAAACTACAGCAGAAGGAATCAATAGCAGAATAACTGAGGCAGAAGAACGGATAAGTGGCCTGGAAGACAGAATGGTGGAATTCACTGCTTCGGGACAGAATAAAGAAAAAAGAATGAAAAGACATGAAGACAGCCTAAGAGATCTCTGAGACAACATTAAACTCAACAACATTTGCATTATAGGGGTCCCAAAGGAGAAGAGAGAGAGAAAGGACCAGAGAAAATATTTGAAGAGATTACAGTTGAAAATTTCCCTAACATGGGAAAGGAAATAGCCACCAAATCCAGGAGGCGCAGCAAGGCCCATACAGGATAAACCCAAAGAGAAAGATGCTGAGACACATAGTAATCAAATTGGCAAAAAATTAGGCAAAGAAAAATTATTAGAAGCAACAAGGGAAAAATGACAAATAACATACAAAGGAACTCCCATAAGGTTAACAGCTGATTTCTTAGCAGAAACTCTACAAGTCAGAAGGGAATGGCATGATATACTTAAAGTGATGAAAGGGAAGAACCTACAACCAAGATGACTCTACCCGGCAAGGATCTCATTCAGATTCGATGGAGAAATCAAAAGCTTTACAGATAAGCAAAAGCTAAGAGAATTCAGCACCACCAAACCAACTCTACAACAAATGCTAAAGGAACTTCTCTAAGTGGGAAACACAAGAGAAGAAAAGGACCTACAAAAACAAACTCAAAACAATTGAGAAAATGGTCATAGGAACATACACATCAATGATTACCTTAAACGTGAATGGATTAAATGCTTCAACCAAAAGACAGGCTTGCTGAATGGATACAAAAACAAGACCCATATATATGCTGTCTACAAAAGACCCACTGCAGACCTAGGGACATATACAGACTGAAAGGGAGGGGATGGAAAAAGATATTCCATCCAAATGGAAATCAAAAGAAAGCTGGAGTACCTATACTCATATCAGATAAAATAGACTTTAAAATAAAGAATGTTACAAGAGACAAGGAAGGACATTACATAATAATCAAGGGATCAATCCAAGAAGAAGATATAACAATTATAAATGTATATGCACCCAACATAGGAGCATCTCAATACATAAGGCAACTGCTAACAGGTATAAAAGAGGAAATTGACAGTAACACAATAATAGTGGGGGACTTTAACACCTCACTTACACCAATGGACAGATCATGCGAAATGAAAATAAATAAGGAAACAGAAGCTTTAAATGACACAATAGACCAGAGAGACTTAATTGATATTTATAGGACATTCCATCCAAAAACAGCAGATTACACTTTCTTCTCAAGTGTGCATGGAACATTCTCCAGGATAGATCACATCTTGGGTCACAAATCAAGCCTCAGTAAATTTAAGAAAATTGAAATCATATCAAGCAGCTTTTCTGACCACAACACTATGAGATTAGACATGAATTACAGGGAAAAAATCATAAAAAACACAAACACATGTAGGCTAAACAATACATTACTAGATGACCAAGAGATCACTGAAGAAATCAAAGAGGAAATCAAAAAATACCTAGAGACAAACGGCAATGAAAACATGATGATCCAAAACCTATGGGATGCAGCAAAAGCACTTCCAAGAGGGAATTTTATAGCAATATAATCCTACCTCAAGAAACAAGAAAAATCTTAAATAAACAATCTAACCTTACATCTAAAGGAACTAGAGAAAGAAGAACAAACAAAACCCAAAGTTAGCGAAGGAAAGGAATCATAAAAATCAGATAAGAAATAAATGAAATAGAAACAAAGAAAA
This sequence comes from Monodon monoceros, assembly GCF_005190385.1. NCBI lineage: Eukaryota > Metazoa > Chordata > Mammalia > Artiodactyla > Monodontidae > Monodon > Monodon monoceros. Next base: position 32,420,820 of record NW_021703785.1, read on the forward strand.
CAATAGCAAAGCTCAATAAAACTAAAAGCTGGTTCTTTGAGAAGATAAACAAAATTGATAAACCATTAGCCAGACTTATCAAGAAAAAGAGGGAGAGGACTCAAATCAATAAAATTAGAAATGAAAAAGGAGAAGTTACAACAGACACCGCAGAAGTACAAAGCATCCTAAGAGACTACTACAAGCAACTCTATGCCAATAAAATGCATAACCTGGAAGAAATGGACAAATTCTTAGAAAGGTATAACCTTCCAAGACTGAACCAGGAAGAAATAGAAAATATGAACAGACCAATCACAAGTAATGAAATTGAAACTGATTAAAATCTTCCAACAAACAAAAGTCCAGGACCAGATGGCTTCACAGGTGAATTATATCAAACATTTAGAGACGAGCTAACACCCATCCTTCTCAAACTCTTCCAAAAAACTGTAGAGGAAGGAACACTCCCAAACTCCTTCTATGAGGCCACCATCACCCTGATACCAAAACCAGACAAAGATACTACAAAAAAAGAAAATTACAGACCAATATCACTGATGAATATAGGTGTAAATATCCTCAACAAAATACTAACGACACATTAAAAGGATCATACACCATGATCAAGTGGGACTTATCCCAGGGATGCAAGGATTCTTCAGTATATGCAAATCAATCAATGTGATACACCATATTAACAAATTGAAGAATAAAAACCATATGATCATCTCAAGAGATGCAGAAAAAAGCTTTTGACGAAATTCAACACCCATTTATGATAAAAACCTTCCAGAAAGTGGCCATAGAGGGAACCTACCTCAACATAATAAAGGCCATATACAACAAACCCACAGCAAACATCATTCTCAATGGTGAAAAACTGAAAGCATCTCCTCTAAGATCAGGAATGAGACGAGGATGTCCACTCTCACCATTATTATTCAACCTAGTTTTGGAAGTCCTAGGCACGGCAATCAGAGAAGAAAAAGAGATAAAAGGAATCCTAACTAGAAAAGAAGAAGTAAAACTGTCACTGTTTGCAGATGACATGATACTATACATAGAGAATCCTAAAAATGCCACCAGAAAACTACTAGAGTTAATCAATGAATTTGGTAAAGTTGCAGGATACAAAATTAATGTGCTGAAATCCCTTGCATTCCTGTATGCTAATGATGAAACATCTGAAAGAGAAATTAAGGAAACACTCCCATTTACCATTACAACAAAAAGAATAAAATACCTAGGAATAAACCTACCTAGGGAGACAAAAGAACTGTATGCAGAAAACTATAAGACACTGATGAAAGAAATTAAAGATGATACCAACAGATGGAGAGATATACCATGTTCTTGGATTGGAAAATTCAATATTGTTAAAAATGACTATACCACCCAAAAGAATCTACCAATTCAATGTAATCTCTATCAAATTACCAATGGCATTTTTTACAGAACTACAACATATAATCTTAAAATTTGTATGGAGACACAAAAGACCCTGAATAGCCAAAGCAGTTTTGAGGGAAAAAAATGGAGCTGGAGGAATCAGACTCCCTGACTTCAGACTATACAACAAAGCTACAGTATTCAAGACAATATGGTACTGGCACAAAAACAGAAATATAGATCAATGGAACAAGATAGAAAGCCCAGAGATAAACCCACACACATATGGTCAACTAATCTATGACAAAGGAGGCAAAGATATACAATGGAGAAAAGACAGTCTCTTCAATAAGTGGTGCTGGGAAAACTGGACAGCCACATGTAAAAGAATGAAGTTATAACACTCCCTAACACCATACACAAAAATAAACTCAAAATGGACTCGAGACCTAAATGTAAGACCTGACATTATAAAACTCTTAGAGGAAAACATTGGAAGAACACTCTTTGACATAAATCACAGCAAGATCTTTTTTGATCCACCTCCTAGAGTAATGGAAATAAAAACAAAAATAAACAAATGGGACCTAGTGAAACTTAAAAGCTTTTGCACAGCAAAGGAAACCATAAACAGGACAAAAAGACAACCCTCAGTATGGGAGAAAATATTCACAATTAATCAACTGACAAAGGATTAATCTCCAAAATTTACAAGCAGCTCATGCAGCTCAATAACAATAAAACAAACAACCCAATCCAAAAATGGGCAGAAGACCTAAATAGACATTTCTCCAAAGAAGATATACAGATTGCTAACAAACACATGAAAGAATGCTCAACATCATTAATCATTAGAGAAATGCAAGTCAAAACTACAATGAGATATCATCTCACACTGGTCAGAATAGCCATCCTCAAAAAATCTACAAACAATAAATGCTGGAGAGGGTGTGGAGAAAAGGGAACACTCTTGCACTGCTGGCGGGAATGTGAATTGATACAGCCACTATGGAGAACAGTATGGAGGTTCCTTAAAAACCTAAAAATAGAATTACCATATGATCTAGCAATCCCACTACTTGGCGTATACACAGAGAAAACCTTGATTCAAAAAGACACATGCACCCCAATGTTCATTGCAGCACTATTTACAGTAGCCAGGTCATGGAAACAACCTAAATGCCCATCGACAGACGAATGGATAAAGAAGTTGTGGTACATATATACAATGGAATATTGCTCAGCCATAAAAAGGAACGAAATTGAGTCATTTGTTGAGACGTGGATGGATCTAGAGACTGTCATACAGAGTGAAGTAAGTCAGAAAGAGAAGAACAAATATCGTATATTAACGCATGTATGTGGAACCTAGAAAAATGTTACAGAAGATCCCGTTTGCAGGGCAGGAGTTGAGACACAGATGGAGAGAACAAATGTATGGACACCAAGGGGGGAAAACCACAGGGGTTGGGGATGATGGTGTGCTGAATTGGGTGATTGGGATTGACATGTATACACTGATGTGTATAAAATTGATGACTAATAAGAACATGTATATATAAAAAAAGAAAAACAAACAAAAAAAGTTATGCTAAAATTTCTTTGGGTTATTTGTATGGAAATATGTTAATATAAATGTTTCAGACATTAAAAAAAAAAAGAGTGAGTGGGACCTAATTGCACTTGAGAAAGAAGAGGACCCAATGGAAAGGAGACAACAGATTTGGAAGAAAGAGAAGGGATGGTGGGTAGAACAAGGTCATGGGAAAAGAAGGAAGGGCTAGCCTTCAAAAAGGAAGTAACACTTCTTTCTTCCTCTTGTTTCAGAAGAAGGAAAACATATTGGGATGGAAGGCAGAGAAGTCGAAGGAATTCAAGCTGATGTTCTGGATATCGAAGTAAACTGGTAAAGGGTTTAGAGGAGGGAATATGAGGGCACTAGATGAGGTGAGTAAGTCACTAAAGGCATTCTGACCAATGGTAGAGAATTAACCCGTGTTTCTGGGTCTCTCCTCCGCAATCAACCCTGGAGAAACTATAGAAGCTAGAGAGGAAACATGGTTTCTAGGAACAAACACCAAACTACCAGCTAAATTACCAGCTAACAGTGAGAAATCCCTAAGGAGAGAGGAGATGGTCTCAACAAATGTGTGGCTTTACAGGAGGGTTGCTGAGAGTGTTGGTTTACTTTTTCCTCTTTTCTCTTTTTCAGTTGGCTGGTGTGGTGGTGTCAAGCCACAGTCATCAGCAATGGTTTGGTGGTGTCTCGGGCTCTCGATGTGAATGAACATGTAACATCAATTTTCAAATCTCGATTTACCCCCTTTGTGATTAAATAATTTGAAGGTCTGATTCTAAGGGTTTTTTGGATACATAGTTTAATGACTGCTAGAGTTGAAATAACTCATAAAGATACCAGCTCATACTTGCAGAAGTGCAGCAGTAATTAAAAATCATAATACACATTTTAAAATCCCATTCAAAAGTGATGCAGAGGTTTTCATTGAAATTTAGCAAGAAATTTCCACCTTTTCTGCTGTTGATACATTGTTTCTGAAAACACTGGTCTCACTGGACCAAAATCAAGGTACTGGCAATGTTGCATCCCTTCTGAAAACTCTAGGAGAGAATCTGCTTCCTTGCCCTTTCAAGCTTCTAGAGACCACTTGTCTTCCTAGGGCTTATAGCCTCTTCCTCCAGCTTCAAAGGGCATCACTCCAGTCTCTGCTTCTGTTGTCACATCACCTTTTCTCTGATTCTGGCTCCTCCTGTGTCTCTCTTACACGGAATTGTGATTACATTGGGCCCACTTGGATAAGCCAGGATAAACTCTCCATCTCAGATCCTTAACTTGTTCACTCCTGCAAAATTCTTTTGTGTTGTAAGGTGACATATTCACAGGTTCTAAGGATAACGATGTGGATATATTTGGGTGGCTATTATTCCATCTACCACAGTGGCTCAGGTAAATTTGAGAATGTAGCCTGTGCTATGAGGGATCCTTGTCAATGCTCTGTACCCCAGATCTCCTTCTCCTACTCTCAGGACACCTTAAATGCCAGTCATGGCACGTGACATCTCTCATATGGCCTGAGAGGGGTGCTGCTGTCAATCTGTGCATAAAATACTGGCAAAGATAAATTTTTTCAGATCAAAATAAATACAAAAAGAAGTTCTATTTTTTATTCCCACACACCACTTGATTGTCTAGAGCAGCTTCTGGAGTACAGTCATCCCACTTTGGTGATCAATGAGTATTATGGTTAATTTTATGTGTCAGCTTAGCCAGGTTAATTGTATCCAGTTATTTGGTCAAACATCAGTCTAGATATTGCTGAAAAGGTATTTTTTAGATGTGATTAACATTTAAATCAGTGGACTTTGAGTAAGGCAGATTACCCTGCATAATGTAAATGAGTCTCATCCAATCAATCAGTTGAAGGTCTTAAGAGAAAAGACTGAGGTCCCCTGAAGGGGAAAGAATTCTACCTCCAGATTATCCTTGGACTCAAGACTCCAACATCAACTCCTGCTGGAATTTCCAGCCTGCTGGCCTGACCTGAGGATTTCAGACTTCCCAACTTCCTCAATCGTGTGAGCCAAGCACTTAAAATCAATCAATCTGTCCTCTCTCTCTCTCTCTCTTTCTTTCTGTGTGTGTGTATACACACACACACACACACACACATATCCTATAAGACTGTAATGTGTCTGTTAAGTTATATATAAGCTGAATATGCAACTGAAATAAGTTTCAAAATGAGTACAAAATAAATGTTATCAATGTAAAATGTGTATGCGTGTTTCTACAAATACATTCTATAGGTGTTTTTTCTCTGGAGAACCCTAAATAATACAATGCGTTAGAGAAGCATTTTCAACCGGTGGGAGGGCATGATTTGAGGCATTGTAATAAACCTCAGGTTCGAGGGTAATATTAATAGATTTAGAATCTCAAAGTAAAATAAAATCTAGGCTCCCTTATACTTGCTCTAAAGTGGTTCTACCTTTTATCAAGTGAATCTGAAATGTGGATTCAGTGGTAAGTATTGCTAGAGGGGCCTCAATTCTGGCAAGAATGACCTAAAGTATCATAGGTATTGGGAGTGAAAGAAATCTAGGAGGTTTTCTAATTTATCTCTCTTAATGGTCTTATTGGCTTCAAGTATTATAAAACCAGTTGATATCAATATTATAAATACCATATTTTCTTTCATACAATTGCTTTATAACAATTAGTTAATTAAAACTTTAAAAGCCCTGATATTAAGAAAAGAGAAACCATGGCTCACTGACTTCTGGAATTGAATTAAACCTTCACAGTAATATCATATTATTTCAAGGAAGAAAGCAAGAAGAATGATATTTGAAATCATGGGAGGAGTATGAACAGGTATAACATAATTGCGTGGCTTGGAATTTTGCCAAAAGACAAGTGCTAATAATTTTTGCCATAAATAGTGCCAAGGATGCTGTTTAACGAAAACCACTATTGTGAATTTCTGTATCTCCATCTCATCAGAAAATGATATTGCTATCAAAAAAAATCCTCTTATATTTGAACATTTGTGAAATACTGACTCATAAGTGGTTTTCTGGATCCTTGCAATCAGTGGAAATATGGGCAGAAGTATTCTTTAATCTTTTAAAATGAAAGATGAGGAAAATATATGTAAAACAGACACTTCAGGATTTTTCTAGAGCAGTTTGCTTTCTTTGGACTGGCACACGTATTGACTCTATCTTCTCTGCGCTATCCAGAGGTGAGAATTGGGACAGGAGGGTAAAAGAGGAGATGTGGGTTTGAGGACGGAACACAAGGAGGAAGAGGGCTTGTGTCACATAGATTATCTCCTCCCTCTAAGTACTTTTAAGGCCCACAGCTTCCTTATTCATTGTCTTAGCTTCCCTTCCTGTTGCCTTTTTAAATCCTTTAGCCTATAATCCTCAGACTTTGGAGCCATATATCTTGTGTTCAATTTCCTATTCAACCATTTCACAGACAGGCAGTGTTGAGTAAGAAGTGAGTTCTTCTGTGTTGATACCTGATAGATATGGATTTGAATCCTACTTCTACAACTTACCATCTACATTGTCTCAATAATGCTGCACAACAAATGTCTTAGCTTGTGCTACTATAACAAAATTCTCACAGTTCTGAGCACTGAGAACTACAAGATAAGTCAGCTCCTGGTAAAGGTCCTTTTTCTGGACTGTAGGTAGATGCCTAATTACTGTATCCTCACATGGCAGAGGGAGGGAGATCATCTCTCTCGTGTCTCTGCTTATAAGGCCAGTAATTGCATTCACAAGGGCTTCACCCTCATGACCTAATTACCTCCCAAAGGCCTCACCTCCAAATAACATCACATTAAGAATTAGATTTCAACATATGAATTTGGAGTGGGGGACACAAACATTCAGTCCATGGCAACAAAGTACCCTCAAACTTAGTGACATAAAACAGCAACTGATTCTCTGGCTCACAGGTCTGCAAGTCAGTGGCTCAGCTAGGTTCAGGGCTGCAGGCTACAGGTTTAACTCAGACTTACACTACATGTCTTGATATCTCCAGGATTAACAGCTTCCTGGAGCAGGGGTTAGGCCCTGTGTATTTCATTATGCGGCCCAGGCTGAAGGGCAGCATCCATCTGGATCATGTTTTCTCATGGCAGATGGCCAGAATGCCAGAAGCAAGCCAAACCCATGAAGTACATTTAAGACCTCTGCTCACATCATGTCTGTTAACATTTCATGGACCCAGCAAGTCCAATATCAGAAATACAGGGCAGTCTACTCTTCACAGAGTGGGAAGGGGAGAGATTATTTGCTGAACAATAATTTAAAGACCCTCTAACTGTAGTTGAATAAATAGCTTAATCTCAATCAGTCCCAGTGTTCTCATGTCTTATATAGAGATGATAATAATAGGGTTACTGGGGAAAAATATAGTCTATAAAGAAAATGACACAGTTTCTAGAACAAAAAGAGCATTCAACAAATGCTAGCTCTTATTATTAATTTCCTTTGAATGTGCACAGAGAAGTAAGAAAGTGGCAAAAGTAAGGTGATGAGGACTAGAAAAGAAATTAAGGGGCTTTCTTGGTGGCGCAGTGGTTGAGAGTCCGCCTGCCGATGTAGGGGACATGGGTTCGTGCCCTGGTCCGGGAAGATCCCACATGCCGCGCAGCAGCTGGGCCCGTGAGCCATGACCGCTGAGCCTGCGGGTCCGGAGCCGGTGCTCCACAACGGGAGAGGCCGCAGCAGTGAGAGGCCCGTGTACCGCAAAAAACAAACAAACAAAAAACACTGCAGTAAAACATCAATAAACTGTAATGTTCAGGGAATGGTTACTTGATTTAACCTGTGTGTTAAAAACAGAAACCCCTGCCCCCTTAAAAAAGTCTCTGGTTTAACACTGTGTTTAAAATATTTTGGATAGGGCTTCCCTGGTGGCGCAGTGGTTGAGAGTCCGCTTGCTGATGCAGGGGACACGGGTTCGTGCCCTGGTCCGGGAAGATCCCACATGCCGAGGAGCGGCTGGGCCCGTGAGCCATGGCCGCTGGGCCTGCGCTTCTGGAGCCTGTGCTCCACAACGGGAGAGGCCACAACAGTGGGAGGCCCGCATAACGCAAAAAAAAAAAAAAAGGTATAGGGAGAGGATAGTTTGTGTTTATCTAAATGGCCATCACAATTACGGTCACCCATGTTGTTGTTTTGCTGTTGGACATTTGTTTCTGCTGTTATGCTGTGCGTGAGAACAGTATGTACAACACACTATGTAAAATGATAGACAAAATGTAGCCAAAACGCAACATCTTGCTCATTAGGCAATTTGGCAAATATGATAAAACTGTATATTTGAAGAAAATATATAACACAGGAAAATGTCAGTAATTAAAACAAAAAACATGAACCGTAATGAATATGTTTAAGTAATCAGTCATTTCTAGAATGCATGTGTGGTTTGCAGAAATCCTACATTTAAAAAAAAATGTTTTTTGATGTGGACCATTTTTAAAGTCTTTATTGAATTTGTCACATATTGCTTCTGCTTTATGTTTTGGTTTTTTGGCCCCGAGGCCTGTGGGATCCTAGCTCCGCGACCAGCGATCAAACCCACACCCCATGCATTGGAAGGTGAAGTCTTAACCAGTGGACTGCCAGGGAAGTCCCTAAATATATATATTTTTTTAATATTTGAGAGAAGATTTGGCCATTTTAACTAAATTCTTTCTCTATGTGGGTTTAAAGGAATACCAGAGACTCTCAATTTAAAATTATAACCAAAGTCACTAGATTGCTCAGAGCTGATTGGGTTATTTCTAGCAGACTGAGTTAGATCACACCACAGTTGACATGGTTGATCACTGCACAGTTTCATCATGGAGACAACAAAGTATACTGGGTTCACTCCACTTTGGCTGATGTGATTATTACACGTACATATAGCTTTAGTCTTGACATTTAATCTCCCAGTTCTCCAGTAATACTTCCTTCCATCCGATAAAACCGAGTTTAAAAGCTAAGAATTCCTTAGTTCTACTGAGCTGGAAAATTGTCTCTTTGAGTGGCATTTAACTTCTCAGCTCTGATTTCCATAAGTGGAATATAGTGGTATTTGCTTATCTCTAATTCTGAGACCAACTCCTTCCATTAATATGCTGAATAACCTAAAGCTATTTTAGCAACAATAAGAAGAGTAACTTGCATATTTCCACAAGCAGGCCTCACACATGGTCCAGCTAGCAGGTGAGGAGAGCATTCGCCAGAGCACCCAGCTTTCTTTCTGTAATTAGGCTCTCTCTGTCCTTAGTGCCAATGCACACATAGCAGTGTTTCAGCAGAGGACAGATCTGCCCTCTGTAGAAGTGAGCTTTGAGTGCCCACAGTTGGGGTCTTCATTCCTCTATTTGATCAATATCTGTTCATCTGCCTGGTTCTAAGCTTGCATTCCTTAAAGACACAGAAGGCAGAGGTTACTATAACTGGGTGTCAGCTCTTTCCCAGTTAGGGGTTTTGCTCTGACACTTCCGATTTCTTGCTCTAGTCAACTTGCCTAGACAACATAGAAACCACGATGCTCCCTTCATCCCTTCTCTTTACAGCCTGGACCAGAACTGGCCCTTAGCAGCCAGTCTCTTGCATGCTTTCTCTCTGGACCTCCTATTAGCTCCACTTTACAGGGGAAAAGGATCTGGGGGCACTCAGTTCCAACTCAAGACAAAACAAGGAAAACAAAAAGGGACTGAAGAATTCGTCTTTCCACCTCCCTGAAATCCCCACTTTTGTTCCTTCATTCAGATAACCAGTATTTATGGAGTACCTCCTATGTGAAAGTTGTGACACATGGCACTGAAGATAGAAAGATGAGTAGGACACTTTCGCTGTTCTCAAGGAACTTACAAATTTATAAAGACTAACAAACAAGACATTCCAATTCAGTGTGCAACTGTCATAATGGAGGAAACATGTCTAGTTTGGAAGGATCTGGAAAGTTGTTTTCTGGAACCAGGGATTTCTAAATAAGACCTGAAGCCCAAGTTGGCCATATATATAGAGGTTTGGTTTGAAAAAATCCATCCAGGAAGAGGAACGAGCAAGTGCAAAAGCTTATACCCTTTTTATTTCCATGCTGCACTGTATGTCCTAGTCTGTCCAGGTTCTTTCCTTAAAAGGTTAGAGAGAAATGGAGGATACAAAAACATGACCAACGGGTACTATGCCCAGGACACATCAGCTTGTGATGTAAAGAGGCAGAGTGCCAAACCTAGAAACTTATAGGATTTGCCCTCCTTTTTCTTCCATTCATAACACTGTTTCAAGACTTGTTGCCAAGGGAAAACATGCTCCTCCCACCATTACTCATGCAGACCCACCTTTTAACCAGAATGGAAAATAATTCTGCATGGACCTTTTGGTACTTACTTTTGTCATCTTGAAAATTATAATGCTAGCAACACACAGTCTAGTAAATTACATCTAAAAATCATTGAACATGTTCCTACACTGGCAATCTGGAATCTTTCCTTGCAAATGACACCCTTGGAGTCTTGGGTCTTGAGTCTTCTTCAAGCATCGGAAGAGTCCTCCCACATCCTTTGTTGGAGACATGTTGCCCTCACAGCCCGCACTTCCATCTTCTCCACGACCCCTTGGTGTTCCCTGATGTGTCTGGTGACACCCACAATTCTTACCATACCTTGTAACTTACTCCCCAGAACTTAGAGGGGCTCAGAGAGTGCAGGGGTTGAAAGAACTGTACAATCTCAACCACATCATTGGCGAAAGGGACATTTGTGGTTTTCCCTGGAATAAGGCTTTATGGTTTGTAAACCCCTTCCATGATCCCACGTTCATCTGCCTGGTTCTAAGTTTACATTCCTTAAAGATACAGAAGGCAGAGGTTACTATAACTGGGTGTCAGCTCTTTCCCAGAGGTTACTATAGCAGAGTGTCAGCCCTTTCCCAGTTAGGGGAACTGCCATTCACCACTGGCAATACTGTTTAGTTGAAGCAATACATTCTAAGTTGTACACAAACTTTTGGAAAACTGCTCTGCTCTCAAGTTAAATCTGTTTATGCTAACCTTCCTCATAAGTTAGATGTAAAGAAAAACTATACTAATAATGCCTGACAAATATTGAGGGACTACTGTATGCAAAGTATTATTCTAAGAGTTTTGTGAGTGTTAAGTCATTTAATCCTTATGAAAAGCTTACGAGGATATATGCTATTCTTTTAATCACACCAGTGTTATGAATGAGAAAACTGACACAGAGAGTTAAAATAATTTGCCTAAAGGGCTTCCCCGGTGGCGCAGCGGTTGAGAGTCCGCCTGCCGATGCAGGGGACACGGGTTCGTGCCCTAGTCCGGGAAGATTCCACATGCCGCGGAGCGGCTGGGCCCGTGAGCCATGGCTGCTGAGCCTGCGCGTCCGGAGCCTGTGCTCCGCAACGGGAGAGGCCACAACAGTGAGAGGCCCGCGTACAGCAAAAAAAAAAAAAAAAAAAAAATTTGCCTAAGGTAATTGCCTGGGTTGGGACTGGAACCCAGGATCAGAGTCTATGCTCTTAAGCACCATACTGAACCTCCTCTCCAGAAATGCCATTAAAGACAATTTTAAAGAATAGTATCTTGATAAAATACTATATTGATAAAAATACCAAGTAAAAGAGTAACCTCCAACAGACACAGGGAGGATTAGATATTAAATGTTTCTAAATTCCCAGAAAGATGAAAACTTCTGTCTATGTGTTATTATGGCCCTAATAATAATCACTAATAATATTGTAAATTTCTTGCTGTAGTTAAAATGATTAAAAAGTCTCTCCTGAATTGAGTTATGCATATATATCACTCATTACTTACTAGATGTTCATTCATCTCAATTTGCCCTGGAGTAATGGAAACTTCTTACTAAAAATATTATCATTCTAACTATTTGGGAATTACACAAAATGTTTGTATAAGATATATTTCAATTGGCATAGAATTTTTAAAAATCCCGTATAAAGTATACAATACTAGTTGCCCACCACTTGCATTTTCCCCCCAATATACATGATGGTATACATAACTGTGCTTGTTTCTTCGTCTGTAAAGTGGAGTTAATAACGACTACATTATTACTTTGTGAAGGTTACATGGCAGTGGGAGCATGGAAGTGGTTTATAAACCATAAAGTATTATTCAACGTTGGCTTATCTCAGTCCTATGTTTGAAAAATTGTCTTTGTTTCTGATATTTGAAAATACTAATCTCCCTCAAGCTCAGCTGAAGTGAAAATACATTCATAATTTTCAATACCTGACAATATCTAAAACTTTTGCATAAGTTGACTTCCTTACAGATGTAAGCAATAGAGACATGTTTAAGTTACACCAGGTTTTAGGCTTTTGTTGTAAAGATACGTGGAGGAGGAGGAAAACAACCCCACGGATATTGAAATGTCATTTAGGACCCAGCAGTGGTCCTGATCATCCAGCAGCAGCCCTGATGACTCCATGACACATCTACCTAGTGGCTCTTCCCTGGGCAATGAGTTCATCTTGCGTCTTACTCTACGGTTCACCATTTTGGTGAGGCATCAACAATCTGCCTCACTTCCGCAACAACTAATTAATCAGCTGGCTGGCTCTTTTCTCCATCTCAGGGTTTCTTATGCATAGTGAGTACTATCTCAGACTTCTGCTTGCTGCCTTTTTTCTGGTCTCTCTGCACTTTCCTGCTCTCATACACTGAGAACGGGCTAAGTGGTGAGCTTGTTTGGTAGCTGCCTGGGGTACCAATCTTTAAGGATTACTACCATATCTCTTGAAGAAATCAGAAGTGTGGTACCAGTTAATTCAGCTTTTCACAAGAGTTATCTTGCATAACTAGTGAAATGTTTGGCTCTAGTGGCACTTGTGTGGAAATTAAAACAACAACAACACTCCCCTTCAGTGCTGGACTGTCTCTGCAGCACTTGTGTTTTTGCAACACAAGTGGCAAGTTCTAAGGTGCAACTGCAGGCTGAGCCAACAATCCTGGGGACAGATAAGTGAGTCATCAGAAGTTGGTAGGTTCAGTTCTGATGAATTTTAATGAATCAGTTGAAATTGTGATGTCAACTAAAGCATGGCATAGTGCCATTTACCAGGAAGTAGTTCCTTTCTAACAAAAATCATTTAAATTTGAAAACTTTTATTGCCTCTAGGAAATTGGTTCAAAATTTTGCAAAAAAAAAAAAATAACTAGAGAAAGAACAAGAACAGTGGACAAGCAGAAAATGGTTTGCTGATGTGAAACCTTATGAAATGAGAATTAAAACGTAGAAATTAGCTGTTATCCTTACGTTAATTCCGGGTTTTAAAAAAATCACTACTTTTTTTTTTAACACTATAAAGGTTAGGTTTAGTCGTTGCAAAATATTTCAAACAATACAGAAGTGTAAACGTAAAAACTCTATCTCGGTGGTAGGTAACCTCCAAGGTGGCCCCCAGTGACGCCTTCTGGTATTCATGTCCGTGTGTAATCCCCTCCCCTTGAGTATGGGCTCTATTCTAATGAGTAGTAAATGGCAGAAATACCGGGATGTCACCACTGAGATTGGGTTATAAAAATACTGTGGCTTCCATCTTGGATCCTCTCTAGCACTTTCTTGGATGTACTCTCTCTTGCTTGGTAGCTGTGACTCTCAGAGTTTAGGCCCAATGTGAAGACATTCTAGCTATCTTTCTGGAGAGTCCTCCGGGAAAGAGAGTTCCTGGAAGATGAGGAAGAAGAACTGAAGCAGTTCAGGGGATGAGGGAGCTTGTAAGTGGCGCTTCTGAAGCCAGCCAACAGTGGGTCCTTCCCCAGCTGAGCCTTGAGGTGACCCAGGCAATCCTTTGGTTACACCCTGTGAGAAACTGTGCTAGAATCACCCAGATCAGATGCTCCATGATTTCTAATCCACAGAAACTGTGAGATAATAAGTGTTTGTTGTTTTCAGCTACAGTGTCTTGAGATAATTTGTTTATAGTAATAGATAAGTAATGTACTTTCCAATTTCAATCCCCAGAGGTAATCAATATCACAACCAAGTGCTTGTCATTCTATCTTTTTGTCTATTATATGTGATAGTTAAATATGTCTATATGTGTACATATCCACACATACAATTTGTTTCTTACAAAATTAGAATTCCTTTTGAAGATTTACTTTCCTATTTTTAAGCTTGCAGTATTGTTAAGTGTAGGTAGGATCAAGAAAAGAAGAAAAAGAAAAAAAGATTTACTTATTCATTTTTTCCAAGACCTCATATCTTCAAATTTTAAAAGAGGACTTACAAGACTCCATTGCAATGCCTACTTACTTACATGAATGGTCTCAATGCCAAGACCTGCTTAAGCCAGAATGATTTGAACACCTCTCCTTGATATAGAAAGATGTTTATGAAAATTTTCATAACAAAAAAATTACAAAATAAAGGTTAAAATGTCAAATTTATAACTTAATACATATTTATGTGTTAATTTATCTTTGTCCAAGGCCCTTGTAAGCTAATAAGCACCATATTCCTGCTCGTTTTCTTTATTTTTTATTTTTATTTTTTTTACTATTTGGAATATAATTTTATATTTTAAATTATTATAACAGGTCATGGTTATTGCTATGATTCTAACGAAATACGGTCATATTTATAATTTGTTCAGCAGAGTTCTGTAGAACAAATATATTGCCCTGGCTGCTGTCCCCAAACACAGTTGCAATGAAGATATTATGAAATATGGCCTGTTTTGTGAAGACATATTTAGGAATTCATTTTCTGGGAATGCACAGCTTTGGAAAGTAAGTATCTCTTATGTTGAATATAATTTGGTATTTCCTTGGAAAACCAGGCCATTGTTTCAAACATTGCTGTTTTTGAGTTCTTGTGTATACTTCTTCCGTTTGGTCTTTCTTCCTCATTGTTAGAAGTTGCTATTTTCAACATCTAAAATAATTAGTTTCATTAAATAATTACAAATTTCACCCCTTCACAAAACCATTATGTACTTATGGAAGAAAAAGGAATTAAGCAAAAGCGTAAAATAAGGCACTATGGAAAATCAATAATCCCACCATCAAAAGTAACCTTTGTTAACATTTTTTTACATCTTTCTTGATAAATGTCTATGTGGACACATGTATGTATACACACATACACACACACACACACACACACACACTCCTTTCTTTTTTATAAGAGGAAGATCTTACTTTGTACCTTGCTTTTTCCCCTTAAATATATGTTTGGTATACTACTGAGTCTCTTCTGTGTCAGTGCAAATATCTCTGTTTTTTAAAAAAATTGCTCATGTACTTGTTTACTGCAAAAGCCCAAATAATATTGAAATATGTATCACAGAAAGTAAATACCATTATATTCTCCTGTACCTTCACTAGTAATCCTAGTGCCCAGAGTGAACTGCTTATATTTTGCCAAAAATGTCTAATCTAAATTTTTTTTTTTTTTTTTTTGTTGCTGTACGCGGGCCTCTCACTGCTGCGGCCTCTCCCGTTGCGGAGCACAGGCTCCGGACGTGCAGGCTCAGCAGCCATGGCTCACGGGCCCAGCCGCTCCGCGGCACGTGGGATCCTCTCGGACCGGGGCACAAACCCGTGTCTCCTGCATCGGCAGGTGGGCTCTCAACCACTGCGCCACCAGGGAAGCCCTAATCTAAATTTTTGATCAAGATTTCATACTTAGCTTCCAGTTACAGAAAACAGGGGAGAGATGGATCAGTTGTAATAACAACAAGTTGAATGATACAGAGGTGGGACATTCTTTTTTTTTTTTAACATCTTTATTGGAGTATAATTGCTTTACAATGGTGTGTTAGTTCCTACTTTATAACAAAGTGAATCAGTTATATATATACATATATCCCCATATCTCCTCCCTCTTGCGTCTCCCTCCCACCCTCCCTATCCCACCCCTCTAGGTGGTCACAAAGCACTGAACTGATCTCCCTGTGCTATGTGGCTGCTTGAGGAGGGATATTCTAAACGACAAATGGCTCAGATCTCTTCAACCAATGTCGTGGAAACAAAGGGAGACTGATCTAGACAGAAGGAAACTGGACCTGCATAATCATAATGCCAATTCCTAGAGATAACCATAGTTACTAGATTGATGTGTAGTCTTCCAGGCCTTTTTACGCATATGTAACCCTTCTCCTACCTCATTTTTATAAAACCATAATTTTGACTATGCTCTGCATACTGTTCTGTAATCTGCTTCCCCCGTAGTCCTCATTAAACAATAGGCTTTGGAGATGTTTCTATTTATCTGCTTCTGAACTCTTTTAATGACTGCATATTATTTCCTTGTATGTTTGTATTGTGATTTTTTTTTTTTAACCAACAGAGTTGTTTCTCATTTTTCTATATTTTAAATCAACTGCAATGGACATCTGATTGTATCTTTTGAAACACTTTTTACAGGATAAATTACTGAAAACAGAGCTGCTAGGTCAAAGAGGAGTCATGTTTTTAGAGCTTTGTAACAATATTTATTTCTCCTGAGATGCGTTTATTCTTATTTCACCTATTTTATCTTTCATATAGATAGCAGACATTTCTCCCAGACTGTAATTTTGTAATCTGTCTTATACATTTGTTGAGGATGTCTTTTGCCAAACAAAAGGTTAATGTTTTTATGTAGTAAAATTAACAATTCTTTCCCTTTTTTTGGCTTCTGGGTCTTGTGTTAATAGTATTCCCTTATAATTTGAAAACTTAATCTGTAATTATAGATCCTTTCTGATTTTTAACATTTTATCTGCTTTTTTCCTTGTTTTTTCTTGAATAGACTTGTTAAGGGATTGTCTATTTATCTTTTCCAAATATCAGTTTATAGATGAAATTATCAAGTCCAAAGTTTTTTTCTTTCATTTATTAATTTCTAAACTGAGGTCCATTAATTCCTTTTTATATATTTAAAGGTATTTTTGCTTTTCTTCTAACTTCTTTAGCTGAGTGCTCATTTAATTTATGGTCTTTTTTTTTTCTTTCTTGGATGATATAAACATCCAGGAGTATGACTTTCTTTTGAAAATCTGCTTTGAAGATATGAGTTTTGACTCATGATGTTCTCATTATAATTTCTTATTTGAGGCAGGATTTACTTAGGGAGTGTTTTAGTATTTCCTACATATAGAGTGTTTACATAAAATTTGCTATTCACTTCTAATTTTTTATTGTATTTTTACCAGGTAATATATATATGAACATTTTCCTGCTGTTATGATTTCACAGAGATTTACTTCATTATTTTTTGTTTGTTTGTTTTGGTTTGGTTTTTTTTGCAGTACGCGGCCCTCTCACTGTTGTGGCCTCTCCCGTTGTGGAGCACAGGCTCCGGACACGCAGGCTCAGCGGCCATGGCTCACGGGTCCAGCCACTCCGCGGCATGTGGGATCTTCCCAGACCGGGGCACGAACCCGTGTCCCCTGCATCGTCAGGTGGACTCTCAACCACTGCGCCACCAGGGAAGCCCTACTTCATTGTTTAATTCATGAATAATTTTTGTAAAGTGCAGAGAGAAATGGAAAAGTTTATTTTTTGTTTTTAGGGTATAAATATTGAGGTTATATAGTAACTTTTTATTGAAGATAATCAACATATGGGTTATATAATAACTCGTTACTTACATTATTTAAATTCTCTATTTGTGCTTTTTTTAGATCATAGAAGGCTTTGAATGAATAGAAAATTAAAAAATACTTTGAATAAACATAAACGTTAGCATTCTGTGTAATAGAAAATGCCCAAAGTAACTTCTTCCTAATTATATTTGAATCAAAAATACATACTTTGAAAATACAATTTATAAATGAAACTCTGAACAAGTTTATAATCATAGAGATTTCAGGACTTTGAAATCTATGAACTTAAGAATTGTTTTGCTTCTTTACAGATTTCTAAGTGAGACTGTTTCTAACCCAATTCAAAAAGTATACCACATAACTAAGTCAAAATTCATCTTTTCTTATATCTGTAGACAATCCTGATTCTCCTCTGTTGGTTTCCTTATATTTCACTACACTCAGCGTGTCCTGGATATTTGGTGTGGGTTAGAGAAAGAATACACTTGTAAAGAGTGCATACTCATGTGGTTTTTTGCAGTGGAATATTCTAAAAGGACAGGTTGACTTTGTTTTAATATTTTCTATGATTTTTTTCCCTGTCGCTAAGTATCTAAAGTGGAATTGGATTTAAAGTGTTTTGTACTTTAAAATGTTAGTGGATGTCACTGAGCACTGAATCTCTGTCAAAGGCCATCTCCTTTTATGATAAATGAAAATGAAAAACTAAATGTGAAGATGCATTATTAAGAACGAGCATTTACTTCAAAATGAACATTATCTTATAGTTCTGAAAATTGTGTAAATCAAAATGGAAGAAACTGATGTATTTACAAAGGTTAATATCATCTAACACCTGTCTTCTGTAGCTACCTTGACACACTGAAGTTTCTTAAATGTTTCCATATAGTTGACTTAGAGTCTTTAAATAAAAAGAAAATCACCAACCTAAGCAGTAATCTAAAACTATTAGACTTTGTAATGGAAACAGCACTAAAGCTCAGTTTGCTTTCTCTGGATTTTTTCCCAGTTTTATTTTGTGTAAGAGGAAATAACATTTTCTTAAGACTAACAAAACCATTTTTTTTTTTGCTAACAAAAATAATTATAAATAAATGTCAGAACAGTTTGTTGATTTACAAATTTCATTGGATAGAAAACATGTGGATTCCTATAAAGCTTACTTTGTATCTCAGATACATTTATATCCTTAAAACTTTTTTACTAATAAACTCCTTCAGAGAGTTCATATGTTACAATATTTCAGCTTATAAAAATAATTTTAGTCTAGTTCTACTCTATTAAACTTTTCCTTCAAATTTTTCATTTGTTTCTTAAAGTGGAAAAATAAAAGCCCATGTGTTTGTCTCCCCAAATAAAAATTGTGCTCGTAAATTATGGAAACATCTTAGTCTCCTGGATTTTTTCCCTAAAATATCTCATTTAGAAATAATAAGAGAAAAATAAGAAATTAAACCAAATTAAAAACCATCCTTGCACAAAGAAACAGAACAGCAACAAAAAAAAACTCCCCAAACAACCTCATCATTCAGTCAGCATTCTAAGTTAAGTATGTTATGTGGAAAAGAATATGGGGAAATGTGCTTAGAAATCAAATGAAGTGATACCGAAAAGTTTAAAGATGAAATAAAATGGAAACAGTTTTTAACTGTTGATTTTGTCTCTGAATGTTGCAAATAAACAGTTATATAACTGTGTTTTTCTAGCCCTGTCTCCCTTCCTCTGATCTTTGAAGTGTGTCACTCTTTCATTTTGCCATTCAACAGTATGACATGCAAAAGCTTTGTTCAGACAGTTTAATTTAATCACTGCCACTGGTTCAACAAGATGATAAAATCCCCTATGCTGTACAACAGCCAACATCCAGCTCTGTTATCTGATACTGTTTGAAGCTTCTCTCATGAATGCATGCTGATAACACAAGAACTCCAAACATGTCATAAACAATATATTAATGCCCCAGTTGGAATTCCATTAGAATAAGAAGTATATGAAGTTTAGGCTATTCAAGTAGGCCAATGTAATAAAATGTAATTTGGACTAATCTTACCAAAGAATGTCCTGTGTTTGAAGCTGACAGTCTCCTATCACATGCAAAAGTAATTGCTTGTTGACTGCACTGCAGACTTTTGAATCATGGCCTTTGTACTTCAAGCACCTTCCAGGTGTCTCAGCTAGAAGACAATCTGTCTCTTTGTTTAAATGGAAAGACATCTAAACTATAAATAATAAAACAAACGGTGGGTATTTTAATGAATATTGCTCATCTAGATTGGAATTTGTGGAAGTCAGAGATAGGAGTCATTTAAAGTCAAAACACAACAGAACACATTCTTTGAAGTGTTAGTTTCAACGATCACATCTTTAAGATTTACTAATTTAGAATATATGAAAATACCACCAATATTTATGTATGAAAGTCTTGCTCAATTTAGAAAATGCAAAACTATTGGAGGAAAGATGAAAAAATAGTTTGCAATTTAATAAAGCATCTATGAAGTGTGTTTTTTCTTTTAGTATTGAAAGTATTAAAACACATACATAGTGCTTACCATGTCCAGGCACTGTTCTAAGTCTCTTTTATTTTTTTAACATCTTTATTGGAATATAATTGCTTTACAATTGTGTGTTAGTTGCTGCTTTATAACAAAGTGTATCAGCTATATTTATACATATATCCTCATATCTCTTCCCTCTTGCATCTCCTTCCCTCCCACCCTCCCTATCCCACCCCTCTAGGTGGTCACAAAGCACGGAGCTGATCTCCCTGTGCTGTGCGGCTACTTCTCACTAGCTATCTATTTTACGTTTGGTAGTGTATATATGTCCATGCCAGTCTCTCACTTTGTCCCAGCTTACCCTTCCCTCTCCCCGTGTCCTCAAGTCCATTCTCTAGTAGGTCTGTGTCTTTATTCCTGTCCTGCCCCTATGTTCTTCATGACCATTTTTTTTTTTTTTAGATTCCGTAAATATGTGTTAGCATACGGTATTCGTTTTTCTCTTTCTGACTTACTTCACTCTGTATGACAGACCTCACTACAAAGAACTCAATTTTGTTTCTTTCTTATGGCTGAGTAATATTCCACTGTATATATGTGCCACATCTTCTTAATCCATTCATCTGTCTATGGACACTTAATTTGCTTCCATGTCCTGGCTATTGTAAATGGAACTGCAATGAACATTGTGGTACATGATTCTTTTTGAATTATGGTTTTCTCTGGGTATAGGCCCAGTAGTGGGATTGCTGGGTCATATGGTAGTTCTATCTGTAGTTTCTTAAGGAGCCTCCATACTGTTCTCCATAGTGGCTCTATCAATATTCATCCCCACCAACAGTGCAAGAGGGTTCCCTTTTCTCCACACCGTCTCCACACCGTCTCAAACAGCATTTACTGTTTGTAGATTTTCTAATGATGGCCATTCTGACTGGTGTGAGATGATACCTCATTGTAGTTTTGATTTGCATTTCTCTAATGATTAGTGATGTTGAGCATTCTTTCATGTGTTTGTTGGTAGTCTGTGTATCTTCGTTGGAGAAATGTCTGTTTAGGTCTTCTGTCCATTTTTGGATGGGGGTGTTTGTTTTTCTGATATTGAGCTGCATGAGCTGCTTGTATATTTTGGAGATTAATCCTTTGTCAGTTTCTTCCTTTGCAAAGATTTTCTCCCATTCTGAGGGTTGTCTTTTCATCTTGTGTCTTATTTATTCAAACTCTTTAAACCCCACAACCCTTTTAAAATTATTTATTTATTTATTTTACAGATAGGACAAAGAGAGGCTGATTAATTTGCTAAATCCTAGAGCTTTTGGTTGAAATGGGATTTAAACTCAGGCAGTCTGTTCCAGAATCCGTGTTCTAACAATTATGCTTCTATTGCACTCAGGAAGGGTCAGGCTTATTACAACATTAAAAAAAAAACTATTTTAAAATTTTATTTTGGTGATCGTTGAAAATTGGAGATGGCGGATTCAGAAGAGTGCAAGAGTGATTGCAAGAGTGATCTAATATGGTAATATAATAATGTGAATTCCACGTGTAAATCTTGTCAGTGGTTCCCCACTTGCCGGCACTCTTTCCAGGGCATGGAAGGATCTTTTACAACTCGAATTTTACCTTCTGCATTTATCCCGTGTGCTCTTAATGCTCCATTGACACTGATTATTTGCAGTCATTGGAATGACTTCTTTTTCTCTTCTCATTTTGATGAGCCTTTCATTCATTGGACAAAAAAAAAATTTGTTTTTGGAACATTTATTATGTAATAGGCTCCATATCTAGGGATACACCAATTAAGAGAACGTGGAGCTTGCGTCCTAGTGCAGAAAGACTAACTAGGAATGAGCATCATAGATAAGTATTGTATGTTAGAAGCTGATAAGTATTATGGGGAAAAGGTTAGAGCAAGGTAAGGGGAATTGAGAATGTGAGGTAGTAGTTTGGGAGGAAAGGTGAGGTGCAGTTTCATACAGAGGGTTTGAAGTAGGTCACCTTTGAGTAAGACTTGCAGAAGGCAGGGGAATTAGCCACATGGAGATCTGGAAGAAAAGAGTTCCAGCAGAGGGAACAGCCAGTGCAAAAACCCTAATATGAAAATCTGCCTGTCCTGTTCTAGGAGCAGCAAGGAGACTAGTGAGGCTGGAGAAGAGTGAGTAGGGGTGAGAAGTCAGAGAGAGAACGGTGCTGGGAAAGGGAGTGAGAGAGATTGAGGGGCTGAGTTGTGAAGGCCTTTTATACCATGGTAAGACTTTAGCTTT
The DNA here is from genome assembly GCF_005190385.1 of Monodon monoceros. Lineage (NCBI taxonomy): Eukaryota > Metazoa > Chordata > Mammalia > Artiodactyla > Monodontidae > Monodon > Monodon monoceros. Next base: position 32,443,066 of record NW_021703785.1, read on the forward strand.
TACTGTAAATGGAGTGGGAGGCCATTGCAGAGGACTACTGTCATCTTACTTACATTTTAAAATCATAATGCTGGATGCTGTGTTGAGAATAGACCATAGAGGGTGGCAAAATTAGAAACAGCAAGACTAGGGAGAGGTAGGAATCTATTGCAGGTGAGAGACGATGGTGGCAGAGGTAGTGAAACGTCCATAGATTGTGGATATATTTGGAAAGTAGAGACAACAGCCTTTCCTGGTGGGCTGGATAGAGATATGAGAGAACAAGAGGAGTCAAGAATGACTCTAGGGGCTTCCCTGGTGGCACAGTGGTTGAGAGTCTGCCTGCCGATGCAGGGGATGCGGGTTCGTGCCCCGGTTTGGGAAGATCCCACATTGCCGCAGAGCAGCTGGGCCCGTGAGCCATGGCCGCTGAGCCTGCGCGTCCGGAGCCTGTGCTCTGCAACGGGAGAGGCCACGACAGTGAGAGGCCCGCTTACCGCAAAAAAAAAAAAAAAAAAAAGAATGACTCTAAATTTTCTGTTCTGAGCAACTGGAAAGATGGAGTTGCTATTGATTGACACAGGGACAGCTCCTGGTGGAGCAGATTTTGAAAAAGAACCGGGGTTCTGTTTTGGATGTTCTGAGTTCAGTTTTGCACATTCTGAAATGCTCTTTCTAATTTTTCTTGTCTGGCAAGACATTATTTGTATTTTAAGAATGATCTCAGGCTTTCCTTGATCATTACCCCCTTTCCTGAGTAACTTGTTTTCTTCTGGACCTAGTAGCATTCCATGTAAACCTCTATTAAGCCCTTTTCACCTTATTATACTTGAAAGACATTGCCTTTCTTCCATACTGTGATTCCCAGTAGCCGACACTATCCCTGACATGTAATACAGAGCTCAACTAGTATTTATAGAATAAATAAATAAGTAAAAAGAATGAAGTCTCTATATGTTCAAATAGTGATTTATAACTTGTGAAAGTCAGAAAATTGTAAAGAAAACTAGGGCTTTGATTTAAACGAGGAAACCTGCACATGATGTACCCTTTTCCTAAGAATTCCCATAGAGCTGACTGATTGCAAGGCCATACTTACAGTTTCGTGGATCTTTAAGAGATCCTACCAGTATTTAAGATAAGGAATTTGCTCATTGTTCTAAGGCAAATCTTACAGTTTTCCCACATCTTTTAGCTCTACAATCTGTCACCTCCTGTTATTGGTTGAATTATTTTCCCCCAAGTAGGAATGTTGAAGTACTAACCTCCCAGTACCTCAGAAAGTGACCTTATTTGGAAATAGGGTCTTTACAGAGGTAATCAAGTTAAAATGAGGTCATTAGGGTGGGCTTTATCCAGTATGACTGGTATCCTTATATAAAGAGGGAATTTGTACACAGAAAGATACATTGCATAGAGGAAAGATGATGTGAAGAGACACAAGATGACATCCTCACGACTGGAGTAATGCATCTCCAAGCTGAGGAACACCAAGGCTTGCTGGTAAACACCAGAAGACAGAGGAGGCAATGAAGGACTTCCTTAGAGCCATCAGAGAGAATGTGGCCCCCCCAATACCTTAATTTTGGATTTATTGCATCCAGAACTGTGAGACAATAAATTTCTGTTGTTTTAGGCTATGTAATTAAAAAAAATTTACTGAAGTATAGTGAATTTGCAATGTTGTGTTAATTTCTGCTGGGTAGCCAAGTGACTCAGTGTTACACATATATATATTCTTTTTCATATCCTTTTCTATCATGGTTTACCACAGGATATTGAATATAGTTCCCTGTGCTATACAGTAGGACCTTGTTGTTTATCCATCCTATATATAACAGTTTGCATTTGCTATACCCAAACTCCCAAATCCTTCCCACCCTCGTATCCATTCCCCCTTGGCACCCACAAGTCTGTTCTCTATGTTTGTGAGTCTGTTTCTGTTTTGTAGATATGTTCATTTGTGTCATTTTTTTTTTTTTTTTGTGGTACGCAGGCCTCTCACTGTTGCGGCCTCTCCCATTGCAGAGCACAGGCTCCGGACGCGCAGGCTCAGCGGCCATGGCTCACGGGCCCAGCCGCTCCGGGGCATGTGGGATCTTCCCGGATTGGGGCACAAACCTGTGTCCCCTGCATCGGCAGGTGGACTCTCAACTACTGCGCCACCAGGGAAGCCCTTGTGCCATATTTTAGATTCCACATATAAGTTAGATCATATGGTGTCTGTCTTTCTCTTTCTGATTTACTTTGCTTAGTATGATAATCTCTAGGTCCATCCATGTTGCTGCAAATGGCATTATTTCATTCTTTTTAATGGCTGAGTAATATTCCATTGTGTGTATGTGTGTATACATACATCTTCTTTATCCATTCATCTGTCAATGGATATTTAGGTTGTTTCCATGTCTTGGCTATTAAGCTATTAAGCTACCTAATTTTTGATACTCTGTTAATGGCAGCCCTAAGAAGCTAATATACATCTTCTTCACTTTTTCCCGGTGGCAGATAAATTATCACAGGACCATACATTGTTATTCTACAGTGAAGAATTATAGCATATGTTGAGGCACATGTACTCCAGTCTCTGACTGTTTAAGTTCAAATCCTGACTCTAGTACTTACTGGCTGTGTGACCTTGAACAATTTAACCCCTCTGAACCTTAGTTTCCTCTGTTGAAAAATGGGAATAAACTATCTTAAAGTATTATTGTGAGAATTAAGTGGAATAGTACATGTCGAGCATTTGGAGTGTGCTTGGTATGTAGTTCACACATAGCAAAGATTAGCCTGCTACAGTTCCTAGATGCACAAATGAGAACGACATAATTCACTTGGAGATGTGGATCAGTAATGGAAATGCCCCATCCACAACAAAAGTTGGAAAGTAAGATGTTGAGAACTCAGGACCCATTAACAGACTAAATTCATAGTTTATATGGAAAAGATTTTTTTTTACTTATTTATATTTTCCTTTGCCTAGAACATTCCAGTAAAACCAAAAAGGATTACACTTTCATTTTAAAAAATGACTTTATTAAGGTATACAAAAACTACAAATATTTAAAGGGTACTGTGTGAAAAGTTTTTTACCCATGAAACCATCACCACACTCAAAATGCTGAATGTACCAGTCATGCCCAAACATTTCCTCATCCTCCTTGGTAATTTCTCCTTACACCTTCCCTCTCAGACTCCCACACTGCCCCCCACCCCTGTCCCAGGCACCCACTGATCTGCCTTCTGTCACTACATATTAGTTTGCATTTTCTAGAGTTTGATATAATGGAATTGTACACACTACAGTTTTTGTCTGGCTTCTTTTACTCTGCAAAATGATTTTGAGAATCATCTATGTTGCTCTGTGTATTAGTAGTATATCCTTTGTTTGCTGATTAGTATTCCATTTCATACAACCATTTGTTGAGGGGCTTTTTGGGTAGTTTTGATTTTTGACTATTACAAATAAAGTTGCTATGAGCACTCAGGTATAAGTTTTTGTATAGACATATGCTTTTCATTTCTCTTGGGTAAATAGGAGTAGAAAGGCTGGATCATATGGCAAGTGTCTAACATTTTAAGAAACTGCCAAACTGTTTTCCAAAGTGACTGTACCAACTTACATTCCCATCAACAGTATATGAGATTCCAGTTACCCCATATTCTTGTCAATGCTTAGTATGGTTAGCTTTTAAATTTTACTCATTCTAACAGGTATGTAGTAGTATCTCATTGTAGCTTTAGTTTGCATTTCTGTAATGACCAATAATGTTTAGCATCTTTTCAGGAGCTTATTTGCATTCAGTATATCTTCTCTGGTGAAATGTCTGTTCAAATCTTATGCCATTTAAAAAATTGAATTGTTTTCTTATTATTGTTTTATGAGTTCTTTATATATTCTAGATATGCAAGTCTTTATCAAATATATACTTTGCAAATATTTTCTCCAGATCTATTATTTATCTTTTCCTTCACTTAACAGTGTCTTTCAAAAAGCAGAAGATTTTAATTCTGATAAAGTCCAATTTGTCAATTTTTTCTTCTATAAATCAAGCTTTGGGTGCCATATCTAAGAAATCTTTGCCTAACCCAAAGTCACAAAGATTTCTTTTCCTAAATTTTCTTTGGAAGTTTTATAGTTTTAGTTTTCATATTTAGGTCTATGATCCATTTTGAGTAACACTTTTTATATGATGATGAAAAGGCTTTCTAATTTGGACAACTAATTTACTAATATGAATTTTCTCTTTTGTCTGTGAGACCAGTAAAGCAAGAAGGGGCAGGACCTTCCTTTTATTTTTAAGCCCTATTGTTACATAGTCGAGTTAGCTTTCACAATGTTTCTCAATAACTGACAGTTTACCTAATTTACCATTTTGTTTAATATTTCAGTTCTGTATACATCATGACCAAACTCACACTGTAGTCAAACAATATATTTTCCAAAGAAAGCATGCCTCAGAGGAATTCTCATTGCCCATGGCACTCCTGGGCTGTAAAGTTTTGGATTTAGGTAGTACCTTAACTCTTACTGTAAACTTTCTGCCTCTGTCTAAATGGATTACAAGCGTCTTGAAAGAGTTAAAGTGCCCTTCTAAGAGTTTTAATGATGGTTAGGAAATAACCAGGGAGAATCAGGCTTAGATTTATTTTCTTAAGATACACTGTTTGTATTTTCCCCTGCAAATTTCATTGAGGTACTGTGCAAACACAAGTCTTTAGTTCATTGCCTTCTCATAATAGATACACAGCAAAATTGGATTGAATGGAAAATAGTTCTTACTTGCTCTGTATTTGTCCTTGAATCTAAGACTTTAGCTGGCTATCTCACTGCTCAGTTCTTCTTTTCCCTTACTAGTGTCCCTTGAGTACAAGAAGACAACTTCAGTGTTATTGATTTCAAGAATTTTGAGTAATAAAATTAGTAGTGTTACATATAAAGTCATTCTAATGCCGCTGTTTCCCATATTTTTAGCTTTCTTCGACTTTTTTTTTTTTTTTTACTCCATTACATCTTAGTGAACAAAACAAACTTCCTGATATACATGGCTTTGGTCTTCTGAAATTCATAACATATCAACAGCTATAAAAACACTTTTCAGGAAAGAATTCCAAGAGATTGATTGTTTTACTTTCTCTCTTAGAAAAGTGACCATAAAAAATCAATCACAATTGTTTTATAAATATGCCTACTATGCACCAAATTCTTGCTTCCTCTTTTAACAAAATTTATCCGTCCATTAACTCACAGACAAGTAAACAAAAATGAATTGTCATTTGCATTATTTTATTAGCGTCATATGAGATTATGGCATATTATTGACTTCTTCAAGAATGTTTTACTCAAGGAGGAACAGTTTAACGTGCCCCAATCAAGATCAATATTGGATATGCATTAATTTTTCCAGAAACGCTGCAAGGCAATTTTTCTCTACAAATCTCTTGTTGTTATTGATAGTTCTACACAAAATTTTCACTGTGGCCAAATGATAGTTTAGCTAAGCTTTAATTATAAAAAATGGATTCTTATCTGCTTTGCTACTTTGTATCCCAGATGTATTTACCCACCACTTAATTCATTTGCTCACCCATTCCCAAAATAAGTCTGGAGAACTTGAAGCATTTTTGCTGACTCAATTTAATATCACCAAAATTTTTTTCATTAGGGATTCCTAGCAGTTTAGCGGTTTTTACGTTTTACCTTCAGTGGATCTGTGAGACTAATTGATACATTCTAAAAGCTGGTCAGTTGTGTGATATGAACCATCATTGCTACCTTTTAGGGTATTTAAATCACTGGCAGAGGACTGTACTTTAAATAAAGAGATCCTAACATTCCCAAATCATATTTTGGGTTTAATGACTCTATGCAACTCAATGTTCAGTTAATTAATTAGTTCCTATGTCACAGATATCAAGTGTTCTCACATGAGTAGGTGCTCATGATATTATTTTTGCTGTTAATGATGAAAATATGAGAACATGTTAACTCAAGCTAATGTAGCATATACATTCTTTAAAATCCCTTTGTGTGTCTTATCTGGCTTAAGTAACCATTTTCTCTTTTAAGGGGCCTACTCTCATCTTTATCTCAAATGTGTTCTTTAATTCTGCTTGATGATAATATTTAAAAAATATCTTTTCTCTTTGATTCAGTTTCTCTATCAATTCAAAGTTTCGGAATCTTATTTAAAGGTCTCTCACATTTCTAATTATAAATACGTTTTTACTGAAGTATGATTGACATACACTATATTAGTTTCAGGTGTAAAACATAATGATTTGATATTGTATATATTGCAAAAAAATCACCACAATAAGCCTAGTTAACATTCGTCACCACACATAGTTACAGAACTTTTTTTTCTTGTGATGAGAACTTCTAAGATTCCTACTCTCTTAGCAGCTTTCAAGTATGCAACACAGTTTACTACCTATCGTCACCACACTGTGACACTACATCCCCATGACTATGTATTCTATAACTGGAAGTTTGTAAGTTTTGACTCCTTTCACCCATTTACTCACCCTCCCCATTTACTCACCCCCATCCCGCCTCTACCAACCGCCAATCTATTCTCTGTATCTATGAGCTTGGTTTAACACATTCTTTCCTTAATAACATAGTAAGTTCCCCAAGGGCAGAGACCACTTTTTATTCTAATTTAAAAAAAACCCCACTTCATTGAGGTATAATTGACATACAAAAACCTGTACATATTTAATGAATATAGCTTGATATGTTTGGAGGTATGTATACACGCATGAAACCATCACCACAATCAATGCCATAAACATATCTATCACCTCCAATGGTTTCTTTCTACCATCTTTACTTTTGTGGTTAAAAACAGTTAACCTAATATCTACCTTCTAAGCAAATGTTTTAAGTATCCAGTACAGTATTGTTAACTCCAGGCACTATGGTGTACATAGATCTCTGGAAATTGCTCACCTTCCAAAACTTGTACCTTTGACCGATACCTCCCCACTCCTCCCCACCCCCCCAGCCCTTGGTAACCACCATTCTGCTCTCTGCTTTTATGAGTGTGACTAGTTCAGATGCCTCATATAAGTGAACTCTTGTAGTATTTGTCCTGTGTCTGGCTTATTCACTTAGGATAATATCCTACAGATTCATCTGTGTTTCTGCAAATGACAAGATTTCCTTCTGTCATTATAATATTGTTCCATTATATGTACATGTTAATATTCCATTATATGTAAATAACATAGTTTCTCTATCCATTCATTCACAATGAACATTTAGGTTGCTTCCATGTGTCTTGGCTATTGTGAATAATGCCACAATGAGCATGGCAATGCTCTTGCTATATATCTTTTTTTTCTTTAACATCTTTATTGGAGTATAATTGCTTTACAATGTTGTGTTAGTTTCTGCTTTATAACAAAGTGAATCAGTTATACATATACATATGTCCCCATATCTCCTCCCTCTTGCGTCTCCCTCCCTCCCACCTTCCCTATCCCACCCCTCTAGGTGGTCACAAAGCACCGAGCTGATCTCCCTGTGCTGTGTGGCTGCTTCCCACTAGCTATCTATTTTACGTTTGGTAGTATATATATGTCCATGCCACTCTCTCACTTTGTCACAGCTTACCCTTCCCCCTCCCCATATCCTCAAGTCCATTCTCTAGTGGGTCTGCATCTTTATTCCCATCTTGCCCCTAGGCTCTTCATGACCATTTTTTTTTTTAGATTCCATATATATGTGTTAGCATACGGTATTTGCTTTTCTTTTTCTGACTTACTTCACCCTGTATGACAGTCTCTAGGTCCATCCACCTCACTACAAATAATTCAGATTCGTTCCTTTTTATGGCTGAGTAATAGATCCCGATTTCAATTTCTTTGGCTATATACCCAGAAGTGAGATCGGTAGATCATAAATGATGCTTCTTTTTTCAATGTTTTGAGGAATGTCCATACTGTTTTCCATAGTAGCTGACTCAATTTACATTTCCACTAACAGTGTATAAGGGTCCCCTTTTCTCCACATCCTTGCCAACACCGTTATTTCTTGTCTTTTTGATAATAGGCCCTCGGACACCTATGAAGTGATATTTATTGTGGTTTCGATTTGGATTTCTCTGATGGTTATTAATGTTGAGCACCTTTTCATGTACCTATTGGCCATTTGTATGTCTTCTTTGGAGAAATATCTCTTCAGGCTCTTTATTTGTTTTTTAATCAGTTTATTATTTTTTTTTGCTATTAAGTTGTGGAAGTTCCTTATATATTTTGGATACTAACTCTTTTTCAGATATTTGGTTTGCAAATATTTTCTCCCATTCTGTAAGTTGTCTTTTTATTCTGTTTGTTGTTTCCTTTGCTGTGAAGAAGCTTTTTAGTAGACAAATCCTATTTGTCTATTTTTGCTTTCGTTGCCTATGCTTTTCAAGAAGCCATTGCCAAGATAAAAAAAAATTTCCCTATGCTTTCTTCTAGGATTTTAATAGTTTCAGATCTTACATTTAAGTCTTTTATCAATTTTGACAATTTTGAATTGATTTTTGAGTATGGTGTAAGATAAGGGATTCTTTTGCATGTGTATATCCAGTTTTCCTAACACTCTTTATTAAAGAGACTATCCTTTTTTCATTGTTTATTCTTGTCACCCTGTTGAAAATCAGTTGACCATATATGTGAGGATATATTTCTGGTACTGTTCATCTATTTGTCTGTTTTATAATAGTACTACATTATTTTGGTTACTGTAGCTTTGTAATATATATTTTTTGATTCTTAATATGTATATGCTTTTACTTTTTTTCCTGCTTTATAACAAAGTGAATCAGTTATACACATACATATGTTCCCATATCTCTTCCCTCTTGTGTCTCCCTCCGTCCCACCCTCCCCATCCCACCCCTCTAGGTGGTCACAAAGCACCGAGCTGATCTCCCTGTGCTATGCAGCTGCTTCCCACTAGCTATCTATTTTACGTTTGGTAGTGTATACATGTCCATGCCTCTCTCTCACCCCATCACAGCTCACCCCTCCCCCTCCCCATATCCCCAAGTCCATTCTGTAGTAGGTCTGTGTCTTTATTCCCGTCTTACCCCTAGGTTCTTCATGACATTTTTTTTTTTTAGATTCCATATATATGTGTTAGCATACGGTATTTGTCTTTCTCTTTCTGACTTACTTCACTCTGTATGACAGACTCTAGGTCCATCCACCTAACTACAAATAACTCAGTTTCATTTCTTTTTACAGCTGAGTAATATTCCATTGTATATATGTGCCACATCTTCTTTATCTATTCATCTGATGATGGACACTTAGGTTATTTCCATCTCCTGCCTATTGTAAATAGAGCTGCAATGAACATTTTGGTACATGATTATTTCTGAATTATGGTTTTCTCAGGGTATATGCCCAGTAGTGGGATTGCTGGGTCATATGGTAGTTCTATTTGTAGTTTTTTAAGGAATCTCCATACTGTTCTCCATAGTGGCTGTACCAATTCACATTCCCGCCAGCAGTGCAAGAGTGTTCCCTTTTCTCCACACCCTCTCCAGCATTTATTGTTTCTAGATTTTTTGATGATGGCGATTCTGACTGGTGTGAGATGATATCTCATTGTAGTTTTGATTTGCATTTCTCTAATGATTAATGATGTTGAGCATTCTTTCATGTGTTTGTTGGCAATCTGTATATCTTCCTTGGAGAAATGTCTATTTAGGTCTTCTGCCCATTTTTGGATTGCGTTGTTTGTTTTTTGTTATTGAGCTGCATGAGCTGCTTGTAAATTTTGGAGATTAATCCTTTGTCATTTGGTTCATTTGCAAATATCTTCTCCCATTCTGAGGGTTGTCTTTTGGTCTTGTTTATCATTTCCTTTGCTGTGCAAAAGCTTTGAAGTTTCCTTAGGTCCCATTTGTTTATTTTTGTTTTTATTTCCATTTCTCTAGGAGGTGGGTCAAAAAGGATCTTGCTGTGATTTATGTCATAGAGTGTTCTGCCTATGTTTTCCTCTAAGAGTTTGATAGTTTCTGGCCTTACATTTAGGTCTTTATACCATTTTGAGCTTATTTTTTGTGTATGGTGTTAGGAAGTGTTCTAATCTCATACTTTTATATGTACCTGTCCAGTTTTCCCAGCACCACTTATTGAAGGGGCTGTCCTTTCAGCACTGTACATTCCTCCCTCCTTTATCAAAGATAAGGTGACCATATGTGCATGGGTTTAGCGCTGGGCTTTCTATCCTGTTCCATTGATCTATATTTCAGTTTTTGTGCCAGTACCATACTGTCTTGATTACTGTAGCTTTGTAGTATAGTCAGAAGTCAGGGACTCTGATTCCTCCAGCTCTGTTTTTTGTTCTCAAGATTGCTTTGGCTATTCGGGGTCTTTTTTGTTTCCATACAAATTGTGAAATTTTTTGTTCTAGTTCTGTGAGAAATGTCAGTGGTAGTTTGATAGAGATTGCATTGCATCTGTAGTTTGCTTTGGGTAGTAGAGTCATTTTCCCAATGTTGATTCTTCCAATCCAAGAACATGGTATATCTCTCCATCTATTTGTATCATCTTTAATTTCTTTCATCAGTGCCTTATAATTTTCTGCACATAGGTCTTTTGTCTCCTTAGGTAGGTTTATTCCTAGATATTTTATTCTTTTTGTTGCAATGGTAAATGGGAGTGTTTTCTTGATTTCACTTTCAGATTTTTCATCATTAGTGTATAGGAATGCCAGAGACTTCTGTGCATTAATTTTGTATCCTGCTACTTTACCAAATTTGTTGATTAGCTCTAGTAGTTTTCTGGTAGCATCTTTAGGATTCTCTATGTATACCTTTTATTTCCTTTTCTTCTCTGATTGCTGTGGCTAAAACTTCCAAAACTATGTTGAATAAGAGTGGTGAGAATGGGCAACCTTGTCTTATTCCTGATCTTAGTGGAAATGCTTTCAGGTTTTCACCATTGAGGATGATGTTGGCTGTGTGTTTGTCATATATGGCCTTTATTATGTTGAGGAAATTCCCTCTATGCCTACTTTCTGCAGGAATTTTATCATAAATGGGTGCTGAATTTTCTCAAAAGCTTTCTCTGCATCTATTGAGATCATCATATGGTTTTTCTCCTTCACTTTGTTAATATGGTGTATCACGTTGACTGATTTGTGTATATTGAAGAATCCTTGCATTCCTGGAATAAACCCCACTTGATCATGGTGTATGATCCTTTTAATGTGCTGTTGGATTCTGTTTGCTAGTATTTTGTTGAGGATTTTTGCATCTATGTTCATCAGTGATATTGGCCTGTAGTTTTCTTTCTTTGTGATATCCTTGTCTGGTTTTGGTATCAGGGTGATGGTGGCCTTGTAGAATGAGTTTGGGAGTGTTCCTCCCTCTGCTATATTTTGGAAGACTTTGAGATGGATAGGTGTTAACTCTTCTCTAAATGTTTGATAGAATTTTCCTGTGAAGCCATCTGGTCCTGGGTTTTTTTTTTGTTGGAAGATTTTTAATCACAGTTACAATTTCAGTGCTTGTGATTGGTCTGTTCTTATTTTCTACTTCTTCCTGATTCAGTCTTGGCATGTTGTGCATTTCTAAGAATTTGTCCATTTCTTCCAGGTTGTCCATTTTATTGGCATAGAGTTGCTTGTAGTAATCTCTTATGATCTTTTGTATTTCTGCAGTGTCAGCTGTTTTCATTTCTAATTCTATTGATTTGAGTCTTCTCCCTTTTTTTCTTAATGAGTCTGGCTAATGGTTTATCAATTTTGTTTATCTTCTCAGAGAACCAGCTTTTAGTTATATTGATCTTTGTTATCATTTCCTTCATTTCTTTTCCATTTATTTCTGATTTGATCTTTATGATTTCTTTCCTTCTGCTAACTTTGGGGTTTTTTTGTTCTTCTTTCTCTAATTGCTTTAGGTGCAAGGTTAGGTTGTTTATTTGAGATGTTTCCTGTTTCTTAAGGTAGGATTGTATTGCTATAAACTTCCCTCTTAGAACTGCTTTTGCTGCATCCCATAGGTTTTAGGTCGTTGTGTCTCCATCCTCATTTATTTCTAGGTATTTTTTGATTTCCTCTTTGATTTCTTCAGCGATCACTTCGTTATTAAGTAGTGTATTGTTTAGCCTCCATGTGTTTGTACTTTTTACAGATCTTTTCCTGTAATTGGTATCTAGTCTCATAGCATTGTGGTCGGAAAAGATACTTGATACAATTTCAATTTTCTTAAATTTACCAAGACTTGACTTGTGACCCAAGATATGATCTATCCTGGAGAATGTTCCATGAGCACTTGAGAAAAATGTGTATTCTGCTGTTTTTCAGTGGAATGTCCTATAAATATCAATTAAGTCCATCTTGTTTAATGTATCATTTAAAGCTTGTGTTTCCCTATTTATTTTCATTTTGGATGATCTGTCCATTGGTGAAAGTGAGGTGTTAAAGTCCCCTACTATGAATGTGTTACTGTCAATTTCCCCTTTTATGGCTGTTAGTATTTGCCTTATGTATTGAGGTGCTCCTATGTTGGGTGCATAAATATTTACAATTGTTTTATCTTCTTCTTGGATCAATCCCTTGATCATTGTGTAGTGTCCTTCTTTGACTCTTCTAATACTCTTTAATTTAAAGTCTATTTTGTCTGATATGAGTATTGGTACTCCAGCTTTCTTTTGATTTCATTTTACATGGAATATCTTTTTCCATCCCTTCACTTTTAGTCTGTATGTGTCCCTAGGTCTGAAGTGGGTCTCTTGTAGACAGCATATATATGGGTCTTGTTTTTCTATCCATTCAGCCAGTCTATGTCTTTTGGTGGGAGTATTTAACCCATTTACATTTAAGGGAATTATCAATATGTATGTTCTTATTCCCATTTTCTTAATTGTTTTGTGTTTATTATTGTAGGTGTTTTCCTTCTCTTGTGTTTCTTGCCTAGAGAAGTTCCTTTAGCATTTGTTGTAAAGCTGGTTTGCTGGTGCTGAGCTCTCTCAGCTTTTGCTTGTTTGTAAACGTTTTAATTTCCCCATCAAATCTGAATGACATCCTTGCTGGGTCATAATCTTGGTTTTAGGTTTTTCTCCTTCATCACTTTAAATATGTTCTGCCAGTCCCTTCGGCTTGCAGAGTTTCTGCTGAAAGATCAGCTGTTAACCTTATGGGGATTCCCTTGTGTGTAATTTGTTGTTTTTCCCTTGCTGCTTTTAATATGTTTTCTTTGTATTTAATTTTTGACAGTTTGATTAATATGTGTCTTGGCGTGTTTCTCCTTGGTTTTATCCTGTATGGGACTCTCTGTGCTTCCTGGACTTGATTAACTATTTCCTTTCCCATATTAGGGAAGTTTTCAACTATAATCTCTTCAAATATTTTCTCAGTCCATTTCTTTTTCTCTTCTTCTTCTGGAACCCCTATAATTTGAATGTTGGTGCATTTAATGTTGTCCCAGAGGTCTCTGAGATTGTCCTCAGTTCTTTTCGGTCTTTTTTCTTTATTCTGCTCTGCAGTAGTTATTTGTACTATTTTATCTTCCAGGTCACTTATCCGTTCTTCTGCCTCAGTTATTCTGCTATTGAACCCTTCTAGAGTACATTTAATTTCATTTAGTTTGTTGTTCATCGTTGCTTGTTTCATATCTAGTTCTTCTAGGTCCTTGTTAAATGTTTCTTGCATTTTCTCTATTCTATTTCTAAGATTTTGGATCATCTTTACTATCATTATTCTGAATTCTTTTTCAGGTAGACTGCCTAGTTCCTCTTCATTTGTTAGGTCTGGTGGGTTTTTATCTTGCTCCTTCATCTGCTGTGTGCTTTTCTGTCTTCTCATTTTGCTTATCTTACTGTGTTTGGGGTCTCCTTCTTGCAGGCTGCAGGTTCGTAGTTTCCATTGTTTTTAGTGTCTGTCCCCAGTGGCTAAAGTCGGTTCAGTGGGTTGTGTAGGCTTCCTGGTGGCGGGGACTAGTGCCTGTGTTTTGGTGGATGAGGCTGTATCTTGTCTTTCTGGTGGGCAGGTCCACATTTAGTGGTGTGTTTTGGGGTGTCTGTAGACTTATGATTTTAGGCAGCCTCTCTGCTAATGGGTGGGGTTGTGTTCCTGTCTTGCTAGTTGTTTGTCATAGGATGTCCAGCACTGTAGCTTGCTGGTCGTTGAGTGAAGCTGGGTGTTGGTGTTGAGATGGAGATCTCTGGAAGATTTTCGCCATTTGATATTATGTGGAGTTGGGAGGTCTCTCGTGGACCAGTGTCCTGAATTTGGCTTTCCCACCTCAGAGGCACAGCACTGACTCCTGGCTGTGGGAGCAGCACCAAGAGCCTTTCATCCACATGGCTCAGAATAAAAGGGAGAAAAAGTAGAAAAAAGAAAGAAAGAAAGAAAGAAAGAGAGAAAGAAAGAAGATAAAATAAAATAAAGGAAGATAAAATAAAGTTATTAAAGTAATTATTAAGAAAAAAACTTTTTTTTAAAGTAAAAAAAAAAAACAAAAAATAACGGACGGATAGAACCCTAGGACAAATGGTGAAAGCAAAGCTACACAGACAAAATATCACACAAAAACATACACACTCACAAAAAAGAGGAAAAGGGGAAAAATAATAAATCTTGCTCTCAGAGTCCACCTCCTCAATTTGGGATGATTTTTTGTCTATTCATGTATTCCACAGATGCAGGGTACATCAAGTTGATTGTGGAGATTTAATCCGCTGCTCCTGAGGCTGCTGGGAGAGATTTCCCTTTCTCTTCTTTGTTCTCACAGCTCCCGGGGCTCAGCTTTGGATTTGGCCCCGCCTCTGCATGTAGGTCGCTGGAGGGCATCTGTTGTCCGCTCAGACAGGACGGGTTTAAAGGAGCAGCTGACTCGGGGGCTCTGGCTCACTCAGGCCGGGGGGAGGGAGGGGTATGGCTGCGGGGTGAGCCTGCCGCTGCAGAGGCCTGTGTGACATTTCACCGGCATGAGGCGCGCCGTGCGTTCTCCCGGGGGAGTTGTCCCTGGATCCCGGGACCCTGGCAGTGGCGGCCTGCACAGGCTCCCAGGAGGGAAGGTGTGGAGAGTGGCCTGTGCTCGCACACAGGCTTCTTGGTGGCAGCAGCGGCAGCCTTAGCGTCTCATGCCCGTCTCTGGGGTCCGCGCTGTTAGCCGCTGCTCGCGCTCATCTCTGGAGCTCCTTTAAGCGGTGCTCTTAATCCCCTCTCCTTGCGCACCAGGAAACAAAGAGGGAAGAAAAATTCTCTTGCCTCTTCAGCAGGTGCAGACATTTCCCCGGACTCCCTCCCGGCTAGCCCTGGTGGACTAACCCCCTGCAGGCTGTGTTCACTCCGCCAACCCCAGTCCTCTCCCTGTGCTCTGACCAAAGCCCGAGCCTCAGCTCCCAGCCCTGCCCGCCCCGGCGGGTGAGCAGAGAAGCCTCTCGGGCTGGTGAGTGCTGGTCGGCACCGATCCTCTGTGCGGGAGTCTCTCCACTTTTCCCTCCGCACCCCTGTTGCTGTGCTCTCCTCCGTGACTCCGAAGCTTCCCCACTCTACCACCCACAGTCTCCGCCTGTGAAGGGGCTTCTAGTGTGTGGAAACCTTTCCTCCTTCACAGCTCCCTCTCACTGGTGCAGGTCCCGTCCCTATTCTTTTGTCTCTGTTTATTCTGTTTCCTTTTGCCCTACCCAGGTACGTGGGTAGTTTCTTGCCTTTTGGGAGGTCTGAGGTCTTCTGCCAGCGTTCAGTAGGTGTTCTGTAGGAGTTGTTCCACGTGTAGATGTATTTCTGATGTATCTGTGGGGAGGAAGGTGATCTCCACATCCTACTCCTCTGCCATCTTCCCCCTCTCCCTGTAATGTATTTTGAAATCAGGAAGTTTGATGCCTCCAGCTTTGTTCTTCTTGCTCAAAATTGCTTTGGCTATTCAGCATCTTTTGTGGTTCTATATGAATTTTAGAATTGTTTTTTTCTATTTCCATAAAACATGCCATTGGATTTTGATAAAGATTACACTGCATCTGTAGAGTCCTTTGGGTAGTATGAACATTTGAACAATTATTAATTCTTCCAATTCATGAACATGAGAAGTTTTTCCATTTAATTGTGTCTTTACAAATTTTTTTCATTATAGTTTGCAGTGTACAAGTCTTTCACATCTTTGGCAAAAGTCAGACAAAGACACCATAAGAAAAGAAAGCTATAGGCCAATATCCCTGATGAACATAGATGCCAAATCCTTAACAAAATATTAGCAAACAGAATTCAACAGCATATTAAAGGATCATACACCGTGTCGAAGTGGGATTTATCCTGGGATACTTGGATGGTTCGACACACAAAAATCAATGTGATACACCACATTAATAGAATAAAGGATAATAATCACATGATCATCTTAATTGATGCATAAAAAGCATTTGACAAAGTTCAACAACCTTTCATGATAATAATTCTCAATAAATTAGGTATAGAAGAAATTTACCTTGATATAATAAAGCTCAGTATGAAAAGCCCTTCAACTAATTTCATACTCAGTAGTGAAAATTGAAAGTGTTCCTCTAAAATCCAGAACAATGTAAGAATGCACACTCTTGCTACTTCTATTTTAACATAGTACTGGATATCTTAGCCTGAGCAATGTAGGCAAGGAAAAGAAGTAAAATCATCCAAATTGGAAATGGATAAGTAAAATTATCTCTTTTTTGCAGATGGCATGATCTTATATGTAGGAAACACTAAAGACTCCACAAAAACATGATTAGAACTGATAAAAGAATTCGGTAAAGCTGCAAGATACAAGATCAACATGCAAAACTAAGTTGCATTTCTTTTTTTTTTGAATTTTATTTTATTTATTTTTTTATACAGCAGGTTCTTAATACATTTTATACATATCAGTGTATACATGTCAATCCCAATCTCCCAATTCATCACACCACCACCACCACCCCCTGTCACTTTCCCCCCTTGGTGTCCATACATTTGTTCTCTACATCTGTGTCTCAATTTTGGTCCTGCAAACCAGTTCATCTGTACCATTTTTCTAGGTTCCACATATATGCATCAATATACGATGTTTGTTTTTCTCTTTCTGACTTACTTCACTCTGTATGACAGTCTCTAGATCCATCCACGTCTCTACAAATGACCCAATTTCATTCCTTTATATGGCTGGGTAATATTTCATTGTATATATGTACCACAACATCTTTATCCATTCATCTGTCGATGGGCATTTAGGTTGCTTCCATGACCTGGCTACTGTAAATAGTGCTGCAATGAACATTGGGGTGCATGTGTCTTTTTGAATTATGGTTTTCTCGGGGTATATGCCCAGTAGTGGGATTGCTGGGCTGTAGGGTAGTTCTAATTTTAGATTTTAAGGAACCTCCATGCTGTTCTCCATAGTGGCTGTATGAATTTACATTCCCACCAACAGTGCAAGAGGGTTCCCTTTTCTCCACACCGTCTCCAGCATTTGTTGTTTGTAGATTTTCTGATGTTGCCCATTCTAACTGGTGAGAGGAGAGACCTCACTGTAGTTTTGATTTGCATTTTTCTAATAACTAGTGATGTTGAGCAGCTTTTCATGTGCTTCTTGGCCATCAGTATGTCTTCTTTGGAGAAATGCTTATTTAGGTCTTCTGCCCATGTTTGGATTGGGTTGTTTGTTTCTTTTTTTTTATTTTTTTTAACATCTTTATTGGAGTATAATTGCTTTACAATGTTGTGTTAGTTTCTGCTGTACAACAAAATGAATCAGTTATACATATACATATGTTCCCATATCTCTTCCCTCTTACGTCTCCCTCCATCCCACCCTCCCTATCCCACCCCTCTAGGCGGTCACAAAGCACCGAGCTGATCTCCCTGTGCTATGTGGCTGCTTCCCACTAGCTATGTACCTTACGTTTCGTAGTGTATATATATCCATGCCTCTCTCTCGCTTTGTTACAGCTTACCCTTCCCCCTCCCCATATCCTCAAGTCCATTCTCTAGTAGGTCTGTGTCTTTATTCCTGTTATAACCCTAGATTCTTCATGACATTTTTTTCTTAAATTCCATATATATGTGTTAGCATATGGTATTTGTCTTTCTCTTTCTGACTTACTTCACTCTGTATGACAGACTCTATTCGATCCACCTCATTACAAATAGCTCAATATCGTTTCTTTTTATGGCTGAGTAATATTCCATTGCATATATGTGCCACATCTTCTTTATCCATTCATCTGATGATGGACACTTAGGTTGTTTCCATCTCTGGGCTATTGTACATAGAGCTGCAATGAACATTTTGGTACATGACTATTTCTGAATTATGGTTTTCTCAGGGTATATGCCCAGTAGTGGGATTGCTGCATCATATGGTAGTTCTATTTGTAGTTTTTTAAGGAACCTCCATACTGTTCTCCACAGTGGCTGTATCAATTTACATTCCCATCAACAGTGCAAGAGTGTTCCCTTTTCTCCACACCCTCTCCAGCATTTATTGTTTCTAGGTTTTTTGATGATGGCCATTCTGACTGGTGTGAGATGATATCTCATTGTAGTTTTGATTTGCATTTCTCTAATGATTAGTGATGTTGAGCATTCTTTCATGTGTTTGCTGGCAGTCTGTATATCTTCTTTGGAGAAATGTCTATTTAAGTCTTTGGCCCATTTTTGGATTGGGTTGTTTGTTTCTTTAATATTGAGCTGCATGAGCTGTTTATATATTTTGGAGATCAATCCTTTGTCTCTTGATTCATTTGCAAAAATTTTCCCCCATTCTGAAGGTTGTCTTTTCATTTTGTTTATGGTTTCCCTTGCTGTGCAAAGCTTTGAAGTTTCATTAGGTTCCATTTGTTTATTTTTGTTTTTATTTCCATCACTCTAAGAGGTGGATCAAAAAAGATCTTGCTGTGATTTATGTCAAACAGTGTTCTTCCTATGTTTTCCTCTAAGAGTTTTAGAGTGTCTGGTCTTACATTTAGGCCTGTAATCCATTTTGAGTTTATTTTTCTGTATGGTGTTAGGGAATGTTCTAATTACATTCTTTTAGATGTAGCTGTCCAGTTTTCCCAACACCACTTATTGAAGAGACTGTCTTTTCTCCATTGTATATCCTTGCCTCCTTTGTCATAGACTAGTTGACCATAGGTGTGTGGGTTTAACTC
Organism: Monodon monoceros; assembly: GCF_005190385.1. Lineage (NCBI taxonomy): Eukaryota > Metazoa > Chordata > Mammalia > Artiodactyla > Monodontidae > Monodon > Monodon monoceros. The sequence goes on from NW_021703785.1 coordinate 32,462,155, forward strand.
TGGGCTTTCTATGTTGTTCCATTGATCTATATTTCTGTTTTTGTGCCAGTACCATACTGTCTTGATGACTGTAGCTTTGTAGTATAGTCTGAAGTCAGGGAGTCTGATTCCTCCAGCTCCGTTTTTTTCCCTCAAAACTGCTTTGGCTATTCAGGGTCTTTTGTGTCTCCATACAAATTTTAAGATTTTTTGTTTTCGTTCTGTAAAAAATGTCATTGGTAATTTGATAGGGATTGCATTAAATCTGTAGACTGCTCTGGGTAGTATAGTCATTTTCACAATATTGGTTCTTCCAGTCCAAGAACAAGCTATATCTCTCCATCTGTTTGTATCATCTTTAATTTCTTTCATCAGTGTCTTATAGTTTTCTGCATACAGGTCTTTTGTTTCCCTAGGTAGTTTTATTCCTAGGTATTTTATTCTTTTTGTTGTAATGGTAAATGGGAGTGTTTCCCTAATTTCTCTTTCAGATGTTTCATCATTAGTGTATAGGAATGCAAGGGATTTCTGTGCATTAATTTTGTATCCTGCAACTTTACCAAATTCATTGATTAGCTCTAGTAGTTTTCTGGTGGCATTTTTAGGATTCTCTATGTATAGTGTCATGTCATCTGCAAACAGTGACAGTTTTACTTCTTCTTTTCCAATTTGTATTCCTTTTATTTCTTTTTCTTCTCTGATTGCCGTGGATAGGACTTCCAAAACTAGGTTGAATAATTGTGGTTAGAGTGGACATCCTTGTCTTGTTCCTGATCTTAGAGGAAATGCTTTCAGCTTTTCACTACTGAGAATGATGTTTGCTGTGGGTTTGTTGTATATGGCCTTTATTATATTGAGGTAGGTTCACTGTATGCCCACTTTCTGGAGAGTTTTTTTTTATCATAAGTGGGTGTTGAATTTCGTCAAAAGCTTTTTCTGCATCTATTGAGATGTTCATATGGTTTATATTCTTCACTTTGTTAATATGGTGTATCACATTGTTTGATTTGCATATATTGAAGAATCCTTGAATCACTGTGATAAATCTCACTTGATCTTGGTGTATGAACCTTTTAATATGTTGTTGGATTCTGTTTGCTAGTATTTTGTTGAGGATTTTTGCACCTATATTCATCAGTGATATTAGTCTGTAATTTTCTTTTTTTTGTAGTATCTTTGGTTTTGGTATCAGGGTGATGGTGGCATTGTAGAATGAGTTTGGGAGTGTTCCTTTCTCTGCATTTTTTTGGAAGAGTTTGTGAAAGATTGGTGTTAGTTCTTCTCTAAATGTTTGATATAATTCACCTGTGAAGCTGTCTGGTGATGGATTTTGTTTTTTGGAAGATTTTAATCACAGTTTCAATTTCATTACTTATGATTGTTCTGTCCATATTTTCTGTTTCTTCCTGCTTCAGTCTTGGAAGTTTATACCTTTTTAAGAATTTGTCCACTTCTTCCAGGTTATGCATTTTATTGGCATAGAGTTGCTTGTAGTAGTCTCTTAAGATGCTTTGTATTTCTGCGGCGTCTGTTGTAACGTCTCCTTTTTCATTTCTAACTTTATTGAGTTGAGTCTTCTCCCTCTTTTTCTTGATGAGTCTGGCTAATGGTTCATCAATTTTGTTTATCTTCTCAAAGAACAAGCTTTTAGTTTTATTGAACTGTGCTATTGTTTTCTTTGTTTCTACTTCATTTATTTCTGCTCTGATCTTTATAATTTCTTTCCTTCTGCTAACTTTGGGTTTTGTTTGTTCTTCTTTCTCTAGTTCCTTTAGGTGTAAGGTTGGGTTATTTATTTGAGACTTTTTTTGTTTGTTGAGTTAGGCATGTATGGCTATAAACTTCCCTCTTAGAACTGCTTTTGCTGCATCCTATAGGTTTTGGATTGTCGTATTTTCATTGCCATTTTTCTCTAGGTATTTTTTGATTTCCTCTTTGATTTTTTCAGTGACCTCTTGGTTATTTAGCAATGTATTGTTTAGCCTCCATGTGTTTGTGTTTTTTACATTTTCTCCCCTGTGATTCATCTCTAATCTCATAGCTTTGTGGTCAGAAAAGATGCTTGACATGATTTCAATTTTCTTAAATTTACTGAGGCTTGATTTGTGACCCAAGATGTGATCTATCCTGGAGAATGTTCCGTGCACACTTGAGAAGAAAGTGTAATCTGCTGTTTTTGGATGGAATGTCCTATAAATATCAATTAAATCTATCTGGTCTATTGTGTCATTTAAAGCTTCTGTTTCCTTATTTGTTTTCATTTTGGATGATCTGTCCATTGATGTAAGTGAGGTGTTAAAGTGCCCCACTATTACTGTGTTACTGTCGATTTCCCTTTTATAGCTGTTAGCAGTTGCCTTATGTATTGAGATGCTCCTATGTTGGGTGCATATATATTTATAATTGTTATATCTTCTTCTTGGATTGTTCCCTTGATCATTACATAGTGTCCTTCCTTGTCTCTTTTAACATTCTTTATTTTCCAGTCTATTTTATCTGATATGAGTATACGTACTCCAGCTTTTTTTGATTTCCATTTGCATGGAATATATTTTTCCATCCCCTCCCTTTCAGTCTTTATGTGTCCCTCGGTCTGAAGTGGGTCTCTTGTAGACAGAATGTATATGGGTCTTGTTTTTGTATGCATTCAGCAAGCCTGTGTCTTTTGGTTGAAGCATTTAATCCATTCACGTTTAAGGTAATTTTCGATATGTATGTTCCTATTTCCATTTTCTGAATTGTTTTGGGGTTGTTTTTGTAGGTCCTTTTCTTCTCTTGTGTTTCCCACTTAGAGAAGTTCCTTAGGCAGTTGTTGTAGAGCTGATTTGGTGGTGCTGAATTCTCTTAGCTTTTGCTTGTCTGTAAAGCTTTTGATTTCTGCATCGAATCTGAATGAGATCCTTGCCGGGTAGAGTCATCTTGATTTTAGGTTCTTCCCTTTCATCACTTTAAATATGTCTTGCCATTCCCTTCTGGCTTGTAGATTTTATGCTGAGAAATCAGCTGTTAACCTTATGGGAGTTCCGTTGTATGTTATTTGTCATTTTTCCCTTGCTGCTTTCAATAATTTTTCTTTGTCTTTAATTTTTTCCAATTTGATTACTATGTCTCGGCATGTTTCTCCTTTGGTTTATCCTGTATGTGACTCTCTGTGCTTCCTGGACTTGGGTGGGTAGTTCCTTTCCCATGTTAGGGAAGTTTTTGACTACAATCTCTTCAAAGATTTTCTCTGGTCCTTTCTCTCTCTCTTCTCCTTCTGGGACCCCTATAATACGAATGTTTTTGCGTTTCAATGTTGTCCTAGAGGTCTCTTAGGCTGCCTTCATTTCTTTACATTGTTTTTTCTTTATTCTGTTCTGAAACAGTGAATTCCACCATTCTGTCTTCCAGGTCACTTATCCCTTTTTCTGCTTCAGTTATTCTGCTATTGGTTCCTTCTAGTGTATTTTTCATTTCAGTTATTGTATTGTTCATCTCTGTTTGTTTGTTCTTTAATTCTTCTAGGTCTTTGTTAATTTCTTGCATCTTCTCGATCCTTGCCTCCATTATTTTTCTGAGGTCCTGGATCATGTTCACTATCATTATTCTGAATTCTTTTTCTGGAAGGTTTCCTATCTCCACTTCATTTAGTTGTTTTTCTGGGGTTTCATCTTGTTCCTTCATCAGGTACATAGTCCTTTGCCTTTTCATCTTGTCTATGTTTCTGTGAATGTTGATTTTGTTCCACAGGCTGCAGGATTGTAGTTCTTCTTGCTTCTGCTCTCTGCCCTCTGGTGGATGAGGCTATCTACAAGGCTTGTGCAAGTTTCCTGATGGGAGCAAATGGTGGTGGGTAAAGCTGGTTGTTGCTGTGGTGGGCAGAGTTCAGTAAAACGTTATTCCACTTGACTGCTGATGAGTGGGGCTGGGTTCCCCCCCTGTTCGTTGTTTGGCCTGAGGTCACCCAACACTGGAGCCTACCGAGCTCTTTGGTGGTGCAATAGGTGACTTTGGACAACTCACGCCAAGGAATACTTCCCCGAACTTCTGCTTCCAGTGTCCTTGTCCTCACGGTGAGAAAGAGCCACCCCCCACCTCTGCAGGATACCCTCCAACACTAGCAGGTAGGTCTGGTTCAGTCTCCTATGGGGTCACTGCTCCTTCTCCTGGGTCCCAATGCACCCACTACTTTGTGTGTACCCTCCAAGAGTGGAGTCCTGTTTCCCCCATTCCTGTCAAAGTCCTGCAATCAAATCCCACTAGCCTTCAAAGTCTGATTCTCTTGGAATCTCCTCCTCCCTTTGCTGGACCCCCAAGTTGGGAAGTCTGATGTGGGGCTCAGAACCTTCTCTCCAGTGGGTGGACTTCTGTGGTATAAGTGTTCTCCAGTTTGTGAGTCACCCACCCAGCAGTTATGGAATTTGATTTTACTGTGCCCCTCCTACCATCTCATTGTGGCTTCTCCTTTGTGTTTGGATGTGGGGTATCTTTTTTGGTGAGTTCCAGTGTCTTCCTGTTGATTATTGTTCAGCAATTAGTTGTGATTTTGGTGTTCTCACAGGAGTGAGTGAGAGCATGTCCTTCTATTCCACCATCTTGAACCAATCTCCTCAGTTGCATTTCTAAGCATTAAAAATGAACTATCCAAAAAGGAAATCAAGAAAATCCCATTAACAATGGCCTCAAAGGGAATAAAATACATAGGAATAAATTTTTATATTAATTTCTTTCATCTACAGTCTTACCTACACTAATTGCTCAATAAATGCTTGCTGAAGAAACAAATTTTTTTCTTTTTTAAAAAATACTTCACGCCAATTTCTTAGTCTTTATGTAATCTTCTCCTGCTTTTGTATGTTTGTCTTCTTTCAGGGATGTGTAATGGGAAAGAACACTGTGATAGAATCTAGGTAACTGGCTCTGCTATGAAATATCTCACTTGATTTTGTTGAATAGAAAATCTCTTGAAATTCACCAATTACTTCTTTAATTATAATTAAGGTGACCACAGTCCCAGATTATGTCTTCTCCTTGTGTCCCATCAGTCAGCACCTCACTTCATTCTCATCTTAATTGTAATTCTCAGAGATATTTTTGCAACATTTGACACTCCTGTCCGTACTTTCTATCTTTTTGATTTTCATAACTCTGCTCTCCCCGGGGTGGTCTTCTCTTTCCTGCTTGCTCTTTAGCTTTATTTTTCATACATTTTTTTTTTTGCCTTTTTCTAATGTCCACATTCTATCAAACATCTTTTCTCTTTCGGACATCTGTTCACATCTCATGGTTTCAAGGCACTCCTTTCTGAGTGATTGAGAAATACATACGTCCAAGTGTCAACTCTTCTAAACTCCAGTCCTGCTCATTTGGCATCTCCTCTGGACAGTCCCTACCCCACAGAGTGAAACATGTCCACATGTGACCGTCATCCTTCTCCTTGAGATTTATTCTGCTGTTATGTTTCCTACTTTGAATAAAGCCATCAATAGTCCCAAGATCAACAGGTGAAACCTTGAGTGTTCTCTCACAATATCATGAGTTATAAGTCCTATAGCTTCTGTTTCCATATGATCTCCTGAATTAGTCCCTTTGATCCTTTTCCTTTTAAGTCCTTATTATGTATCAATTAGAGTATTGCAATAGCCTCAAAATGTCTGGGCTAGGCTTCTCCCTTCTATTAGACACTTTTGCCAGAAAATTCTTCCTGAAACCTTCGTTGACTTCTCAAATCCTAAAGAATTCTATTCCACACCTTAGCTTATTATTCAAGATCTTACGTAATGGGTTTCAAAGCAAATCTCCTCTGGCTTTCCAGTCCTCCTCAGCAGACACTCCATTCACCAGCCTATCTGAACTGCTTTCTGTTTCCTCACTGGGCCTCATGTTTCTCTCCTCCACTCTTTTGTCCTTGGCCAGATTGGCATTTACTTTATCAACACTTGTTGAAATTCTTCTCCTATTTCAAGTTCCAACTCAAATTCTACTTTGAGTAGGAATACTGCCTGCCTCTTCCAGTTGCACTTAGCTATTATCTGTATCTCTTTTATGGTATGTCTGTTCTTTTGTCTCGCATCCTAGCTATTTATTTCTCCAGGTGGATTATAAGGTTGTTGAAGATGAGATCAGAGGCAGTACTGGTATATGTGTGATCAGTGAACTGCCGTAGATTTAAGTGATAAACAAAATAATGAAATTGATCGTGAGGTCTTAGTCCTCCTGAACCTCTCTATACAAACTATCAAGTCTGTCAGTTAGTGAGAGGCTTAAGCAAAAATGAATATTGAGGCAGGAATAAAAAAGGAATCACTTTACAAATCTAGTTTTTCACACCCAGATTGGAGGATAGGGTAGTTCATGAAAAATACCACACTTTGCCAAGGTATCATAGGGATACGCAATTAGGGTCTAATGCAACATGTGAGAACTCATCTCCCAATAATACTCTCATATCCCCAATGTAGGCTACTTTTATTCCTCTCATTCTTATTAATTTGTTTGGAAATATAGGTATCAATATGTAAAATATCATCTCCTTTAAAATACTCTGATATAAGATGACTTTGAGTTTGAAAGCTGTCTTCATGTTCTGTTTTCACTAGCTGTGTGACCTTAAATAAGTTACTTCATCTCAAAGGCCCTCAGTTTCCTTATCCATCAAATGGGGATAATACTAATATCAACCTCAGAGGGTTGATGTGAGGAATACATGAGCTACTTTATGTAAAACATGAAAACAGAGATTGTCACGTATTATGAGCTTAATACTTTTTAACCATTATTATTATTGTTTGCTCAGGTGACTTTTGAGCCCTTTAGGAAACTGCAAGAGAAAAAGGAAAGATTGGAAACATCACATTTTAAGATTAAGTCTGAAAATTTAAGTTTTGAAATGAAAAGTTTAGGAGAAAATATCACTTTTACTTTCACTTCAGAGCTTTAATTTTCTGTAATATATATCTGCTCATACATATATGAGAGAAATAAATAATGAATTAGGAAATATAATATGAATGGGATCACATAACTCACAAATTGAATCTTTCATTAGGAAGTTATTAAGAAGGGACAAAATGTCCTTCATTCAAAAATAAAAAGTTAATGATTTGGGGGACCAAATTTTAATAGTGGTAACATGTGAAGAACAAAACCTACATCATTCATTCATTCTCTCAAAAACATTTGTTGAGCATTTACTGTATGCCAGACACTTAGCTAGGTTCTGGGGTTAGAGGCTAAGAGTAATGTTGACTCTCAAGCAGCTCTTTGGGAATGAGAGCAAGAGAGAGAGAATAACCAGTGGTTAAGGCATGGCATAAGCATTCAACATGGTAGCATGAGAAGAGAGGATGCCAAGGCTGACATGTGAAGACAAGCAGGAGTGAACTGGACAATACAATGAGAAAGAGTCTTTCAAGATGAGGGAATAACATGCTAAGTATGTGTGGGCCTAATAATATCTGGGTTATTGAATATATGTGGAAAAAGTAGGAAAAGAAGTGAGAGGTTAAGGCAGGATGCAGACCAAGGGATTTTTAACTTGAATGGGGATCAAAAAGCATAGTGGTGAAGTGTACAAGTCAGGAATCCAACTGTCCAACTATGATAGGTTCTTATGCTGGTTCTATCCCTTACTGGCTGTATATAAACATGGGCTGGCTACCTAACCCAAGCCTTAGTTTCCTCACTTGTAAAAGGGACACAATAATAAGGCAACCTCATAGGTCTTTTGTGAGAACTGAATGGAGCAATCTATGTAGAAAGTGCTTAAGTGCCTGACAAAAAGGAAGTTCTCAATAAATATTAGTTATTATTATTATTATAGGCAATAGATTTGCAGAGCACAAGCAAAAGGCGTGATTCATTCTACCAGATTTGTGCCAGAAGTGCTTTATCACAGGAATTTGCCAAAGCAGAGAAAGGGAAAAAGAGGTTTGGCCATCAAGTCAGAGGGAGCAAAGGACACTCAGCAACGGGGCATGAAAAGTCGGGGGTGTTCAAGGGAAGATCAGTTTTCTGTGGTGAGCACAAAGGGAGGTGCGGTAGGAAATGAGACGGAAAGGTCAGCAGTGGAATGCTTTCAAGCAAGTGAGTGGCCTGCTTAATTTTTTTTTTTTTTTTTTTTTTTTTTTGCGGTACGCGGGCCTCTCACTGTTGTGGCCTCTCCCGTTGCGGAGCACAGGCTCCAGACACACAGGCTCAGCGGCCATGGCTCACGGGCCCAGCCGCTCCGGGGCATGTGGGATCTTCCCGGACCGGGGCACGAACCCGTGTCCCCTGCATCGGCAGGCGGACTCTCAACCGCTGCGCCACCAGGGAAGCCCGCCTGCTTAATTTTGAGCTTTAGAAAGATAACCTAGCTGGCATTTGGGAGGATTGATGTTTAAGGTAGGAGAAAGCTGAAGGCAGGGAGACCAATTAGGAGGCTATTCTAACAGTCTAAGATTAAGATAAGGCTTGGCTAAGCAGGGACAGTGGGGAGGAGGAGTTTTTTAGTCATCATTTTGGACAACCACTTAAACATTTTCTGCTCTGGGGAGCCTCATCAGATTCGTGGTAAGAAAGAGCTCTCATTTTGTGCCACCGCGGTACCAACTTCTGTTACTGCACCCAATCTCACTGGGTTCAAATAATTTGTCATTTTTTATGTCTCGTGCACAAAAATGTAAGCTTCTATCTTATTTAGTTTTGTATTCTTGGCTCTCAGAACAGAGTAGAACTTGCTAGAGTAGTAATAGAACAGTAATTAGAGAGGCTAAATACATGTGTGGACTGATTTGATGTGGTGAGGAGATATGAGGGAGAAATTGAGGATGGCTTTGAGTTCTCTGGCTTATAAGACACAGTGCTCTCGAGATAGGCTAGGCTTTGCTGCAGTGACAAATAAAACCTTAAATATTAGTGACTGAACACAACAAGGTTTAGTTCTTCCTCTTGCAAATTACAAAGCAGGCCAGGTGGTGTTCCACAGTGCCTCCTCTCAGTGTTGTGACCCAAGGATACAGGGTTCTTCTATTCTGTGGCTCTGCCCTCTCAACCGTGGCTTCTAAAGTGACATCTTGGGGGTCTCACACTTGATCGTACTGCCTCCAAGTGGAAGTAATACATGTGCTTCATTCTTTCATGCTTACAATTTTAAAATCCAGTGACACAACAAGCAAGAGACATATAAAAATGTCCTAAAAAACAAATATATGTAATACCTATTGAAAAATTAAAATATGATTTTTAGAAAATATTACCTCTTTGGAAAGTTTGTTTTTCAAAAATTAGATTTGTTTATACTTCCTTAACTTACTCTCTCTCCTTTCTAAATTAGCAATGTTTGATAGTTCTAAAAATGTCTTTAATATTGATAAAACTTGTAATGGCTTTTTCCACTCCCCCTGGCTTACTCAGATTTCTATCGATGTACCTCAGAAGCCTCTCTCCCTTCGGAAAAATCTCTCATGGATTCCTGAGTGTCAGGCAGGATTTTTGCTTGTTAGCTCTTGGCTTTAGTGGCTAAGTATTTTGAATTTTGTATTGTTCATCTCTAGAGTAATAGATAGGTAAGTAATTTTCAAAGATCAGAAAGTACAGAAATCATCTGGCAATTTAGTAAAAGTTCGTTAATTTAGGATACATGAGAGAAAAGCAAACCTGTCTTAATGATTAGTCTTCACACAGAATATTCTAGCCAAAATGCAGTTTTAATATCTTACAGTTTTAATATCTAAGCTACAAATGGATAATACATGAATCATGGAAGTTAAAGAAAAAATTACAATTTGCAATGTCTTTAATGCACTATATAGTAATATATCAAAAATATGTCTTTCAATAATTTCTAAAGTACAGTAAAATTATTGTAAAATTTGTGAGACTTTGGTTTAAAATATGTAGTGCTGAGATGTATAAAGAAGTTATTTTATAATTTTTGTTAAATTAGAATCACATGTTTCGAATTAGAAACATCACAGGTTACAACGAAGCAGACATTTTTACTATATTTGATCATTCTTTTGGTTACATACAGTATATTAAGTTATGACTCATTTAGAGAAATCCAATGTCTAGTTCCTTTCATATTAAAATACTTTTGAAAAAGGAAGATATTTTTTATTAAAACAAACAGATGAATCATGGATATCATATATGGCACAGGTATTTTATTTCAGCCTTTTGGAATGTACCATTGATGATTCTTAATGCAGCACAAGGGTGTGTGGAATAGCTATTCAGCAGTACAGTTTTTTCATTCTCTTCTATAAACACAATCATTTTTGTAAGTGATTTTCAGAGCACAGTATCAATAAATGGAAACTGGAATTTTGTTTGATTTCCTCCAGGAAATTAACCAACAAGAACAATGTCTACACTTGCAAAATAATGTGCACTGTTGAGGCCCTACTCAAGATAATTTAAGCTGAGCATATCACTCTGAAGTCTAATCTGAATGACTCAAATTAGCCTCGTATACTGACCTGATTCATCAGATATTACTCTGTTCTCCTCTTTATCCCAAACAACCACTGTGGCTTTTAAACTAGTTTTTAGACATTCTTGGAAAATTAAGATGAGCCATAAGAATTCGAAGGTTTCAATGTTTAAGTTACCAAGGTAGCAACTTTGTATGGTTGACTCCAAATACTAGAAATTAACAAAAAAGAGTGAATTTGTCTTCTGTACTGGAGTCAGGTCTGCACCTTGACTCAAAATTCCCGAAAAGTAGAGCCAAAGGGAATTTCTATCCATGATTTATTTTTTATTTTTTAAAGTGTTTATTGAATTTGTTACAATACTGCTGTTTTAAAACATCTTTACTGGAGTATAATTGCTTTACAATGTTGTGTTAGTTTCTGCTGTACAACAAAGTGTATCAGCCATATGTATACATATATCCCCATATCTCCTCCTTCTTGCGTCTCCCTCTCACTTTTCTTATCCCACCCCTCTAGGTGGTCACAAAGCACTGAACTGATCTCCCTGTGCTATGTGGCTGCTTCCCACTCGTTATCTATTTTACATTTGGTAGTGTATATATGTCCATGCCACTCTCTCACTTCGTCCCAGCTTACCCTTCCCCTTCCCGTGTCCTCAAGCCCATTCTCTACGTATGCGTCTTTATTCCTGTCCTGCCCCTAGGTTCTTCAGAACCATTTTTCTTTTTTTACATTCGATATATATGTGTTAGCATACGGTATTTGTTTTTCTCTTTCTGACTTACTTCACTCTGTATGACAGACTCTAGGTCCATCCACCTCACTACAAATAACTCAATATCGTTTCTTTTTATGGCTGAGTAATATTCCATTGTATATATGTGCCACATCTTCTTTATCCATTCATCTGTCGATGGACACTTAGGTTGCTTCCATGTCCTGGCTATTGTAAATGGAACTGCAATGAACATTGTGGCATATGTCTCCTTTTTTTTTTCTCATTTAAAGTGTATAAGTCAGTGGCTTTAGTATATTCACAGAGCTGTACATTCATCACCATGATCAATTTTAGATCATTTTCATTACCCCAAAAAGAATCCCTCTGCCTCCTGACCACCACCCCACCCTCTTCCTCTCAACTCCCAGCCCTAGGAAACTGCCAGGCTCCCTTCTGTCTCTATGGATTTGCCTCACATGTCTCTTGTTGAATTATGGTTTTCTCAGGGTATATGCCCAGTAGTGGGATTGCTGCGTCATATGGTAGTTTTACATTTAGATTTTTAAGGATCCTCCATATTGTTCTCCACAGTGGCTGTATCAATTTACATTCCCAGCAAGAGTGCAAGAGGGTTCCCTTTTCTCCACACCCTCTCCAGCATTTATTATTTCTAGATTTTTTGATGATGACGATTCTGACTGGTGTGAGATGATATCTCATTGTAGTTTTGATTTGCATTTCTCTAATAATTAGTAATGTTGAGCATCCTTGCCTTGTTTGTTGGCAATCTGTATATCCTCTTTGGAGAAATGACAATTTAGGAGGTCTTCTGCCCATTTTTGGATTGGGTTGTTTGTTTTTCTGATATTGAGCTACATGAGCTGCTTGTATATTTTGGAGATTAATCCTTTGTCAGTTGTGTCGTTTGCAAATATTTTCTCCCATTCTGAAGGTTGTCTTTTCACCCTGTTTATGGTTTCCTTTGCTGTGCAAGAGCTTTTAAGTTTCATTAGGTCCCATTTGTTTATTTTTGTTTTTATTTCCATTTCTCTAGCAGATGGATCTAAAAGGATCTTGCTGTGATTTATGTCATAGAGTGTTCTGCCTATGTTTTCCTCTAAGAGTTTTATAGTGTCTGGCCTTATTTTTAGGTCTCTAATCCATTTTGAGTTTATTTTTGTATATGGTGTTAGGGAGTATTCTAATTTCATTCTTTTACCTGTAGCTGCCCAGTTTTCCCAGCACCACTATTGAAAAAGCTGTCTTTTCTCCTTTGTATATTCTTGCCTCCTTTATCAAAGATAAGGTGACCATATGTGTGTGGGTTTATCTCTGGGCTTTCTATCCTGTTCCATTGATCTATATGTCAGTTTTTGTGCCGGTACCATACTGTCTTGATTACTGTAGCTTTGTAGTCTGAAGTCAGGGAGGCTGATTCCTCCAGCTCCGTTTTTCTTTCTCTAGATTGCTTTGGCTATTCGGGGCCTTTTGTGTTTCCATTCAAATTGTGAAATTTTTTGTTCTAGTTTTGTGAAAAATGTCATTGGTAGTTTGATAGGGATTGCATTGAATCTGTGGATTGCTTTGGATAGTATAGTCATTTTCACAATATTGATTCTTCCAATCCAAGAACATGGTATATCTCTCCATCTGTATGTATCATCCTTAATTTCTTTCATCAGTGTCTTATAGTTTTCTGCATACAGGTCTTTTGTCTCCTTAGGTAGGTTTATTCCTAGGTATTTTATTCTTTTTGTTGCAATGGTAAATGGGAGTGTTTTCTTAATTTCACTTTCAGATTTTTCATCATTAGTGTATAGGAATGCAAGAGATTTCTGTGCATTAATTTTGTATCCTGCACATTACCAGATTCATTGATTAGCACTCGTAGTTCTCTGGTAGCAACTTTAGGATTCTCTGTATATAGTATCATGTCATCTGCAAACAGTGACAGTTTTACTTCTTTTCCAATTTGGATTCCTTTTATTTCTTTTTCTTCTCTAATTGCCATGGCTAAAACTCCCAAAACTATGTTGAATAATAGTGGTGAGAGTGGGCAACCTTATCTTGTTCCTGATCTTAGAGGAAATGGTTTCAGTTTTTCACCATTGAGAATGATGTTGGCTGTGGTTTTGTCATATATGACCTTTATTATGTTGAGGTAGATTCCCTCTATGCCCACTTTCTGGAGAGTTTTTATCATAAACCAGTGTTGAATTTTGTCGAAAGCTTTTTCTGCATCTCTTGAGATGATCATATGGTTTTTATTCTTCAATTTGTTAACATGGTGTATCACATTGATTGATTTGCATATATTGAAGAATTCTTGCATTCCTGGGATAAACCCCACTTGATCATGGTGTGTGATCCTTTTATTGTGCTGTTGGATTCTGTTTGCTAGTATTTTGTTGAGAATCTTTGCATCTATATTCATCAGTGATATTGGCCTGTAGTTTTCTTTTTTTGTGGCATCTTTGTCTGGTTTTGCTATCAGGGTGATGGTGGCCTCGTAGAATGAGTTTGGGAGTGTTCCTCCCTCTGCTATATTTTGGAAGAGTTTGAGAAGGATGGATGCTAACTCTTCTCTAAATGTTTGATAGAACTCACCTGTGAAGCCATCTGGTCCTGGGTTTTTTTGCTGGTCCTGGGTTTTTTAATCACAGCTTCAATTTCAGTGGTTGTGATTTATCTGTTCATATTTTCTGTTTTTTCCTGCTTCAGTCTTGGAAGCTTATACTTTTCTAAGAATTTGTCTATTTCTTCCATGTTGTCCATTTTTTTGGCATATGGTTGCTTGTAGTAATCTCTCATGATCCTCTGTATTTCTGCACTGTCAGTTGTTATTTCTCCTTTTTCATTTCTAATTCTGTTGATTTGAGTCTTCTCCCATTTTTCTTGATGAGTCTGGCTAATGGTTTATCAATTTTGTTTATCTTCTCAGAGAACCAGCTTTTAGTTTTATTGATCTTTACTATCATTTCCTTCATTTCTTTTTCATTTATTTCTGATCTGATCTTTATGATTTCTTCCCTCTTGCTAACTTTGGGTTGTTTTTGTCCTTTTTCTCTAATTGCTTTCAGTGTAGGTTAGGTTTATTTGAAATTATTCTTGTTTCTTGAGGTAAGATTGTATTGCTATGAACTTCCCTCTTAGAACTTCTTTTGCTGCATCCCACAGGTTTTGGGTTGTCGTGTTTTCATTGTCATTTGTTTCTAGGTTTTTATTGATTTCCTCTTTGATTTCTTCAATGATCTCTTGGTTATTTAGTGTCATATTGTTTAGCTTCCATATGTTTGTATTTTTTACCGATTTTTTTTCCTGTAATTGATATCTAGTCTCATATCGTTGTGGTCAGAAAAGACACTTGATATGATTTCAATTTTCTTAAATTTACCAAGGTTTGATTTGTGACCCATGATATGATCTATCCTGGAGAATGTTCCATGAGCACTTGAGAAGAAAGTGTATTCTGTTGTTTTTGGATGGAATGTCCTATAAATATCAATTAAGTACATCTTGTCTAATATGTCATTTAAAGCTTGTGTTTCCTTATTTATTTTCATTTTGGATGATCTGTCCATTGGTGAAAGTGGGATGTTAAATTCCCCTACTATTATTTTGTTAGTGTCAATTTCCCCTTTTACGGCTGTCAGCATTTGCCTTATGTATTGAGGTGCTTCTATGTTAGGTGCATAAATGTTTACAATTGTTATGTCTTCTTCTTGGATCGATCCCTTGATCATTAGGTAGTGTCCTTCTTTGTCTCTTGTAATAGTCTTTATTTTAAAGTCTACTTTGTCTGATATGAGTATTGGTACTCCAGCTTTCTTTTGATTTCCATTTGCATGGAATATCTTTTTCTATCCCCTCCCTTTCAGTCTGTATGTGTTCCTAGGTCTGAAGTGGGTCTCTCATAGACAGCATATATACGGGTCTTTTTTTTTGTATCCATTCAGCCAGTCTATGTCTTTTGGTTGGACATTTAATCCATTTACCTTTAAGGTAATTATATGTATGTTCCTATTATCATTTTCCTAATTGTTTTGGGTTTGATATTATTTGTCTTTTCTTTCTCTTGTGTTTCCTGCCTAGAGAAGTTCCTTTAGCATTTGTTGTAAAGCTGGTTTGGTGGTGCTGAATTCTCTTAACTTTTGCTTGCCTGTGAAGGTTTTAATTTCTCAATAGAATCTGAATGAGATCCTTGCTGGGTAGAGTAATCTTGGTTGTAGGTTTTTCCCTTTCATCACTTCATATATGTCCTGCCATTCCCTTCTGGTTTGCAGAGTTTCTGCTGAAAGTCTATCCATGACTTTAATCGGACAGACAGCAATACTGGTTCTGTAGATCAGCTAAGGCAACACTGCAGTTATAGTAAATGATGTAGGACATTAAGGAAACAAGGATGAAGCCATAGTCACCCTTCACATTTCATGTTTACTAATAGTTATCTGACCGCCCTCCCCAACATTCATACTGAATTCAGGTAGGAGGGGAACTGTCAAGCAGGCTCCCTCCTCTGTCGGGGTGGGTCCTAGAGTGAAACTCTTCTGGTCAGTGGGAACTCATCTAGAAAGTGAGCCCCGGCAGTTCCACCCTGATTCCTTTTAATGTCACAGTTCATTTGCAGAACCATAACTGGTATCAAGAATTAAAAAGGCTTGTATAAAAGTCAGTAACATTAAACCTTTAAGACTCATGTTTCATGTGTCATAAAAAGTCTATGAAAGGGTTTTATATTCTGTACAGTGTTTTAGTAATTTCAATCACTTTTTTTCAACATAACTTTTGTGAACAATTTTATAGCCTCTAAATGAAAAACTAAACTATGTGTCATTCAAAAAAATGTTTTATGGATCACAGAATTTAATAAAAGTACTGCACCATAACAAGTGCCTGATAAACCTTTATTAAAATTCGTTAAAAATATTGAAAAATATTTTAACAGAAATTAGACCTCACATTTTGGTAAACAGGACAATCACTCCTCAGGAAATCTACTTGTTTATCACAAAGGAAGATTCTTTAGTGGGGAAATAATGAATTTTAGGAATAAATAATCTGCTATTCACCATTAGGAAAATATGTCTTTGTTTATGGTAGGCATAATCCTCTTAGCTACCTGTCTGCAAAACTCTTCAATAATTATGGTATATGTAAGAGTTAACTATGTACAAATGAAAATTTTAAAAATGGAAAATATTTCTGACAATATATAAGCTGGTATTTACTTATATTATAACCACATTGAGGCATTGTCCTATTTGCAGTTCTCAAAGGCCAGAGAGCAGATAAGACTAGGATTTTCTAATACGTTTAGGAATTCACACTGTTAGGTACATTTTCTTTGTATTATTTTCTGGGTTTTTATATTAATTTTATAACGGCTGCATAATATTTCATACAGTTCTATAGTTGCCTCCTTTTCTATTTTGTAAATAATACTGTAAAGAAAATATTCACATCTATGTGTTTTTCTTATATTTTATTTTTGCCTTAGGATATTACTATTAATAATTTTACTGGATAAAATTGCATGAACATATCTTTAATCTTGTAAAATACATTGCCAAATTACTTTTCAGGAGGTTTGAACAAATTTAAATTGCTCCCCTCACTGTATCAGATACTAGTTTAAAAATATTTTGACCAAAATTAGAGATTTTCACTTAAACCTTTGCTAATGTAGCATATGAAACAACACCTTGTTTCTCTAAAATAAATTTTTTTTGACATACAAAAATCTGTACATATTTAATATATACACTTGATGTGTTTGAGGATAAGTATATACCCATGAAGCCATCAGCACAATCTATACCATAAACTTATTCATCATATCCAAAAGTTTTCTCCTATCTTCTTATTTATTGTTATTATTCTTTTTTGTCATAAGACATACCATTTTATTATTTCTATAGGATCATGTGTATATAAAGGCTCAAATGCATTCGTGAATCAGTGTGCATAATTTTATTTTATATATCTATATACCTATTTATACATATAGATATATAAAATAAAATACTCAAGAATCTAAAAATCATATAGATATATACATGTATCTATACCTATATCTAAATGCATATAGATATATAGTTACACACACACACACACACACACACACACAAAGGAAAATATTGAAGTTTTTAGGGGAGGTTGTTTGTTATTTTGGAGTGCCAAAGTTTTCAGGGTGTGTGTGTGTGTGTGTGTGTGTGTGTGTGTGTGTGTGTATACATTTGAAATCTGAGTGGTAGTTGATATTAGACCTCATCTATTCTAGCACCTCAACATAATCAGGTATTTCCACTAAAACACCCCAAATAAAGTACCCAAGTACCCTCTATTTGTACACAGGCTTTCACCGTGGATCTCCATTTATGAGGTCTATCATTCCAGGCAAAAGCATGTCTGGTAAAGATTCCCAGGACTAAAATTCTACCATGCTTCTCTTCGCTAAGCAGTGTTCTTGAATGCTTATATTGAAAATTTGGTCTCCACTTTGAAGTCTGAAAGCACACTGGCAATGGGGTGATGGTTTTCTGAACCTCAACATTAGGCGAGTTTCAGAAGATGATGTGTAAGTGAAAGCAGGGGTGCCGCTCCATCTCAGAATAAGAAAGAACCGACACTGCTGTGATTTTAGTTAGCAGATGGTAGTTGAACATCATATTTTTAGATGTTGGCTAAGTTTCCTTGAACTCTGTACAAGATTAAAGATTTCTGTTAGTGCCTATATTCATAACTTCTTTGGCTTTTTATGACATCCACTTTATACTGATATCTTTTTCAGCAGCCTTTAATACAGTCTCGTAACACCTTTTAATATCAGCACAGCATGTATCAAGAAAAAAAAGACCTGAAAAAGAGGCAATAAATGGTGATTCACCTAGTTTCCTTGTTTTAAAAAAAGTCATAACTTTTGGGTGGATTATTTGTAGAGAAAACACTCAAGGTTCACAGTGATTTCACGTAGCATAAACCTAAGTTATTTCTGTATTATGTTCTAAGTTTCAGTGTTAATGTCTGTTGTCCTGACAGCAGCCATAATTTATGCTTTTAATTATGCTTTTGTCAGATGTAAACTCATATTGTTTCTTTACAGTAATGAAGTCACTAGGCAGCAATGTCATTGTCATAAAGTGATGGGACATAATGAGAACATGATTGGAAAAAAATCATGGGCAGAGAATGACAGCATATTTAAAGGTGAGTGGGAAAAATTCTGTACGTAAATAAAAACAATACAAGAAGATGTGAAGGTAAAATATATGATTAGAACCTTACAAATACTATATATTATTTCTATACACTGAAGTGACTGTTTTTTGGCTTTCTGTTGAAATTGTAGCATCAAAAGGGTGGGCCAACTTCCAACCAAGCCCAAGCCTTCAGCTACCAAACACAGATGACTCCACCTCATTTTTAAAGACCCCCAGAAAAGGAGATTGTATGATCTTTCTCGGTAATCCAGTTATAAACATATTTGCAAGAAATTCTCCCTTGAGCCCAAAGTATTCATGCTGCATTTTCTCTTACTCAGCTTTATTTTTCTTTTTCTTGAATTGTTTAACAAGTTCTGCCAATTTTGCCTCCCAGATACCTTTGCAATCTCTCACCTGCTTTCTATTCTGCTTTTTTCAAAATTCCATCCCATTTTGGTCTTCACAGTACCACAAAAGAAGTCTCTCTAAAATGGAACCCCTACCATTTATTCCTTTGCTTAAAATTCTCTCAAGTTTCACCTTGCCTTTAAATAAAATTTGAACATCTCAATATGGCACAGAGGCTTTTCATAACAGGGACCCTATATGCCTAGCTACTTAATATTTTGTTTTCTGGAAAATCAATTTTTGTCCCTTTTATTTTTCATTATGTAAATAATAACAGCTGACATTCGCTGACCACTAACTATGTGGCAGGCACGCTGCTAAGCAATCTGACCTATTCCTGGGCTTCCCTTTGGTATCACAAATTGTTATGATCTCCCAAATATAAGGAAACTGAGTTGACTTTCTTTTTCTTAGCAATATATCTTGTCTGTTGACTCTCTTTCAAGCACCAAGGATAAAATAGTGAACAACAGAAACGAAACTCTTGCCTTGATAGAGCTTACATTCTGCTTTTGTTTCCATTCAAACAAATTTGGTAATTATTGGTCTCCAAATGAATATGGAGATTTTTGCCAGAGGGAGGATGCACAATAAGGAAGATGAATTTGCGGTGAAGGGAGGGAGAGTGGGGTGGGCGGGGTAATGGGTGGAAGGAAATGGAAGGAAGAATCATTGTGGCTCAATGATTTAATCTGAAGAAGTTTCAATCTGAAAAAGTCTCTGAAGTCAGAGAAGCTGTGATTCCCCTTTGACCCTCACCTCCACATATATTCCATGTTCAAGTTACATGTAATTATGCACAACAGCCCGAACTCCAAGGATCTCTTGAGCCTCTCTGCTCTGTGTCACATTGTGCTTACATCCATGAAAACAAGCATCATACAGTACTGCCACCAGAGTCTCCTCAGCCTATGGGCACTAACCCTCGTTAAGTAAGAATAGCATTAATTCAACTCTAAATCTCCGGTAACCCAGGACAGCCTTCAGTATCCTGAAGATTCTCTGGGTCTGTCTGACATCTGCTAACCTGCAGTTACCTCCCATCCAGACTCACCCATATCTGTTGCTCCACAGTTCTTTCGATACTTGCTTGTGGTCTTACCACACCACTTGGAGATGCAGAGTGTTGTTCCCTGGACCTACCCAAGCTGTAAACCCTGAATGGGTGAAAGTGGTGAAGAGGGTCCTTGGAGCCCTCATCACATGGAAGCTGAAGCCAGGCTGCCCTGCCCCACTCTCAATGCATGGCCTCCTGTCGACCAAAGCAGCATGGCTGATGCCCGGAGGGTCACAGAATGTCTAATGAAGACAAGTCTTTCTGCCTTTACCTGCAGCATAGGATGTAGGATAAGATATTAAGCTCCTTGCTGTCCTTTCCAACTCCTATCCCACCCACAATCCCCCTTGACCAAGCTTCCCTGCCCCTCCAAGCTAAACCCTAAAGCCACTTTCCCAGGCTGCTTGTCCACCCACTGACCACCCATGCTTAGATGGGTCCAAATCCTTGTTTGGAGTCAAAGCACCAGCCCATCTACAACCATGACTTTTCTGTTGGCTTGTCTCTTGATAGATTGGAAACTCCTTGAGGGAAGAGAAGTATCTGCTCCTCTCCATACTGTAACTGTGTCCTTTACTCCACTCCTCTTTCTAGTCTTTCCCTTTTTCTCACTGATTTACTCAGATGTGATGGTTAATTTTATGTGTCAACTTGCATTGGTCGTGGTACCCAGATATTTGGTCAAACACCAGTCTAGATATTGCTGTGAAGGTATTTTTTTTGATGAGAGTAACATTTAAATCAGTAGACTTTGAGTAAAGCAGATTACCCTCGATAATGTGGGTGGGCCTCATCCAATCAGTTGAAGACTTTAAGAGAAAAAGAACGAAGTCCTCCAAGAAAGAAGGAATTCTGCCTCCAGATGGACTTCAGACTCGAGCGGCAATATTATCTCTTCCCTGGGTCTCCAGCCTGCTGACCTGCCCCATAGAATTTGGACTTGCCAGTTTCCACACTTCTGTGAGCCAGTTCCTTAAAATAAATCTCTCTATATAAACACACACATTCTATTGGTTCTCTTTCTCTGGAGAACCTTGACTAATACACCAGACTCCTTTCCATGACCCACTTTTTTAAACCAGTTGGGACTATGAAAATTCAACCTCCCACATCTATTCCTTCTTTCCTCTCTCCCACCCACCTCTTTCCCCTTTCAGCCTCTGCAAAAGTTTTTGGACTTCAAGTATTAACTTGAGACAGCTAACTTTTACCCTGAACAAAGTACGTTTTTCTTGTAAGAAGACAGTACAAGAATTAAATAGTCACAAGGAGGCAGCACAGTACAGGACTTAGAGTACAGACCTTGGCTGTAGATTGCTTGGATTCGAATCCTGTCTCCTATGTACAAATGTGTGACCTTGGATGAATTATTTAACTCTTTTGTTTTTTGGTTTCCTCATCTGTAAAAGGGGATAAAAATAATTCCTGTCTCATAGAATTATTATGAGGATTAGGAGGTAATAGTTGCAAAGCACTTAGAGCCAAGGCCTGAAATGTGGTAAGTGCGAGCAACAAACGTTGGTGGCATAAATAGTGATTGTATAGCTCCCATTATAAGCTATTTAACTATGGCTGAGGACCAAGCTGGATCTCTTGATAGCGATCCATCATTTTATGGTATATTCCCATGACTGTAGAAAAAAACAAAATTGTTTGTTTATCTTTCTTTTCTGACTATAACCATCATATATTTTTATCTGTAGAGGAGATAGAAATACAGAGACACAAGGAAGAAATTAAAACATCTAAAACTGAACTCTGCAGATCAAGGACTAGCAAATGTTTTCTGTCAAGGGTCAGGTGGTTGATATTTTAGGTTTGTAGGCCGTGTGCTCTCTGTGGCGACCACTCAGCTCTGCTGTCGTATTGCAAAGGCAGCTACATTAATGGGCACAGCTGTGTTCAAAAAAAACTTAAAAAAAAAACAAGCTTTGGGTAAGATTTGGCACCTTGGGCCATAGTTTGCTAACCTACTTTACAACAGGTTATAAATTATAACCTGACACATTAGTGAATTTGTTTTCTGTAATTTTCCTATGCATATCTATGTTTAAATCATTGTAAATATAAGTTGCAGTCCTGCCTTTCACTGAATATTTCTATTGTAAATAACTGACGAAGAACTTTAAGCATATATTTGGTTTTGCCTTCTGCTTAATTCCCTAGGATAAATGAAACGCGCCAATGTGAGTTCTTTCAGAGAAAACTCGGAGCCAGGACAGGAAGGGGAGAGCCAGGATGAGTGCTTATGGGGACGTCATAGTGGGCTTAGTGGGCTGTCCGCCCAACTCCCCCTTGCTCAGAGGCTTGCAAGGGGCTTTGTCCTGTCCTGCTGCCCATTCCAGCACCAGGGCTCAGCTGCTTGTCAGCTCTGAAGTTGGTTCCCAAGGGCCTGGGTATCACTGGCTGAGATGGGTGGGTTCTCCAGTACAGGGATATTCAGGCAGTGGGTCTGCCGCTTGGTCACCACAGCAGAGAGCATGCTGTGAGGTGGGCGTTTCCCCCACCCTTGTGACTGGCAGTAAACCAATCTGATGGCATGGAGCTTGGTCTAGGTAGGATTCTGAGATCTCCCGTGGCTGTGGCTCCTACCTGCCATAACCCTCTCTTCCATGGAAGCGACCTTTGACCATTCTACTTAAAACAGCCATACACCTCTGCTCCCTTCCCTGCCAATTAAAACAATTTCTCCATCGCTCTTACCAACATCTGACATGTTATTTAATCATTTGCTTGCTTATTGTCTATCTCCCCCCACCAGAATATCAGCTCCAAGAAAACAGGGATTTTTGTCTCTTTGTGTACTGTCAGGCACAAACTAAGCATTCAGTAAACATTTGTAGAATGAATGGGTCATATTACCAAATTGTTTACCAAATTCTTACTATCTGGAATTTTCTAGAAAGCTAAAGAAATTTACACTTCTACCAGCAGAGGATGAACGTGTACTTCTTCCAACACCTGCATGAATGTTATGTGTAATGGTCTAAAATTTTATTTTGGTCATTTTACTGTAAATTGCTTTTCTTTGATTACTGTGCATTGCTTTTCTTTAAATTGTTTCTTTACATCCTCTGCCCATCTTGAACAAATTAATTGAAACCCAGAAAGTTTCATTCTAGAGCTCCTTACTCCCTTCAGTTTGTCTAATCAGTTCTACATTGGATTTGTTGGGAGCAGGAACACAGGTGTTCAGCTGCTTGTGAGGGCATGGAGGTCATCCTTCCCAGCTTAGAAAGTGCATTTTAGATCTGGCTATAAAGGTTATGAATATTCTGATTAACTTTATGTATATGTATTAAAAATGGTGGGATTTGGGCAATTTTCCAGAACTTTCAAATACTAAAACTACACTGGATTCAATTTTTTTTTTTTACTCATAGGGTACCTCTTAATGATCTAGACAAAATTTCCACTTCATTTTTTGACTATTGACTGATGTCATATATACATACGAACAGGACCATTCTAGAATAGCTTGGAAAAAAATAAGTGTGGTTTTTTAGGTGATCACAGTCTTTAAGCGTATTCAAGTTTAAAACATGAATCCTATTTAAATTGATAAACCATTCAATTATTTCTCAAATACAGTCTCAATCCCTCCTGAAAATTCATGGTCAAATAGGTGGGAGGTGGGTGGTATATAAAATAACTGCTTCCAATGTATATTTTTAAGGGCATACCTTCAATAGCATTACAAATACATGTCAGAGACACTAGAAATTCTAAAGATGAACATTTCCGCTTATATGTGCATTTCACTTATCTTAAGTTAATAAAATACACTATTTGAGTAGAGGGACATGGGGTGGGTGAGAATGAGAGCAGATATTTACGTGGGTTTGCACTTTTTAAAAAAATATCTCTAAAGCCTGCTCTTTTCGTGAGCAAATCTCTTTTTCTTCCCTTGCTAATAGATATGTTCTTATAATAGAGACTTGTAATTGAAGCTTGCAAATAACATTATAAAAGAAATAAATATTTTAATTTTAATAGCAATTATAAAATTTCTATAACTCAGAAAGCTATACATCTTTATAATAGACCACTCACTCATCCATACTTAAATTTCCATGCTTGTTGAGTTTTTCCTTAAAGGTAATCAAATAAGGCTCTTTGCCTATAAATTATACATTTATCTTGTAACTAATTAAAATGATTTGATCGTATATCCTAGAATGTTAGTTGTTTGTTCCTCCTTCTTCTTTTTACATATCAGGAGATGATTTCAGTCAATCATTAATGTGTTTTTCTTTGTTCAACCACAAAATATTCATTTGGAAAGATATTTCGAATCGGATCATTACTTTTAAAGCGACTTGTACACATGCCAGTTTTTCTGCATGTTTTGACAAATGACACATTTCCTTTGGTGCTTCCTTGTGGGTAACAGTGTGTGAGGATGTGGTGTTGGAAAAATTTATTACAGTTATTTTGCAGTTGATATTAAAGCATGTGATATATTATACCAGGTGTCTGACCTTTAAAGATCTTAGGACCTAATTCATTACAACGTAAAATTTACATATTATTCAACTTTGCTGCAGATCTTTTATGAACAAGTCATGGTGTGTATTATATCAGGACGGAGAGGAAAAAGTCAAAGCTCGTGCCAGGAATTGAAGTCTGAACCCCAAGCTTGGTCTGTTTGTGGCGCTTCTGTGAATTTAAGTGAGAGTGAGGTAACCACCTAACGGTTACTCAAAATTAAATCAGGGAGGAAACGGCATGGAGTACAAAGTGGAAATTTTGTGAATTGGGGAAGCACATCTTTTTCTGAACCTCACCTGGTCTTCTCTAATCTGTGGTGCGATGAAAACATCTAAGAGAGGTTGAGGAAAGACAGCCCTGGAAAAGTATCTTTAAGGAGTTAAGTCTGTGATTCAGCCAACAAAATAATACTTACTTACACAATGATTTTTCATGTCTGACATAAAAATACAAAATAAGAAGTTAACATAAAAAATTATTATGAAATACCTTAGGGGGAAAATAAATGTATTTGAAATAGTGTATATCTAACAGTTTTTAAAAGAAAAAAAACTTGCTGCCTATTGTAGCAAATTAGATCTGATTAATCTTAAAAGATTATGTGTTTTTGGAAATCAGATAATGCTATTTTAATTATTTTAAATAGATTCACAATTTCCTTTTCAACAACCACTAGAATAACCTTATTCTCATAATTTACTTTTATCTTATTTGGGTTTTATATATAAAAACTCCATTAAATTAGAAAGTCCTACTTTAAAAAAAATGCATATATCTACACAACGGCAGTGGGAATATTCATTTGTAAGGTCCTGTTCCACTATGGTTTCATACCACTCAAAAATCCATAAAGCTGATTGATAATAATATCTTTTCCTGAGGAGACCATGACGGTATGACAGAAAAATAAGTCTAAATCCATCTTTTTATAGAGACTACAAAATAATTCGAGTTAATGCTAATGCGTTATTAATAACAATATAATCCAAACACTATTTAAAGATTCAGTTTGCTATCAAACATAATGTTTCCTTATTCTGCAGTCTAATTAGCAAGGAGGAAGCATTTTAATATGAAATAATGATTTTCTAAATTAGTTTGCTGGAAGGTATAGAAATATGCTTGAAGGCTTTTAAAATTTTTTTTTTCTAATTTTAAATAAACGTATGGAGGCAATGGAAACAGGACAAAATTTAAAAAGCCATAAGTGTTGTAAGGGTGAGTTGCTTCTACCAAATGCAAACTAATCACTCAGACGAATGGCACACTGAGGAAGTGCTGTGTATTCACAGTAGAGGGCACTGTCTTCTAGTTCTACCTCAAGATGAAAGAGAAGGTCACTCAGTCTATTGATAAATCACACCACCGTGATTCCTAACTGACAGCTCAAACAAACATCAAGCTGGATGAGGGAGAACAAAAGGCCATCAAGCAGCCATTTTCTTGACACTTTTATTCAATCACCAGCAGATTGCTTACGACAGCAATAGCAGCTGTTTTGTCTTCATCTTTCCACATTTGATAAAAGGTGTCAACTCAAATTTTTGTAAATAATTCACTTACCCCTACTGCACACACCAGCACTGTTCAGCATATGTATTTTGTGTGAGCCGATCACTGAGGCGGGTCAGAGCTCAATGACATCCGCTGAAGGTCATCTGTGAGCTAAAAGGAAGTCTCGATAAAACTATACAGTTCCTCAAGGTCAGAGATAAGAACTACGGGTAGATATTTGTGATGGGAACAAAAGGTTAAACAACAGGGAGAAAAAGTATGAAAATGCTTCCTTTAATATACGAGTGGTTTTCTTTGTTTAAGAAACCTCATTCCTAGCTCCTTGGTCAATTATCAATGGAGGGTGTTTGTAAAGCCACCTAAGACATTAAACATCTAAATTGTTCTTTCAAAAGTTTGAAAAAAAATATTATTTGTAGCATGCTATTCATCATGACTGTATGGCAGCCAGGGCTGCAATTCGTTTCTATGTTCTTTTTAAAAGAATCATAAAAAGTGTGTCAAAAATTAATACAGTTAGATAGAATTTCATTTATCTAGTTCATTTAAAATTCTACCCTGAAATGCATTTAGGCTTGAGAGCTGAGAAAAAAAATAGAGAAAGAAGGTGTTTTATATCCTAAGAGCTTCATCTGCTTTAAGGGCTTAGAGAAACTAATAGAGAAATCCTTGAATTATTGCAATAAGATACTCTATCTGTTGTTGGCAGTAGCTAAAAGTGCTGAGATTAAAAAATGACACATCCTTCAATGCTGGGTTGTTTTTTCAGTTACATTACTAACAAAAATAAATCTAAACAACAAATGGTCACTATTTGGTTTATATTTTCTAGTAGGAAAAGTCCATGCGCTTTTGAGATCCTGTCTTAGTTCCAACTGCAGGGATATTTATTACCTGTAATTGATGTGCACAGAGATCAAAGAGCAGCTTCCTTACATTTTCTCCTATTCTTTCTCCCTCAGAAATCAGGGGGCAATAACTCTTGCAATTTCATTGGAACTGGTGTAAAAGAACAAAATGAACCTGGGTAAGGTACTGCCACAGTAATTCAGGGCGTTAAAAACATTTAAAGATCCCAAATGAGTAATCCAATTTCTGATGGAAAGTCAATTCCCACAAGAAGAATTAATATTTTCACATTAATAAATTATAGGACAAACTAAGATTTGGAATAATGTTTTAATCTTCTGAATTTAAAAGCTCAGTGTAGGACTTCCCTGGTGGTGCAGTGGTCAAGAATCTGCCTGCCAGTGCAGGGGACACGGGTTCAAGCCCTGGTCCAGGAAGATCCCACGTGCCGTGGAGCAACTAAGCCCGTGTGTCACAACTACTGAAGCTTGTGTGCCTAGAGCCCGAACTCCATAACAAGAGAAGCCATCGCAATGAGAAGCCCCTGCACTGCAATGAAGAGCAGCCCCTGCTCACCGCAACTAGAGAGAGCCCGCGTGCAGCAACGAAGACCCAATGCAGCCAAAAATAAATAAAATAAATTTATTAAAAAAAATAAAAGCTCAGTGTTACTTTTTCACGTTCTCTCTAGGTTATCATACATTTGCACATTCTGTTACTGAGCATCATATGTCATTTTATATTAGAATTTATCTTATGTATAGTTCTTATCTTCTCAACTGGACTGTGGGAAGGCAAGGGCAAGAAACATCTCTTAATAATTGCACAACATTGATACTTTCATATTTTCATAAAGCATACAAAGTACTTGCATATCATCTTCGATCTTCGTAATAATCTCATGAGGGGGTCAGATCAGCAATTATCATCTCCATATTGTAGATAAGGAAACTCAGGTCCAGAAACGCACAAGATAACCCTGTATGTATGTTAGTGGAAGCAGTACTTGACCCTAGGTCTTCCAGCAGGTACCCCAATGCTCTTTCACATAATCTCAATACAGACAGTGAAACAGATTCCTAGCAAAGGGTCCCAAGATGGAGCACAGTGCCGGCACATGGCAGACATTCAGTACACTGTTAAATAAATAATAACTGTATGTATTTAGGCCAGAGAGATGTACGATAGCAAGCCCAAAAGTGTTTTCTATTTTTATGGATAACAATGATTCAGTCAGTAGATCAATTCTAGAGTAAATATGTCTTGTGGGCAAGAAAACTAAAAGAAGTGTGATCTCTTTGGTCTGGAGGAGCTTTCATACTGGGCAGGGGCTAGTCGTGTTTTCAGGGTAAAATGCGGATAATGATCACAGTTTTATTATCTCATTGGATTGCTGTGAGGATCAAAAGAGACTGTCTGTGAAAGCATTTTGTGAGCTGTGAAGTGCCATATATACTTGTGAACTGCTTTGTTGTGATGAAGACAGTGCATGACGACTGCCAGGTGAGGGTGACATTGAGTTCAGAGGGAGATGAAGCTCTTCCCAGAGGAGTGTGGGAAATTTTGAAAGTTTGATAGTAAAAGGTGTTTCAAGAGGGCAGGGAGACGTAAACCCAAAGCCAGAGGCAGAAAAGAGTGAGGCGTGTTTAAAGGAGAATGAGTTGCCTGATAGGAGTGTTTATAGAAGGGAATAAAAAGATTTATGTTTGGAAAGATAGGTTAGGGTGTGTTTGGGGGCGTTTTGCAGTGTTGGTACCAGCTGAGGGAATCTGATCTCAAATGGAAACATGCAGTTTATTGTGAGAGTGGTGATTACTTTCCATTTGGTTAATTGCATATGAGGAAATCAGAAAAGACTTTTAGAGAGCTAACCAAATTCTTCAAGAGAAAAATGACTCTTATGCACACAGGGAATGTGTAATTACTCTGGTTCTCCAGATAGTGAATAATAATAATAGCTTACCTTATTGGGTACATGCTATATGTCTCATGTTGTTCTAAGCAAGTTATTTACATTAACTCATCTAATCTTCATAATTGGAGAAACTATTCCCATTTAACAGGTAACTGCCCTTAAAAGGTTAAATAGCTCATCCCAGGTCACATCACCAGGAAACTGCAGAGCAGAACTCAATCTCAGGAAACCTGGCCTCAGAGCCTGGCTCCTATGCTGTTGTGGTCCTGATGCATCGTTAAGTCCAAAAGCACATCGCAAGTAGTGATATCAGGTGTGTTCACTTGGTGAAAATTCATCGATTTATGCAATTTTTGGTATGTATGTTATACTTTAATAATGAGTTAAGTTAGTGCTACAACTAAAAAAAATATTCTATGTACCTACAGAAGGAAAGAGTATTAAGATATATATAAAATGTTAATCTGATTAGCTTTAATTATGAGGAATAGGAATAATTACAATTTTCTTCATTTTAGTTGTCTCTGTTTTCTAGATATTTGACAATTATCCTGTAAAACTTTTGTAATAAGAAATCTTGTTTTAAGCGAACAAGGAAAATTTCTGGTGAGGAGGAAATGAACATTGATTTAAACAATAACTGTGAGTACTATCATATTTATTATTTATCTAGTTCTCGAAATAACCTTTGGAAGAATTTGGTACTATTTGTTGCCATTTAAGCATAAAATGAATTTCAGAGAGGTAAATAACAAGCCCACATCACACATAGCATTCAGAACACAACTGAAAGACACAGGATCTGAATCTAGGACTGATTCCAAAACCCAGGAAAAAATAAAGAGAATTCAGGCATGGAGAAAAGAAATTCTAGAAGATGAGTTCTAACTTGCTGTAGTAAGACAATTAATCATCTTGAAAATTTGCTAAATAGAAAGAAAGCAAAAAATAAAGATTTCCTATTATACAAAGGCCAGTATAGCTTGAAGCTTAATAAGCAGTCTATGAATTCTTTAGTATAGCTTATTGAGAAGAGGTGATAGCTTAATTTTCTGACTCATCATTGGATGCCTTGCCCAAACAAAGCTGAATAAATCATCAGATCTTGTGCATGACCCTGGGAAGTCTGATTCAAAGATATTATTTATTCTGTATAAAGTCCTTTTGTTTGATTTTGCTTTCATTTCATTTTGTTTTACCCAGTCCCCCCTTTTTTTCCTAACGATGCCCCATTTTTTTCTGGACATTTTACAGTAACTAATTATACTGGACATGAAGCAATTGTGTAATTGCCCAATTTGGAAGAACTAAAATGATCAAAGCAGTTAAAGATTTTAAATGTTTTCTGAAGAACTGGGCAGAGAAGTGAAGAAAGAGACAATGGATTCTGGTGAGTACAATACGAAGGGGAAACCATTAAGCTTTCCAGTTTTAAAACAGACAAAGCCAGAAACTCAATTGCATGTAACCTTGGCCAAATTACTTGAACTCATTGTTTTTCTGTGAACCAAGTGTAAAGTGGCATAAAAAGACATTCACCGGGCCCCGAAGACTCTATATTTGACTTGAGGTGCTTGAGGATAAATAAATTATGTCTTTATTAGTTCAGGCTGAGACAAAAAGGTGAAATACAGTTCTTTGCAAAAAGGTGTTTTAAAGGTTCATTCTGTTTTTTCTCCCACAATTTTTCTCATCTACCCAGGTGGCCACTTGACAGTTTATTGCTGAGTTCTTAGGAGCTTGGGTAGCTGGCTATAATAATAATAATAAACATGGATATGTTTTTTCAGTATATAAAAGTGCAGAAGGGAAAAACCTGTTTTTTATTTTTATTTTTTGCGGTACGCGGGCCTCTCACTGTTGTGGCCTCTCCCATTGCGGAGCACAGGCTCCGGACACGCAGGCTCAGCGGCCATGGCTCACGGGCCTAGCCGCTCCGCGGCATGTGGGATCTTCCCAGACCAGGGCACGAACCCGTGTCCCCTGCATCAGCAGGCGGACTCTCAACCACTGCACCACCAGGGAAGCCCAAAACCTGTTTTTTAAATAACAACTTTCATGATATTTTTCCGTGTTGGAAAACAAATAGTTGTGTAGTTGCAATGTGGCCTTGCATTTTCTATTTTTATATATACCAGTATTTGGTGTTTTCTTACGGTTATCTCTGAAATTACTGATTCTGGGAAAAAACAGGGAAAATTCATAAGGTTGATGTTAACTCCTAGAAAATTCCAGAATGTATGGCTAAACAAATGGTTTTTGAGTAATCGCAAAACAAATGGTTTTTGGTAATTCTTAGAACTCAACAAGACTATCTAAGAGTTAGTTATGTCAAACAAATGTTTTAACAAAACATGTGAGAGTCTCCTAAGATATTCAAATATTCCTGCCTTAATGAGCCTT
This sequence comes from Monodon monoceros, assembly GCF_005190385.1. Classification (NCBI taxonomy): domain Eukaryota; kingdom Metazoa; phylum Chordata; class Mammalia; order Artiodactyla; family Monodontidae; genus Monodon; species Monodon monoceros. The sequence continues at coordinate 32,493,092 of NW_021703785.1, forward strand.
TATTGATCACCCTTCTTAGAACTGTAACCTTTGTTAACTTTTTGTATTCCCCACCCCTGCTTTGTTTTTCTCCTTAGCATTTTCTGTCATCTAACATGCTATTGTTTTTTAATTTTTTTTAAATAGACCTTTACTGGAGTATAATTGCTTCACAATACTGTGTTAGCTTCTGTTGTACACCAAAGTGAATCAGCCATATGCATACGTAAGTCCTCATATCCCCTCCCTCTTAAGCCTCCCTCCCACCCTCCCTATCCCACCCCTCTAGGTCATCACAAAGCACAGAGCTGATCTTCCTGTGCTAAGCTGCTGCTTCCCACTAGCTAACTAATGCACTATTTTATTACTTATTTTGTGCTTTCCTGTAGAATGTAAGCTACATGAAGAAAGGTTCTCCCCACCTCCCCCAGTCCTGTTCTCTTAGCTGCTGTATTCTCAGTATCTAGGACAGTCCATGCTACATACTAGGTGCTGAAGGCAGAAATATCTCTGCAAAGATATTGAAATACAGACTGTATGATAATACTGTTATTTGGATTGAAAGATCAATGTCCTAAAGACAATCTCAAGGAAGGTCTCGAATGCACTAAGTACTTTATAGCTCTGATGATTCTCACCAATGGCTGTTGAAAAGATCAAAGGCAGGCTTAGAAAAACTTTTGATACACCTAAGCGAGGAAGAATTGCTATACAATGACAATGACAAAACCAACTTTAACTTGATTTTTGAGGGGCTAAAACGCTAAGCTCAAGCAATAAAGCTAAAGCACAATAGAAAAAAGATATGATCTTATTTATTGAATTGAAAGAGCTGTATAGCAGTGAATAATTTACTTAATTTTCCAAGACCTGAGTTTTTTCTCCTCTGTATTAGATGGACCTGACTAGACGTTACGTGTCTTGTAAGTACTGAGATTTCTTGATCTTCTGAACCTAAGGACTGGGCAGTCAAATGGAAGTCATGGCAGTTAACCAGTGGAGGGAGAGGGACAGAGGTGGCAGTTATGGGAGCTGAAGGGACAGGGCCAATAAGACAAGGGCCAATAGTGGTTGAAGAGATGGATGTAGCTGAGCAGGCTGAGATGGAGAAGTGGGTGGAGGAAGTAGAAAAGGAAGAGGAAGGGGACGTCCCTGGTGGCACAGTGGTTAAGAATCCACCTGCCAATGCGGGGAATATGGGTTCGAGCCCTGGTCTGGGAAGATCCCACATGCCGGGGAGCAACTAAATCCGTGTGCCACAACTACTGAGCCCGTGCGCCTAGAGCCTGTGCTCCACCACAAGAGAAGCCACCGCAATGAGAAGCCTGCGCATCGTAATAAAGAGTAGCCCCTGCTCTCCACAACTAGAGAAAGCCCGCGTGCAGCAACGAAGACCCAATGCAGCCAAAAATTTTAAAATATATAAATAAATGAAAAGGAAGAGAAGAGAAGGTGGCAACGTCTTTGTCCTCGTCTCTGTGCTCTTAAAACCGTTCCTCCCCTCTCTCATTTCTGCTTTGATAGGAACACATTATCTTTGAGATCATTATCTTTTGGCAAAACAAAACAACCCCCCCCAAGGCTTTTTTAAAAGATTTATTTTATTGACGTATAGTTGATTTACAATTTTGTGTTAATTTCTGCTGTACAACAAAGTGATTCAGTTATACTACATATACATTCTTTTTCATATTCTTTTCCATCATGGTTTATTACAGGATATTGAATATAGTTCCCTGTGCTATACAGTAGGACCTGCTGTTTATCTGTTCTACATATAATAGTTTGCATCTGCTAATCCCAAACTCCCAATCCAACCCTCCCCAGCACCCCCTTCCCCTTGGCAACCAAAGTCTCTTCTCTATGTCTGTGAGTCTGGTTTCTGTTTCGTAGATAAATTCATTTGTGTCATATTTTAGATTCCACGTATAAGTGAGATCATATGGTATTTGTCTTTCTCTGTCTGGCTTACTTCATTTAGTATGATAATCCCTGGATCCATCCATGTTGCTGCAAATGGCATTATTTCGTTCTTAACTCCCCAAATCTTGAATAAAGCTGGGAATGGGATTCCACTGGCAAATGGAAACAATTGCTGTCAGGAAAGTTTTGTGTCAATGCTTCAAAATTTAGGTAACAAAACACATTCTCAAATGAGTTGGCATTTCTATACATGATAAAGACCTGCCTCTCAGGTGGAACACATCAGATTCTATTAAGGTAGCCATTGTTTTGGTTGTGTAGGTCAGTGGCCCTCAAACCTTAGTGTGCGTCAGAAACACCTGAAGGCTTGTTAAACACATTGTTTTGGGTCCCACTCTCAGAGTTTCTGAACCAGTACGTCTGGGATTGGACTCAAGAATATGCATTTCTAAGGCAGTCTCAGTTGATGTTGATGCTGTGTGGGTCTGGGGACCACACTCTGAGAACTGTTGTGCAGGCTGCATTCTGCAGTAGGGTGCCTGGCCATGGGGCAGTGCGTGGAGGATGAAATCCATAGGCTGTCTTGGCTGGAAGTCACACCAAGGAACCCCTGCAGCCCCGCTTTGGTTTAAGATTCTGTTATGCTTAAGTATGGAAAATGATATTAAACTCACTGTTGATATAACCCACTACCCCTTTTCAAATGGGGGAAATAGACTCCATGAGGAAAACATGTGGAGTGAAATAGGCTTTCGTTGAAATTCTCCTTCATAATTGCTACCATTTCTTGGTGAAGAGAAAGGGAAAAATAATGTTGGTCCTCAAGTTGAGAGATAGATTCTAGACCCTGCATTGACTTTAACCAGTTGTGTGATCTTAGACAAGTCACTTAATCTCCTGGATTCTGTCTTCTCATCTGTAAGATGAAACTGTCAGTCTACGTGATGTTTAAGATCTCTTCTTGCTCTAAAATTCATTTTGTGTGATTCTAAGTCAGAGGAGGCATTTACACCACAGTGGCAATTGACCAGTTTATCTTTGTAGCAGTTGTATTGCTTTGGAGAGTTGTTCTTTATTAATGAAAGAAGGTCTTAGTGATATTTTCTTGGAAATTGAATGCTAAGTTTCTAACAGTACCTAACACACAGTACTCAATAATATTCTATCCTTTCCCTTTCTTTTCTTTATTCCTAATGTTAATGATTCCTTGGCAAAATTTAAGTATTTTGTTTTTAGTTCAGATTAGAAAATCTGTCATTTTTAGGGAAATGTAATAAAAATTTAGACCCTTCTTTTGTACTTACAATCCTGTCACTCGCGCTGGTTGTTTATGTGTTTTGCCACCAGATAGCAGAATTACTCTTGTTATAATCTTTTTATGACTTAGATGTGTTTATTTTTTGGAGATTCTTTGATAGAGAAATGTGGGAGAGGAAGTCCTCTTTACTTATATCTGAGGACAATTGGTAGTGGAGAGAAAAGCCTTCTTGAAGGGAATCCACTTAAAAATACTGACCAAAATGTGATCAGGAAGAAAAGGTTTGAGTGGGCTTTATTTTGAAAAATAAAATTAAGAGTTATAAAAAAATATGTTCAATTGCTCTTATATTTTAACCAAATTTAGATTTTATTATATTTTGAATGGTGTACCAAAAAATGAATCAAGTTTTGGGTTTTTTTGGCAGAATCCAGTTTGTGTTCTGTTGGTTCAGTTCTGTCTCCTGAAGGAAGAGTTGCTGTCTTGGCTTATTTGCATAGTGTACTCATAAAAGAAATCTTTTTGTAAAAGAATAATTTTTGTAAAATTATTCAAGGACTTTATCAGTGTTTACATAGGCATCCCTTAATTCTTTGACGTTAGAATCCATCTCTTTGGAAATACATTGTGTCATCATACTTGTTGAAATTTCTCTTCTTCGATTGTTGACTGATTTAACTCTTTCCAGTTGCTTTGGTCATTGGCTTTGCATGTGCTCTGAACAGTCTTAGGACAGCATTTTCCTTGACCTCATGAAATCCTGGATGTTTGGTAAGATTTGCAATTTTATTTGGCTGTTGTTTACAAAAGCATGTTAACCTGAAATATGGGTATAGACATTAGTGTTTTGGGAAAAAGGATTACTTTTCTAGGAGGGGCTTTATTTATGTCGTATTTAAACAATCAGCCTAAAATCTGTGTGAGTGTGTGTGTGTGTGTGTGTGTGTGTATATACTGTATAAGAAAACATACAGGCTTTCAACGTATCTTTGTTTCATAGTTTTGAAGCATTTTCAAATTGAGTTTTGTTTCCATTTATCAAAAGCATACAAAGGCCTTATCAGTAAGGTTAAGCCCAAACTCAGTGGCTTAAAACAGCAATCACTCGTTCTCATGTATTTACAGGTTGTCTGGGTATTAGCTGGGATAGAGTGACTACAGGTAAGAGGGATTTTTGAATGATGATTAATTTTATAAGAGGTCAGTTCAATAGGAAATTTTTTCTGGTGTAATACATTTTCTTTCTATGAAGCAAACTTCAATACTGTCTGAGTTCTAATCCTGGCTCTGTTGTATCCTAACTGTGTTATCCTGGATAATTTACTTATCTTTCAATGCCTTCATTTCTTCATCTGTTAAGTGGGGATAATAATAAGACTCATTTCATTGGTTTTTATGAGGACTGAATGAGGTAAGCAACCTAGTACATGTAGAGTGGTTACTAAATGTTAACTTTTATTGTTATTAAGAGAAAAAGTTCTCTTATCATGATTAAAAGGCTAATGAGCTGGGTAAAGGGGGAGGGGAAAAGCATAGAGCTGGAGAAAGAGGTAGGGTTTGAATTTATCTTTAGTTCTCCTATCATGTAAATCAAGGAAGTTGGTAGAATGAACATTTTACTTTATTTAATAAGTATATTTAAAATATGTTTAATATATTTTCTTCATTAATAATATAAATATATTGCATATTTAATAAATACAGTGCCATTCTCTGTGTGCCTGACTCTTTGCAAGAACTTAACAAATATTAACTCATTTAATTCTCATATCAACCCTAGGAGATAGATATGATTATTGTCTGCATTTTATAGATGAGGAAATCCAGGCACAGGGCAGAGAGGTCATAAACTTCCCCAAGGTCACACAGCTGGTGAGCAGCAGAGGTGGGATTCAAAGGCACAAGGGTCTGGCTGCAGAGTCTGTGATCTTAAGGCTGTGGGGCTTGTCTATTACAGTGAGAAGCATCTCAGCAGGCTGAGGAGGTAGATGGTCCAAAATATAGATATTTAACTCAGGGACAGTGTCTTGAGGACTTGGCTTTATTCTTTCCTTCTGAACCTGAAGGTTTGAAGCTGTCCTCTTTTCTCTGTCCATTTGTCTTGCATTCTCCCCTCCATGCAGCTTATTCCAGGATGGGAAAGAGATTCCATGGGCATTAACTGCAGGCTGCTGAATGCTCGCTTCTTACAGATGTGGAGCCTTCCGGGGCTCGCTGACTTTTCATTCTCCTTCATACGAGGGGGAGAATCCAGATCACCATATTGGGCTGTTTTTGCTCTTCAGTGATGGATTTTTATTGCTAACTTAAAGAACATGGGATAACTGAAAACAACCTAGGTTTTACATCTAACTCTATTCTGTACAAAGAAGAACACGCCATGCTAATAAATCTTCTGTACAGAAAATACATCCACACAAGGCAAAGGGTGATGTTTGTAAATATAATTGAATTGAACTTCACTTTCCTGCCTTTTGCAGGGCATAGTTCAGACATGAGGAGTATGCAGTTCTGAAATGCTATCCTGTGGGTCAGCATTACAGGTAATTGCCCATTTGAGTTCTAAGATGATGACTTATCATAAACTTAGCTGAAGCTCTGAAATGCTCAGCTACATAAAACTGCAATTGTCATGGGTGGGCTGGTCAACATGGGCAGCGATGCTCAGTATTTGGAATTACGTATTTTTATTTGGTTTTGTTTACATCTCAGCTGAAGCAGCTCTCTTCGATCCAACCAAGATAGGGTGGTTTTTATTAAAAATTTAACACACATCTCCTAGCAGTATTTACTTTAATGTGGTAAATCAAGAAATTCTTCTTTTTCTGAATGAGATATGTTGGTAAGATAAACTCAGTGCTATAAGATAAATATTAACTTTATAATGAAAACTGCAGAATGCCTTGTCTGGTAGGTCCCTTGTATCTGTATTTCTCTCAGGAGATGGAAGCCATCCATGCTTCTTGCTCTACCTTGCATGAGAGGCAATGGTTTAGATTTTAATCCTTAATTATCTGTCCTAGCTCTCTTTCTAGTGCCATCTCATCCTGTGTGTTCTTCAACTTCTAATTTAAAAAATATTGAATATGTTTACTCATGCAAAAGACGAGCTGATTTGAGAGTTACAAAAGTACAACCAGGCACTTTTGCATGTAGTAATCCATGGAGGAAATACAAACTTTAGTAGACAAAATTCATTGGTGAAAAGGAGATTTTTGAAAGTATTGAAGGTAAAAAAAATCTTCTAGGAGCTCTGATGAACACGACCTAAAACACTTCCAATTAGAAAATGTTTGAGTGGAGTGCAAAGGACACCTGTGATAGTTTTGATAAAGTTACTGTTTTAGAAAGAACTGAGATATACTGCTTTTTGCCACGGTCAGTGTCCCTGTATGGGTACCTTCACGCAGTGGCACCAGTCATGAATCCTGTAAGTGACCTATTAACAATGGCAATATGAATGAAATGTGCTGCCTGGAAAATGAGGTTGCCTGGTTCTCATAAAATACCATTTTCTTTTCATAATTTATGGGATGTATTGTCCAAGGAGATGAAGTATTTCATGTTGGTCAGTTTGGGCTCTGCAGAGGCCTAATACTATGTGGAATATTTTAATGGTTGACTGATAAAACATTATTTCCTGCAACTCAGCCCGTTTTTGATTACAAACATCAAGGCTACAAACAATTTCTTACTTGGTTTATCTCTCGAGTAGTTACAAATGCTATAACCTAAATAAAGCAACCAAGCGACTACATTTTTATTGTGTGCTATTTAACCCATGAAAAATTCAGAATTAAAGATGTGGTCCTTGCTTTCAAGAGGCTGATAGTCTTGGAGGCAAAAGATTAGATTCCTGTAAAAACTATATTAATTAACCAATTCTATCAATTTTTTTATGTTGAACTGATTGTGATTTGCTACACCAGTTCTTCTTCTTCTTCTTTTTTTTTTAAATTGAAGTATAGTTGATTTACAATGTTGTGTTAGTTTCAGGTGTACAGCAAAGTGATTCAGTCACAGACATATATACATATGTGTATATATGTATGGAATCTAAAAAAATGATACAGATGAACTTACTTACAAAACAGAAATGGACTCACAGGCATAGAGAACAAACTTATGGCTACCAAAGAGGAAAGGTGGGGAGGGATAAATTAGGAGCTTGGGGTTAACAGATACATGCTACTATATATAAACAACAAGGACCTACTGTGTAGCACAGGGAACTATATCCAGTATCTTGTAATAACCTATAATGGAAAAGAATCTGAGAAACAATTCCATCATCTTTACATAGTCAATGCCTATAGGGAATCATACTCAGAATAAATACAGTTCTAATCTTCCCTTGAAACTCATGCATATTGATGACTAGCAGGAAACAGGTACAAAGATTAGATCTGAAATGCTTTGAGCATTTAGAGCTCATCCAATGTGTACAATAGATGGCAGAAAATTCCCTTCTTTAAAAAAAATATTTTGTGCATTTTCAAAGTGGAAGAGTGCTCAAACTATATCCATTCTTTGAGATTTGCAAGGCTCTTTTTTTTTTTTTCCGGTACGCGAACCTCTCACTGTTGTGGCCTCTCCCGTTGCGGAGCAACAGGCTTCAGACGCGCAGGCTTAGTGGCCATGGCTCACAGGCCCAGCCGCTCCGCGGCATGTGGGATCTTCCCAGACCAGGGCACGAACCCGTGTCCCCTGCATCGGCAGGCAGACTCTCAACCACTGCACCACCAGGGAAGCCCAAGATTTGCAAGGTTCTTTACAAAACATGAGTCATATAATCAAGTTTGTAAATAATCTGTGTAAAAGAATGTTGCAAAAACTGTATTTGACATCCTATGTGTGCTTGATCTTGTTCTCTTTTGACACCTACCACATCCTGTCTGTCCAGGCTCTTTGCTTTCCTTCTGTGACAGGGCAAATATTAGCAAATACTTTTTCACGTTTCCATCCCAAGCCTATAAGTGTTATGACAGGAGTAGTTGGAGTCTCAGTCAGAATAAGACAGGGGAGGGCACAGGTGAATATAGGATGTATTCTCATTGTGTCGGTACTGAATTTCTACTGGGGACAGAAAGTGAAGAGATTTGGGTTCACAGCTAAGGCTACAGAGTGTTGGCTGGGAGGGACTGGGCACACTCACGTGGTGATGTGGATGACCATCATGCTGCAAAACATCCTTTATTTTATAAAAGAAAGTTTTCTATTTCTGTTTCTCTCTTCCCCACCATACCCCCAGTTCTTTTTGGAAAAACCTATTTGTCATTTTGTAGGTCCAAAAAAAGGTCCAGTATCAGCAATTTCAAATGGTTCCAATAGAAGACAATACACTGTCTGAGCTGGAGACAGATTGAATTATTCCTACCATCTCTGCCCCTCCTTTGCAGTGTGACCTTGGGCAAGTCTCTTAATCTGGATAAGCCTTATTTTTCACACTTGTAAAATGGGGCAAAACATACATTTCCTCATACAACTGCTGGGAATATCAGATTATTAATAAATAATGCATAGGTATTTGTGCCTGGCATGTAATAAACACAGTCTAAGTGGCATCTAGGACATTTCTTATTTATTGTTTCAGTTTCTGAGTCTAGCACCATCCATGCTTGTGTTAGGTTCTCAGTAATGTTTGTTGAATTAAAAACCAGCCAAGTTGAAGCCTATGGTTATGGTAAATGCCCATCAAATACTTACTGCATGAGCGAGGGATTCTTGTCCCAGATCAAATGGTCCAGAGAACCACCTGGGAGTTACTCATTGCAGAGTTAACTCTGACAATTCTAGCCTGTGGGGGTTCCACTTCAAACAGGGATTCTCATGAAAAGCAAATCAAAAGTGAATTTGAAGGGGAGGTAAAATACATTATTTCTTATTAGGTCTGCTGTTTGATTTTCATTAGGCATCCTGCCTGATTCTTATTAGGACTGCCCTGATTCCTTTTAGGTCCTGGTCATTTAGGGTCAGTGCTCATGTGCTATATAATGATGTCATTATTTGCCTTTATTGTGTACATGATGTAGATAATGATTCAGGGTTTATTCCAGAAAATAATCCTAAGTACCTAATGCTGATTGGTTTAATGATACAAAAAGTAATTTGGAAAGAATGGAAGGTTTCCTGGGGCACAGCTGATGATGTGAATGTGAAAATGCTTCATTTCCCACACTTAAAGAATGGAAACAACATGCAATTATGTGGTCTTCGATGAGGTGTTTTCTTTGAAATGGTAGAACTTGGAAACTCTCCATATGAGAAAGGTGGAAAAATTTAAGTCACTGTGCCAAGGTCAGTTTTCCTTTTTTACTTCCTTTATTATTGTTATATTTATTCTTGGCTATAAACATATACTTTCTCATTTTTTTCTCTCTCTTTTAATATGAAAACATAATGGGGAGACTGATGAGATTGGCTGAGTCTGTGAAATTAAAATGAACTTTGCAATTTTGTTTATCAGCTTGGGGTCAATGACATAGAATTTCTGTATGCTATAAATGTAAATATGAACGTGAATTCCATGTGCTGAATTCATTCATGCAAAAGGCAGGCCGTTCCCATTCCCTGCCACCACCCACCCCTACCAGTTAACAATTAGCTAGTTAGATAAACGACCTTGGGGTTCTTCGTGCCTGTTCTGCTCGGCAACCTGTGGTGCCAATCCAAGCTCTTTAAGAGAGATTTGTGCTTGGATCTAGTGCTTGTGATACACTAAGACAGGTGAGAAACTGGCCACTTCTTTTTTTTTAGTGTTTTCCTTAGAATGGGATGGACTAGGAAAGCACACGGAGTGATCCCAGTACCATAGACATATTTCAAGTACCAACTTCACTGACTAGATTTTTTTTTTTTTTGCCATGCCACTGGGCTTGTGGGATTTTAGTTCCCCGACCAGGGATCGAACCCGGGCCCTCAGCAGTGAGAGCTCGAAGTCCTAACTGCTGGACCGCCAGGGAATTCCCCTGACTTGTTTTTAAACTGGACTTCATTAGGTGAGTAAATGACCCACTATTTCTATTATTTTGATTTTCAGAATTGCCCTTATCTCACAATGCCTGATTGCTACCCACACACTTATCCACTGCTTGCAGTTACATACTCTTATCTGTCTTACTGGTTGTTGTTTTATGCTCGCCGTTTCTTTGTTCTTACCAATTCTTGAATTTTTTTTTCTCATGGCTATTTTCCCCATTAAGGTGATTTTTTTTTTTTTGCAGTACGCAGGCCTCTCACTGTTGTGGCCTCTCCCGTTGTGGAGCACAGGCTCCGGACGCGCAGGCTTAGTGGCCATGGCTCACAGGCCCAGCCGCTCCGCGGCATGTGGGATCTTCCCAGACCAGGGCACGAACCCGTGTCCCCTGCATCGTCAGGCGGACTCTCAAGCACTGCGCCACCAGGGAAGCACTAAGGTGATTTTTATACCTGGAGGGGGAGATTATAAATATGGCAATTAAGCATAAGGAGTTCAGTTTCTCTTATTCACTCTTTTCCTTCTCTGAGGAGGCATTGTCTACATTTTCTCTCTCTTGTCCTTTACCGGACACCAAAATGGCCTGTTCCCCAAACTTTATCAACTCCCTTCTCACTTAGTTTTAAGTTTGGTATTCTATCACTATTTGCGGTTGTCAAAAAACAGTTTTTCCTAATTTCTATATTTGTTCTTCAACGTTTGGGGACAGAAAGGCAAAGAGCAAAGTGAGCCTAAAAGAGAGAAAGGAGAACAGAATCAGGGGAGCTGAGTTCAAGCCTTGACCTTGCTGGTTTGCTGGACGTCCTCGGGCCAGACCTGGTCACTCCTGGCTCATGGTCTTCACATGCAAAGCGAGGGGCTCAAAATGGAACGTCCAGGGTCATTTCCATTGGAGAGTGGATCATTTCCTCACCTATAACATGACCATACCATTAGCGCCTGACTTATATAGTATAGACTTAGGATTAAATCAGATTTTATGTGTATGTTTTACATGGTCTCTGTCATCGAGTAAGAGCTCACAAAGTCAATAATAGTAAACCCTGCAATAGAGCTAATTGGATACAATCCTCTGCCCAGCCCTTTCTCAACTAAAATTGTTTTCTTCTATGGGACAGAGTGAGGGAGGAGAAAGTAGGGAAAAGAGTTCTCGGGAAGGTCCCTGAGAGGGTAGGTCTCTGGGTCCCCAGGATTCTTCTAGCCCATTCACCTTGGATCAGATCAACAAAACAGTTTCCAACGAATCTGTAGAATCCTGGCATCACTGTCACCTGTCTTGGGAGTTCCAACCAGCCAGAGTACATAGAATCAATGTGCAAGGCAGAGTGGACAACCCCTCCCAGACAGCAGTGAACAGCAGCTAGCATGAGGTTGGATTTGAATCATGTGGCCAAATCCTGGAACAACCCAGCTAGCTGTGCAGACTCATCTCAGTTACTTGGTTCACTTTGCAGTAACAAGACACTGCATTTTGTAAATTTCAGGTTCTTAGATCCCATTAACCATATTTAGTTTATTTCTGGGTGAAATACATCTATTCACAGAGAAAGCTATTATATATTCTCCAAATCCAAGGCCCTAAGTGTAGATACCCTCTTTCTTATAGTTGTCATGCCTCATTTCTCAGGTTTAGAATCATTCAAAACTATTTTGGTTCCAAGTAATAGAAGTCTAACTCAAACTGGCTTAAACCTCAAAGAGGATTTATTAGTTCACATATTTGAAAAGTCAGGCCTAGTTGCATCCAGAGACTCAAAAAAGTCAATTAGGGCTTGGTCTTTTTCTCTTATTCTCTGTCACACCTCTTGTCCAAACTTTTCTCTGTTAATTAAAGTCCCAGAGAGGTTCTTGCCTTGTGGTAGCCTAGGTAAACTCAGCCCTTCATTCTACCAGCTTCACATCTAGCAAATATAGAACTTTTCTTCCATAACTGTGTCTCACTGTACTGACTAGGGTCACATAACTTTCCCCCATCCAAACAGTTTGTCCAGCTGGATGGAAGATATTGAACAATCCAGTCACCATCCCACTCCTGGTTTGGGGTCAGCCCTACCTGGTCCAAATGGGCTACGGTAGGGACAGGATGGTATTCCAAAAAGAAAGAGGATTCTTTTATCACAGTCCTCTTCTGAACAGGACTAGGTACCCGTCACACATCTCTTTCCTGGAATTTGGTGCTTAAAATAAGAGACTCACAGACATAAAAAACAAATTTATGGTTGCCAAAGGGGAAATGTGAGGGGGAGGGGTAAATTGAGAGTTTGGTGTTGATGTATACACATTACTATATTTAAAACAGATAAACAACAAGGACTTACTGTATAGCACAGGGAACTCTGCTCAATATTCTGTAATCCTAAATGGGAAAAGAATTTGAAAAAGAATAGATATATGTATATGTATAACTGAATCGCTTTGCTGTACACCTAAAACTAACACAACATTGTAAATCATCTATAGACCATTATAAAATAAAAATTAAAAAAAATAAACCATAGAGAAACCTAAAAAATTTTAAAGAAGAAAAGAAAAAGCACTTTCAATTGTTCAGTTTAATATTCAGAATAAATCCTAGTTTCTAGGTTGAATGCCCTACAGATGCTGGCGTTTAAAGTGCTAACTAGAAACATGGGAACATGTTAGTGTATAACGATTGGTAGAAAAATATAAAACACAAATGTTTTATGTACACGAAGGTCACAGTTACATAGATAAAGCCTGCAAGGGAAGTTTAAAATATGAAAATAGTTATTTTAGTATTAGAATGTTTATAGTTTTCCCTTTTAAAAATCTCTTTATCTACACGGTTTTCAAAAAAAGAAAAGAGAAAGCAAAGTGAATGAATGAAAGTTGACCTCATTAGACAGAATGTGTGTGTGTGCAGTTTGTCTTGACATCATGACAACTGCCTTCAGCGTATTCGTAGCAGCTTCGAGAGAGATTCCTGTGTCCTTCATAGCACAGCGCCTGGGTCAAATGTTCCACTTTCTCTCTTACTAAAGACTGGCCCTGCATTTCACTGATTTTTTACATTACCAAGATATTACACTTATTCAATCTTACTAGATGTTAATCCTTCACATTTTCTCGCCTTGATATCCCTCATTTTGATTTCTGTTTTCTCCATAACATAGAATTACATTATCCAGTCTCTTTCCCCTACCCTTGCTTCAAGGTTTCACCAGTCATTTATGAGTCCTGGATTAGGGTGTTTGGCGATAGGCAGCTCAGGATCAGAATAGCACCCCTGCAATGCCACCGGGTTCCTGGGCTCTCTACATTTTTCCATTCTGCCATTCTGACTTAATAACCTTGAAACGTGAAAGCCTGCCTATTACTCTTCTTTGATCATTTGTCTATTTATTTTTATTTAGGGTTCTTGATATTACCCATTTTAAAGAAAGAAGGGGACAAGTCAACTGATTTTATGAGTAAGCAATTTCAATATTTAGAAATTAAATCTCTAGGATATTTTCCTCATTTTCAAACTAATTTTGTAATCTATGTTTTTTATTTCTGTTCTCTCTTAGAGGGGAAGAAGAGTATATTGTTATTCATGGGAGAATTCTTAAAGTTTATTATTATTTGTTCTCTTACATCATTAGATTGAAATAAAACAGAAATGGCAGTTGAAATACAATTAGTAACTCTGTGTGGTTCAGAGAGAAAATTTGTGCTTACGTGTTGAGTATTTGAGACAGAAAGGCTGAGACCTCTTCAGTGTTAGCATGTCAGCATCAAGGTGGACACGTGAGCTGTCCAGCACGAGATGAAGAAGCGACACTCTTCTGTCTCTTCAATGGATTCTTTAATTCAGTGATGAGTGTGTCAATGATCAGCAGCTAAAGTTAAGAGTTATGACAAGATTGAGTAAAACCATATAAACAACCACTACTGACAGTCCTAGCTGCAGGGATGTGTCTGGGCATAGGGTTGGCCATATAGGAGGAAAAGGATGGATGGTGGACATGGATGAGGCACAGAGGTGATGGAAACCAAAGGAGTCCCTTTTCTTGCTACCTTTCTTTATTCACAAAGCCTTCTCAAGGAAAGACTTTGAAAGTGAAAGAAGAAGGACCCAGAGAAAAATGTCCTCTTTCCCCCTCTTAAACCTTTGATTTACATCCTTCTGTTTAGTAAAGAACTTTTTCACCAGTAACTCATTTGATCCATACAACAGTCCAAAAACGTAGACTGAATGAAAGTCATTGATTTCATGTGACAGATGAAGTAACTAAGCCTCAAGAAAATTTAGCGATTTGCCTGAGGATGAGCTTAGATTGTAAGTTGGGTCTTTCCGTCTCCCAATATATTTCTGTTTTCACGAAGGAATTTTATTCACGTGCATTATTTGACATTGAACTACTCTTTTTGCTACTTTGTGCTATTAATGTCTATTAAAAGGAAAGTTGGAAACTGGGCAGTGGAACAGTATAGGATTAGAAATCAAACAATATATGTCTAGTTAATTCAGTGAATACTTGATTAATATTTGGCAGTTGCATTTTCATGACAATAATAATTAATTAGAATTTCTAGATAAACAACTTCACGCAATTGCTGTGAGAATTAAATGTGATAATGCGTGTGAAAGTGTCTACCACAGTGACTGGCAGTTAGAAGGGACTCAATTAGTTGAATATGAATCTTATCAAGACTCATTTTCATGAAGATTTCTTTGAGGTAAAACTTTACTCTTTGTTAAGAAATGAACAATGGGGAAGAACCGTAGAAGGCTATCATTAATAACTAACTTCTGAAAAGCAAACCTCAGGATTTCAGTTTGGAATCTCTCCCTGCATACATCATCACCATTTCAAAATCTCTAAGATGTAACCTGTAGTCCTCCCATATAAATTTTTTCTCACATTCCTTCTTTTTGCTAATGGTGTCAACTAGCCTCAAAGTCATGAATCCCTTTGATGATGACAACATTTGTTGGCTTTTATCTTTTAGATAATGGCCACAACAATTGTTTCTTTTATTTGTTTGCTTTTCTCTCTCAATTGTTAGTACCATTAAGGGTCCTGATGCTATAATTCTGTGTTTCTAGTAGAATCTAAACCAATCCTAAAAATATTGTAGTAGCTCAATAGATATTTATCTAGTTGAAATGGATTGAACTAGACTCTATCAATAGGGTTTTGTTTTGGGGTACTTATAATAAGCTTGCACAGAGCTGTCACCAGGTGACGGCAAACATGGAAAGCTGCCAAAGGCTTGACTTTGTTCAATTAAAAAATATTGCTCGTCACATAATTTGCATATAATTTTAAATTATGACTTAATACGGCTTCCTTAAATTTTTTTAACCTTTCCAGTTTGTGTGTATGTGTGTGTGTGTTTTAATTGAAATACATCTTGAATAATATCAAAGCATTAGAAATTGTGTAATTTTTATGGTTAGGGGAGATATACAATCTTTTGAGAATTAGAGATACTTCAGGGCATAGTTTTAAATAAATGTATTTTGGGTTTAAAATGAAGAAAGAATGCTAATCTTCATCGATATTTTAAAAGGGGAAATGTGTCCCAAATAGTCAAAGCTCCTGTGAAATTGGGAGCCAGGTAAGTTTTGTCATAAGCTGTGTAGAAACTTTATCGTGGTATGATTTTTTTTGTGAAATTTCTGTCATTGGTCCTTTGCATGAATATTTATTCTGATCCCAATGGAAATCATTGCTCATCTAAAAGGGAGTTAACAATCCTTAATAGCCTCTTCTGCTTTGATTGATGTTTTTGTCACTTTCCTTGAAGTAAATAGGTTCATTAGCATACCAAATATGCTATCTGTCCTTTTACCTCTACAGGCACTTAACTGACCACTCACTTAAGATTTAAATATCCCACCTAGGGTTTTGTTGTCAGTTCAGGGTCAATGTTTCCAGGGAGAAAAGGAAAGAGCTTTATTTAGCTAGTGAATAGTTCCAAAATGTAAGAAAAATAGTTTTCTTGGTATTAAAATCTACTCTAGTTAGATCAGTTATTTATTCTGCCTTCAAAGTGTGTAAAATATCAAAATCGTTGAGATTATTGAAATCAGTGTGTATCGAGCAAAAAAAAAAACTTTGGGAAAATTGGGAAGTGGTTAAAACATTCAAGAGTCTTGAATCAAAGAGATAAAAATAATTCTTGAAACCAAGGCATGGCATCCGGAACTCAATAAATCTTAGTAAAAGACCTATTCATACACATTCTCCCAGAGTGTAAATGGATCCCAGAGAGACATGTGTGGAGTTGTGGTTACTTTTTCAGGCCTCTGAAGTTTAGAGTTAATTAAAGGGTATGGAGTGGCCTGGAAGAGGTCACTCTTGGGACAGCCCTAATTTTTCCAAGGCACTTGGGTACCATTCACATAAGCTCAGGGCCAATAAGAAACCAGAAGTGCTCTACACCCTTAATTTAATATATTTCACTTTTTCCCTGACAGATTCCTTTTTGATTAGATTTCACGGAGATCGTATATTTGCTATCATCATATATTTGTGATCCCAGTTCATGATATAGAGATCAAGAGGGGGATGTGGATGAGTGTGAGGGGAGATGAGGGGCAGATCAGAGGGGCCCAACATATCAGCTGATCGGATGGATAGGCTTTTGATGGTCTGATGCTTTCAGGTGTGGAGAAACAAGACTAAGTTCGTTTATTTGACCAGTTGTTTACAAAAATGTTCCTTATTGACGCCAAACTCTTGAAATGCCTCAAGGTAATTGATTTGAGTAATTTTTTTTTTTGCGGTACGGGGGCCTCTCACTGTTGTGGCCTCTCCCGTTGCGGAACACAGGCTCCGGACGCGCAGGCTCAGCGGCCATGGCTCACAGGGCCAGCCGCTCCACGGCATGTTGGATCTTCCCGGACCGGGGCTCGAACCCGTGTCCCCTGCATCGGCAGGCGGACTCTCAACCACTGTGCCACCAGGGAAGCCCGATTTGAGTAATTTTTTAAATATAGAGAAAAAGAATGGTATGTATAACAAACAATTCTGTGCTTCAAGTTGGAAGCCTTGAACTCCCAGTTCTGACACTTTAATGTAGATACTCTCTGAATTTGTTTCCTTTCTTAGGGAAAAAAGAAAAAAAAGAAAAGAGCTGTGAGAACAATTTGGTGAGATAATGTAGAACATGAAAACATTTTTACAAAGGTAAATTACCAATCAAATAAACAGTGCTGTTGAAATAACTTTCTAGATCCAAGATGGAGCTGCTCCTGCCTGGGGTGCCACGTCAGCAAGCCAAAACTTAGATGACTTTTCGTCCTTGTAAATGCTCCCCTTGACCAGAAACGCTGTCTATCTAGTCAGCCAGTCCCCAGACATGGAGCCCACTCTGGGCTCTGTACTTATTTCCTTATTCCTTCTCACCCCAACCAAGATTGGCTACGTAGCCCCAGCCAGAAATATATTTTCTATCTTTCTCTCCCTTGTTCTTTATTCTTTGTCCTGTACAAGCTTCCTGCCTTCTATCCCATTTTGCAGTTCTTCAAATGGAGATTGTCCACTTCATAAAGTGTTAAATAAAGTTTGTGTCACCGAAATTGTCTTCTTTAATCATGTTTTAACACGACTATTTCAAACATCTCTTTGTTTTGAAATAACAATAATTTCGGATTTACAGAAAAGTTGCATAAATCAGTACAATCCTTTCATATACTTTCACCCTGATCCCCAAATGTTAACATTTTACTACATTCGCTTAGTCCTTCCCTCTCTTTTCTGTCTCTCTTTCCATCTCTCTTTGTCTCTCTCTATGGATTTTTTTCAGAACCATTTGAAAATAAATTGTGGGGATAATGCCTCTTTCCCCCTAAATACTTCAGTATGTATTTCCTAAAAGCAAGAACATTTTCTTACATAGTCATGGTACACAATATGGAAATTAACAGTTAATATAGTACCATTATCCAATTTACAGAGCTTATTCAAATCTCACCAGTTGCTTTCTAATTAATGTCTGAGATTTACTACCACCAAATGGCCAACAATTTTAGAAATGTGTACTGGAACACATCTGATTCCTAGGAGTCAGAGAAAATGGGAAGGAAAAATAATGAAAACAAAGTGTGGCAGTTTTACTCTCTGAATAAAAGCCCACTTTTTTTTTTCTTTAAAACATTCCTTCTGAAAATACTGTGTCCATCTTTGCATAGAGGGTCAACACTGGAGAAGTGATTACGATTTACCCACTAATTCATACCTCATGAATTCAGCAAAATTCAGTGAATTTATTGAATCATCACTATATGCCAAATAACTCTGCTTAATTATTAGGAAAACTGAAATATGGTTTTTGCCTGAAAGGAGTTCCGAATGCTGTTGGGAAGATACTCTTTTCAATATGGATAAATAATTGATTCAAGAAAACATGAAGGGGAGAGAAGAAAAGAAAAAAGAAGTCTCTCTATCACATGACTTTAGATACAAAAGGGAGAATATAATTTCATGAGTTGTGTTGCCAAGGATTGGGACATGGGTGAAGGATTATTTGCTTCCCTGGCATAGGGAACACATATTTTTAAGTCCTATAAATCCAGAAATAGAGTATTAGTTCACTTTCTACCTCTCTATTATTTGGAATTACAAGCTTATCTGAATCAATAGATTCAGATTTTTTTGAAATATGGATAAATATTATTTTAAAGATTACAGCATAATAGGCATAGAATGGAAATTTTTCTAAAAAATTTCACAGTTCCCCTTTATTTTAGAAATTAAGGTAATCATTCCTTCTAATTAAATTTCCTTAGCCCACATATTAATTTAGATGGAGTATAAAATAAAAGGGGAAATATACAGAATAATTTTGAGACATACACCTTTCCCATAGGTGATACATACTTTGGGAAATATTATTCCAATGTAGTCATTTTTTGCAAAGACTAAGCAAGACACATGTGCTAAAATAAAAATTGAAGCAAAAAAAAGCACTAAAACCAAATTCAAGTAACTTACTTTAATACTGATGGTGGATTACCTTATGTTTTTTATAATAGTAGACAAGGGATGTATAAAAATAGATACTTTTCTTTATCAAATTTAGGAGACATATGATTGTCTTTCAGGTATGAAGTATATTTTCACCTGGTCAAGTATCTCTAAGGGCGATGGTACACAGGGAATCAAATGGTACACACATGGGTAGTATGATGAATAAATAAAAAGGAGTTATCCAGGTATCATTTAAGCCTAGAACACTGTCTTAGACGTTAGGTACCTCAGAACCAATAATTTGAAGAAAAATTGCAGTTAGGCCAGGGGAAAGCAACTGCAGTGATTAAGAGAAGGAAGTGATTAATTTATAAGAAAAGATTTAAGTAGACAAATATATAGCTAGGCAAGTAATGACTATGGGGTATATTATAAGATTCTACAAACATTTGAAAGTTAAAAAGGTGGGAGTAGAATTATTTAAAATGATATAAAAAAGTAAGTTACCAGGAGTAATTTAGTCAGAACTCTTCAACATTGAAAATCATTAGTTTTTAGAAAACTCTTCTAATAGGAAGTTAAAAATTCCTATTCTTTCTGAAGATTTGAAACAAGGTAGGAAATGATTCTTGATTGTGAGTAGTGGTTTTCTGGCAAGTGGAAAGACTGATCAAGTCATTTGACTCTCCATCCTTCCCCATGAACAAAAAAGTCAAAGATATTAAATCTGAGATTGGTTAACATAGTGTCTACCAATTACTCCAAGAGCTCACATTAATCTCTAGTGCCCCAATAACATTTTTAGATAGTACTACATAATTAAGTTCTCTATTATATGCTAACTTCAGCAGTTTATTATCTTTATTTGGGGGATAATAGTTGGTTTGAGCCTTCATATTTTCATTCCAAACAGAGCCTAGCAGTGTTGGGCACCCATTATGACCTCAACATATACTTTATTAAGTAGAAAGCTGTATTTACTTTGCAAGCACAGTGTTTATATTTGAGTTGATTCCATAAAAAAATATGAGATGCTTACTTGTCCCACCTCTGATTTGGAAGATTTGTTTACGTGTATAAAAAGACTTTTCTACTGCTTCATGCTCCACAAATTGGCTGTCAAATAAAAATGTCTATCTGAGCTATTCCATCCTTTCAGTCCCTATTTCTGTCTTGGTTTAAACCCTTTTAATTTGCCATGAGTTCAGTGCAAGAGCTCACATTCTTTCTGTCTTCATTGTTATCCATTTTCTATTCCTCCTCTACCTTGTTGCCAGAGACAACTTTCTAATGCAAATCTGATAGTGTCTTTTGTTGGCTCAAAAATACTCAGTGGATCACAATTACTTACAGGATAAAGTTTAAACCTATTCATTCAAGTCCTTCCAGGATCTGTCCTCAACTTACTTTTTCAGCCTCATCTCTACTTCCTGGGCTTCGGATCCCAGAGACTACACAGCCCTTCTCGCCCCCGCCTCCGCTCATGCCATTCTTTTTACCTAAACCTTTCTTACCCTCCATATTTCGACTCAGATCCATTCAAGAGAAGCTTCATAAGAGACTAATTATTCAACTTTTTGCATTTTTGGTAGCATTTATGTCACTTACATGGCTTAAATTAGTTTTGTGTCTCCTTTTCCCATGACGATACATTTCTTCTGGGACAAAATCTGGATCTTATTCACCACCACGCTCCTGAACATGTGGTCTTGTATATTGTAGGTTCTCAATAAGTTTTATGGAATGACAGAATGCTCACTGTCTTCATGTGGAAGAAATTCCAGAAACTAACAATATGGCAAAACAAATGGGTTTTTCCAACTATATTGGATTTTCTTAAACCCTCTAATAAGGCAAGGTATAATACACAACTTTTTTTTAGGTTTCCTTAGGTAATTTTCAGACTTGACTCCATTCAAGCAATGTAAAAGTGAAATATTTTACGACAAAATTCCTCCTCTACAATATTTTGACTCCTGAGTCGTGAGCTTTTCTTTTCAGCCATTATCAACACCAGACATACTATATAATTATTTAATTAATTATGACTTCTTTTCTATTTTTGCACTCTGTACTGTGAGCATCATGAAAGTAGTGCTTTGTTTTTGTTCCTTGCTTTATCCCCACTGCTCTCAACAATGTTTGACAAGAGCAAGTGTTTAATAAGTATTTGTTGAATACGTAAGTGAACTTACAGTGTGTCATTTGTGTTATTAAAAGAACTACTTTTTTGCTAGGGTTGATTTTTGGACCATTAAATTGAGCATTTTATAAAGCACAAAGCTTTGAGTCATCCAGAAAACTCACACTGATTCCTCAGAATTTTTATTTATATGTAGCAAATGGTTGACCACTGTTCACGAATGTTAATAGTAGTTATTAATAATGGCAGTCTTGCAGCACAGAAAAATATTAAATATTTATAAGGTTTTATACTTGTTACAGAAAACAGTACAAACATGAAATCCAACTTAGCTTCCCCAACAATTCTTTGGCTTTGGGGATAATAATGAACCTAATTTGACACTATTTTTGGCACATTGTTGTACATCATTTGTTTTTCATCATTCTATTCTTTTCACTGTCATTGAAAAAGTTGTTCCAGTTCCTTTTGGAACTAGAATATCTGCCAACCTGTGGTAGAATTTCTAAAAGGACTTACACATTTTAAGAGCTGGGCATGTGCAGCTTCAGGAGGAAAAGACAAATGCATACGTGCCTTAAATTATATCGGCCAAGGATTGAGCCTTTGATCTTAGACTGGCAACTTGTACCAGACACTGTGCTCACCACCCGCATGTGTACATAAGGATTTTGTTAAAGGACTCTGAAAGTGAATATATTCTACTAGCTCCCTTAAAAAAAATTAAATCAACACTTTTTCTGTCATCTCTCTCTCTTTTTAAGACCTGAACATCTAAGTATTATGATTACCAACTAATTTTGCACTGCATTTGCAATGAAGTGAGATAGAAATCCTAGTTAGTATAGAAGTGAGTAGTAACATAGTTTTTGAGTTTTAAAATTTTCCCCAAGAGTTAAGGGTGTTATTGTTTGTTCTCTTACTATCAGGATGGAATACTTAATTTCCTTTAAAGAGACCGATTAATTTTTGCTGTATTACCACCACCTCTGTGTGTATGTGTATTGTCTTATTTTTCTTTACCATTTATTGGTAATTTGGGGCTTCCATATACTAAAGTTTCTCCAAGTAGAAAACAGCATTTTCTCAGGACTTTCAGGGTTTATACACATATCAAATCTTTTTTAGGGTTAAAATCAGTCGGAATAAATGCTTAATTGAGGAGGAGAGTTTTACTTTTTTTAAAAAAAAGAATGAAACATTGACTTTTGATCATTTTATAGATTTATTCAATTAAAAATGCCAAATTCACAATGCACACTTCTCAGATAAAATTAGATTATAATCATTAGCATGATTCTACACATGCTAATTTATAGATAAAGGAATGCCAAAGTTAAGACAAATTTGAGACATATCATTGAGAAGAGATTGGAAAGGATTTTGAATTTATAAAAGCACAAGTTCTACGCCTAGTTTTGCTACAGGTTTTTCTCTGATCTTGGCAAGTCACTAGCTCCATTTGTCTTAGTGTTCCCACCTGTAAAATTGTAGTCATTAGATTTGACACTGCCTTTCTTAAAAGGGGATGTTATGAGGATGAATAAGGTAAAGCGTTGTGGTAAAATGCTTTGAGGTCTTTAGAAGAAAGGTGTTACATAAATACAGAGTATTATCTCACAAGAAAAATAGCTGCAGAACTTTAAATATAGCTACTAAGAGGCACAATCAACTCCTAATCTATTTTTTTCTCAATGTGGAAAATTCCTTACTTGAAAGAAATGATGTTCACATATTGATTGGCAATTACTTCATCACCTCTTACTATTACTGTGTCACTAATAAACTTTTAAAACTTAACTAGTTACCAAACTCCCTATCAATCCTTCTTGTTCTTCACACTGGAAACTTTGCAGTCATCTTCAGTTCTTTTCTCTCTTTTGACCCCTTAATCCTTACAGCTCTGTGTTGGAATGTTTATTAGCTCTCTTTTCTTTCTCTTTATATCCCTGGGCACCCCCAGTGAGTTATAGTGGCTAAGAGATCATATTTAGGAGCCAGAACACTTGAGTTCAAATCCCAGATTCTTTATATACTATGCAAACTTGGACATCTTATTTAACCACCCTGTGCCTCAATTTCCTCATCTATAAAATGGGTATAAGGCTAATACCTATCTAAACAGGTTGTAGAGGGAAATAAGTAAGCTAATACATGTAAAGCTGCTTATAACTATGCCTGGCATGTACTAAGTTCTCAATAAACTTTACCTATTTTTATTATATGGACAACTGCAGTAATCTTGTATTCATTTATTATTCTTTACACTTATTAAGGCACCTGCATCTTCCAATATTTGGCCTTTGCAACACAATTGCACTTTCTTTTTTAAGTTATTCCTTCTTCAATTTTGTTTTTTTTTGGGTTTTTTTTGACATTTTATATAAGACGGCATTTATTTGAAAATAAATATGAAAATTAAATAAATGTCCATACATATTAGGTTTAAACAAAGCCAGGAATGTCATGAGCCAAGTGAACAGAGGAGGTAAAGTTCTATTCCTTCAGGTCTATGGTCTTCCATGATTTCTTCTCAGTTCTTATCCTTTGAAATGTCTGAACTCCCATGTTCTATGTACTATTCAATAAAGTAAATTTGTTCTGAGCTTCTACAATACTGTGTTCTTGCACCCTGCTAGGCCGAAAGACACAGAGGTTAATAAAACCCTTGAATTCTCATTCTCTAGGAACTCACATGAGTGTGATACCTTTTGATAATAGTGTGCAGGAATTTTAAGTGTATAAACCAAGGAAAAGCAAACTCTTTCTGTAAAGGGCCAGACAGAAAATATTTTAGGCTTTGTGGGCCACATATGGCCCCTACTGAATATTCACTACTTTTCCCCTTTACAATCTTTTAAGAATGTAAAAACCATTCTTAGCTCAAGATCCTTTTTCAATTTTGAGTTGAATCCTCCCCAAGTCCCCAAACGATCATCTTCTAGTTCCTAATCATGACTTGAAATTAAACTTCTAACATTCCTCATGAACCACTTGCATCTACGCAAACTACCTGCCCACAGTTACCAATAACATAGGCAGGTGTGATCCTTCAGGCAGGTAAATATCCCTGTCATTCTTCACCATTGTATCATCAGCCTCCACTCTAAGAACCTCCATTTCTTTTGGAAAATATATACTCATCCTTTCCCTGCTTCACATTTCTGCTTCGCTATGGAGCCCTTTCCAATAATTTACTCCTTCTTCCTACCTATCTAATCACTTCAAGAACATTAACACATCAGCACGTTGTGTAGATTATTAATGTACAACTGAATTTGATTAAGTAGTTGATGTATTTGTATTTTTACGTACAGTATAACTTTATATTGCTTTTTTGTTAGAAATCAATCATGTTTATTTCACAAATCGGACTCTTGCTTTCTTACTCTTTTTTTTTTAACATCTTTATTGGAGTATAATTGCTTTACCATGGTGGGTTAGTTTCTGCTTTATAACACACTGAATCAGCTATACATACACATATATCCCCATATCTCCTCCCTCTTGTGTCTGTCTCCCACCCTCCCTATCCCACCCCTCTAGGTGGTCAAAAATCACTCCCTGTGCTATGTGGCTGCTTCCCACTAGCTGTCTATTTTACATTTGGTAGAGTATATATGACCATGCCACTCTCTCACTTCGTCCCAGCTTACCCTTCCCCCTCCCCGTGTCCTCAAGTCCATTCTTTACGTCTGCGCCTTCATTCCTGTCCTGCCCCTAGGTTCTTCATAACCTTTATTTTTTTTAGATTCCATATATATGTGTTAGCGTACGGTATTTGTTTTTCTCTTTCTGACTTACTTCACTCTGTATGACAGACTCCAGGTCCATCCACCTCACTACAAATAACTCAATTTCATTTCTTTTTATGGCTGAATAATATTCCATTGTATATATGTGCCACACCTTCTTTATCCATTCATCTGTCAATGGACACTTAGGTTGCTTACACGTCCTGGCTATTGTAAACAGAGCTGCAATGAACATTGTGGTACATGACTCTTTGAATTATGGTTTTCTCAGGGTATATGCCCAGTAGTGGGATTGCTGGGTCACATGGTAGTTCTATTTTTAGATTTTTAAGGAACCTTCATACTGTTCCCCATAGTGGCTGTATCAATTTACATTCCCACCAACAGTGCAAAAAGGTTCCCTTTTCTCCACACCCTCTCCAGCATTTACTGTTTGTAGATTTTTTGATGATGACGATTCTGACCAGTGTGAGGTGATACCTCATTGTAGTTATGATTTGCCTTTCTCTGATAATTACTGATGTTGAGCATCCTTTCATGTGTTTGTTGGCAATCTGTATATCTTCTTTGGAGAAAGGTCTACTTAGGTCTTTGGCCCATTTTTGGATTGGGTCATTTGTTTTTTTGATATTGAGCTGCATGAGCTGCTTGTAAATTTTGGAGATTAATCCTTTGTCAGTTGCTTCATTTGCAAATATTTTCTCCCATTCTGAGGGTTGTCTTTTTGTCTTGTTTATGTTTTCCTTTGCTGTGCAAAAGCTTTTAAGTTCCATTAGGTCCCATTTGTTTATTTTTGTTTTTATTTCCATTACTCTAGGAGGTGGGTCTAAAAGGATCTTGCTGTGATTTATGTCGTAGAGTGCTCTGCCTATGTTTTCCTCTAAGAGTTTGATAGTGTCTGGCCTTACATTTAGGTCTTTAATCCATTTTGAGTTTATTTTTGTGTATGGTGTTAGGGAGTGTACTAATTTCATTCTTTTACCTGTAGCTGTCCTGTTTTCCCAACACCACTTATTGAAGAGGCTCTCTTTTCTCCATTGTATATTCTTGCCTCCTTTGTCAAAAATTAGGTGACCATATGTGTCTGGGATTATCTCTGGGGTTTCTATCCTGTACCATTGATCTATATTTCTGTTTTTGTACCAGTACCATACTGTCTTGATTAATGTAGCTTTGTAGTCTGAAGTCAGGGAGCCTGATTCCTCCAGCTCTGCTTTTTTGTTTTTTTTTTTTTTGCGGTATGCGGGCCTCTCACTGTTGTGGCTTCTCACATTGTGGAGCACAGGCTCCGGCCGCGCAGGCTCAGCGGCCATGGCTCACGGGCCCAGCCGCTCTGCGGCATGTGGAATCTTCCTGGACCCGGGCATGAACCTGTGTCCCCTGCATTGGCAGGCAAACTCTCAACCACTGCACCACCAGGGAAGCCCCAGCTCCGTTTTTCTTTCTCTAGATTGCTTTGGCTATTCGGGGTCTTTTGTATTTCCATACAAATTGCGAGATTTTTTGTTCTAGTTCTGTGAAAAATGCTGTTGCTAATTTGATAGGGATTGCATTGCATCTGTAGATTGCTTTTGGTAGTATACTCATTTTCACAATGTTGATTCTTCCAATCCAAGAACATGGTATATCTCTCCATCTGTTTGTATCATTTTCAATTTCTTTCATCAGTGTCATATAGTTTTCTGCATACAGGTCTTTTGTCTCCTTAGGTAGGTTTATTCCCAGGTAAATTTTTATTCTTTTTGTTGCATTGGTAAATGGGAGTGTTTCCTTAATTTCTCTTTCAGATTTTTCATCGTTAGTGTATAGGAATGCAAGAGATTTCTGTGCATTAACTTTTTATCCTAATACTTTACCAAATTCATTGATTAGCTCTAGTAGATTTCTGATGGCATCTTTAGGATTCCCTATGTATAGTATCATGTCATCTGAAAACAGTGATAATTTTACTTCTTCTTTTCCAATTTGAATTCCTTTTATTTCTTTTTCTTCTCTGACTGTCATAGCTAAAACTTCCAAAACTATGTTAAATAATAGTGGTGAGAGTGGGCAAACTTATCTTGTTCCTGATCTTAGTGGAAATGGTTTCAGTTTTTCACCATTGAGAATGGTGTTTGCTGTGGTTTTGTCGTGTGTGGCCTTTATTATGTTGAGGTAGGTTCCCTCTATGGCCACTTTCTGGAAGGTTTTTATCATAAATGGATGTTGAATTTTGTCAAAAGCTTTTTCTGCATCTCTTGAGATGATCATATGGTTTTTATTCTTCAATTTGTTAATATGGTGTATCACATTGATTGATTTGCGTATATTGAAGAATCCTTGCATTCCTGGGGTAAATCCCACCTGATCATGATGTATGATCCTGTTAATGTGCTGTTGGATTCTGTTTGCTAATATTTTGTTGAGGATTTTTGCATCTATGTTCATCAGTGATATTGGTCTGTAATTTTCTTTTTTTGTAGAATCTTTGTCTGGTTTTGTTATCAGGGTGATAGTGGCCTCATAGAATGAGTTTGGGAGTGTTCCTTCCTCTGCAATTTTTTGGAAGAGTTTGAGAAGGATGGGTGTTAGCTCTTCTCTTAATGTTTGATAGAATTCACCTGTGAAGTCATCTGGTCCTGGACTTTTGTTTGTTGGAAGATTTTTAATCACAGTTTCAATTTCATTACTTGTGGTTGGTCTGTTCATATTTTCTGTTCCTTCCTGGTTCTGTCTTGGAAGGTTATACCTTTTTAAGAATTTGTTCATTTCTTCCAGGTTGTCCATTTTATTGGCATAGAATTGCTTGTAGTAGTCTCTTAGGATGCTTTGTATTTCTGCGGTGTCTGTTGTAACTTCTCCTTTCTCATTTGTAATTTTATTGATTTGAGTCCTCTCCCTCTTTTTATTGATGAGTCTGGCTAATGGTTTATCAATTTTGTTTATCTTCTCAAAGAACCAGCTTTTAGTTTTATTGATCTTTGCCATTGTTTTCTTTGTTTCTATTTCATTTATTTCTGCTCTGATCTTTATGATTCCTTTCCTTCTGCTAACTTTGGGTTTCGTTTGTTCTTCTTTCTCTAGTTCTTTTAGGTGTAAGGTTAGATTGTTTATTTGAGATTTTTCTTGTTTTTTGAGTTAGGCTTGTATAGCTGTAAACTTCCCTCTTAGAACTGCTTTTGCTGCACCCCATAGGTTTTGGATTGTCGTGTTTTCATTGTCATTTGTCTCTAGGTATTTTTTGATTTCCTCTTTGACTTCTTCAGTGATCTCTTGGTTATTTAGTAACATATAGTTTAGCCTCCATGTGTTTGTGTTTTTTATGTTTTATTCCCTGTAATTCATTTCTAATCTCATAGCGTTGTGGTCAGAAATGGTGCTTGATATAATTTCAATTTTCTTAAATTTACTGAGGCTTGATTTGTGACCCAAGATGTGATCTATCCTGGAGAATGTTCTGTGCACACTTGAGAAGAAAGTGTAATCTGCTGTTTTTGGATGGAATGTCCTATAAATATCAATTAAATCTATCTGGTCTACTGTGTCATTTAAAGCTTCTGTTTCCTTATTTGTTTTCATTTTGGATGATCTGTCCATTGGTTTAAGTGAGGTGTTAAAGTCCCCCACTATTATTGTGTTACTATCGATTTCCTGTTTTATAGCTGTTAGCAGTTGCCTTATGTATTGAGGTGTTCCTATGTTGGCTGCATATATATTTATAATTGTTATATCTTCTTCTTGGATTGTTCCCTTGATTATTATGTAGTGCCCTTCCTTGCCTCTTGTAACATTCTTTATTTTCAAGTCTATTTTACCTCATATGAGTATAGGTACTCCAGCTTTCTTTTGATTTCCATTTGCATGGAATATCTTTTTCATCCCCTCCCTTTCAGTCTGTATGTGTCCCTAGGTCTGAAGTGGGTCTCTTGTAGACAGCATGTATATGGGTCTTGTTTTTGTATCCATTCAGCAAGCCTGTGTCTTTTGGTTGGAGCATTTAATCCATTCACGTTTAAGGTAATTATCGATATGTATATTCCTATGACCATTTTCTTGATTGTGTTGGGTTTGTTTTTGTAGATCCTTTTCTTCTCTTGTGTTTCCCACTTAGAGGAGTTCCTTTAGCATTTTTTGTAGAGCTGGTTTGGTGGTGCTGAATTCTCTTAGCTTTTGCTTATCTGTAAAGCTTTTGATCTCTCCGTCAAATCTGAATGAGATTGTTGCTGGGTAGAGTAATCTTGGTTGTAGGTTCTTCCCTTTCATCACTTTAAGTATATCATGCCAATCCCTTCTGGCTTGTAGAGTTTCTGCTGAGAAATCAGCTGTTAACCTTATGGGAGTTCCTTTGTATGTTATTTGCCATTTTTCCCTTGATGTTTTCAATAATTTTTCTTTGTCTTTAATTTTTGCCAATTTGATTACTATGTGTCTCAGTGTGTTTCTCCGTGTGTTCATCCTGTATGGGACTCTCTGTGGTTCCTGGACTTGGGTGGCTATTTCCTTTCCCATGTTAGGGAAGTTTTTGACTATAATCTCTTCCTTCTGGGACCCCTACAATGTGAATGTTGTTGTGTTTAATGTTGTCCCAGAGCTCTCTTAGGCTATCTTCATTTCTTTTCATTGTTTTTTCTTTATTCTGTTCTGAAGCAGTGAATTTCGCCATTCTGTATTCCAGGTCACTTATCCCTTCTTATGCCTCAGTTATTCTGCTATTGATTCCTTCTAGTGTAGTTTTCATTTCAGTTATTGTATTGTTCATCTCTCTTTGTTTGTTCTTTAATTCTTCTAGGTCTTTGTTAAATATTTTTTGCATCTTCTCGATCTTTGCTTCCATTGTTTTTCTGAGGCCCTGGATCATCTTCACTATCATTATTCTGAATTCTTTTTCTGGAAGGTTGCCTATCTCCACTTCATTTTGTTGTTTTTCTGGGGTTTTATCTGTTCCTTAATCTGGTAGCTCTTTGGCTTTTCATCTTGTCTATGTTTCTGTGAATGTGGTTTTTGTTCCACAGGCTGCAGGATTGTAGTTCTTCTTGCTTCTGCTCTCTGCCCTCTGGTGCATGAGGCTATCTAAGAGGCTTGATGGGAGGGAATATTTTCTCCATTCTTTTTCCATGATTTTGGACCATCTTTACTATCATTACTCTGAATTATTTTTCAGGTAGACTGCCCATTTCCTCTTCATTTGTTAGGTCTGGTGGGTTTTTACCTTGCTCCTTCCTCCACTGTGTGTTTCTCTGTCTTCTCATTTTGCTTAACTTACTGTGTTTGAGTTCTCCTTTTCGTAGGCTGCAGGTCATAATTCCTGTTGTTTTTGCGTCTGCCTCCAGTGGCTAAGGTTTGTTCAGTGGGTTATGTAGGTTTCCTGGTGGAGGGAACTATTGCCTTTGTTCTGGTGGATGAGGCTGGATCTTGTCTTTCCGGTCAGCAGGTCCGTGTCTGGTGTTGTGTTTTGAGGTGTTTGTGACCTTATTATGATTTTAGACAGCCTCTCTGCTAATGGGTGGGGTTGTGTTCCTGTCTTGACAGTTGTTTGGCATAGGGTGTCCAGCACTGTAACTTGCTGGTCGTTGAGTGGAGCTGGGTCTTATTGTTGAGTTGTAGATCTCTGGGAGAGCTTTCGCCGTTTGATATTACATGGAGCTGGGAGGTCTCTGTTGGACCTACGTCCTGAACTTGGCTCTCCCACCTCAGAGGCACAGGCCTGACACCCAGAGCACCAAGACCCTGTCAGCCACATGGTTCAGAAGAAAACAGAGTAAAAAAAGAAAGAAGGAAGGAAAAAATAAAATAAAATAAAGTTATTAAAATAAAAAATAATTATTAAAAAATAAAAAAAATAATTATTTAAAAAAATTAAAAAGTAATAAAAAAAGAAAAAAACGGAAAGCCAGAACCTTTGCACAAATGGTAAAAGCAAAGCTATACAGACAAATTCACACAAAGAAGCATACACATACACACTGACAAAAAGAGAAAAAGGAAAAAAATATATATATTGTTGTTCCCAAAGTCCACCGTCTCAATTTTGGGATGACTCATTGTCTATTCAGGTATTCCACAGATGCAGGGTACATTGAGGTGATGGTGGAGATTTAATTCGCTGTTCCTGAGGCTGCTGGGAGAAATTTCCCTTTCTCTTCTTTGTTCGCACAGCTCCTGGGGTTCAGCTTTGGATTTGGACCCACCTCTGTGTGTAGGTCGCCTGAGGGCGTCTGTTCTTCTCTTAGACAGGACGGAGTTAAAGGAGCCACTGATTCGGGGGCTCTGGCTCACTCAGGCCGCGGGGAGGGAGGGGTACGGATGTGGAGCGAGCCTGCGGCGGCAGAGGCTGGCGTGACATTGCACCAGCCTGAGGCGCGCTGTGCGTTCTCCCAGGAAGTTGTTCCTGGATCACGGGACTCTGGCAGTGGCGGGCTGCACAGGCTCCCTGGAAGGGGGGTGTGGATAGTGACCTGTGCTTGCGCACAGGCTTCTTGGTGGCGGCAGCAGCAGCCTTAGCATCTCGTGCTGGTCTCTGGTGTCCACACTGATAGCCATGGCTCACGCCCGTCTCTGCAGCTAATTTAGGTGGTGCCCTGAATACCCTCCCCTTGTACACCCCGAAACAATGGTCTCTTGCCTCTTAGGGAGGTCCAGACTTTTTCCCGGACTCCCTCCCGGCTAGCCGTGGCGCACTAGCCCCCTTCAGGCTGTGATCACGCCGCCAACCCCAGTCCTCTCCCTGGGATCTGACCTCCAAAGCCCGAGCCTCAGCTCCCAGCCCCCGCCCACCCCGGTGGGTGAGCAGACAAGCCTCTCGGGCTGGTGAGTGCTGGTCGGCACCGATCCTCTGTGCGGTAACCTCTCTGCCTTGCCCTCTGCACTCCTGTTGCTGCGCTGTCCTCCAGGGCTCTGAAGATTCCCCCGGGCCACCCGCCATCTCCGCCCGTGAAGGGGCTTCCTAGTGTGTGGAAACCTTTCCTCCTTCACAGCTCCCTCCCAGAGGTTCAGGTCCCGTCCCTATCTTTTGCCCCTATTTTTTCTTTTTTCTTTTGCCCTACCCAGGTATGTGGGGAGTTTCTTGCCTTTTGGGAGGTTTGAGGTTTTCTGCCAGCATTCAGTAGGTGTTCTGTAGGAGTTGTTCCACGTGTAGATGTATCTCTGATGTATTTGTGGGGCGGAAGGTGATCTCCACGTCTTACTTTTCCACCATCTTGAAGGTCTTATATTGCTCTTTGAATCAGGGTGAGACATTACCCATACCATAGTGAGGAGTCTGGAGACTTTTTCTTTCTTGCCATGGGTACTATAAATTAGATGGAAATGGGTCTTGTATGTACGGAGTTCTCTGACAGACTTCTAAAAGTATCCTTTGTTGATTGTGCAGTTCCAGAGCATACGGCTTCTCTGGCTTCCTGTTTAGTCTCTTGGATTCCCAAATTTTAAATGAACTGCTTACTACTGCAAGTTTCAAGCTGAGCAGATATCATATGTAAATACATTGTTTTAGGGAACCTTAGAGAAAAATTCTAAGCAAACAGTAATAACTACTCATAGAATCATAGAAGCTTGGGCATAGAAAGGTCATAACATGTTATCTATTTTTCAAGACCAAGAAATCACGGTAGACTCTGTTTCTGTTAACTTAATAGAGGATAATTCTGGAGAACGATCTGATATTTCAATGTCTCCACAAATATCTAATTTTAAATAACACTCGTTTCTTCTTTAAATATATTGTATCATGTGATTTTAGCAAAGCTTAGAGTCCAGAAGATTTCTGACTTGTGAATGAGAGTAGGCATGTGATGTCTAGTGCTGAATTTGAAGTTAATACTATTTTACAGTGTCTACACTTTTCCGTCTCAATTCTTTCCCTCAAAACTTTAGTAAAATCTATTCTACTGATTTTACTGGGGACCGGTTGACCCCGCCTCATTTCTGGGTTAGACACATAATGTTATAAACGAATAAGTATAAATTTTATTGGGTACATTTGTAATTTTCATCATTTAGAGCCACAGATTATCTTCAATAGAATACCATGGAATTTTGTTAGAATACTAGGCCTCTCTCCAGATTTACCAAAAAATCCCTGGGGTTGAGTACAGAAATTCTTGTGCACACTGAAGTTTAAGAACCACTGCCTTTGAAGCGTGTCCCCTATTTTGTGTATATTTCCCCTTTAGACTATAGGTATCTTGAGAACCATAATATTTTATATTTTTGCAAAATTTATGGGATTTCTATTTAATTTGCAAGTCCCTTGGCAACCATCCCATCACAAATGCTCAATAAATATTGTTAAAATGAAATGGAATGTATTTGCCATTTTACACACTTCCAGAAAATCTCACAAGATGTCAGAAAAAAAAAATAACTCTATGAAAATGCCTGCTCTCTTTTGCTCTCTTCTTTGGAGGTTCCTGAGCACCAGTGTATTAGGTGACAGTTGAACTATGGTGGAAATTGACAAAGCCATTATGGTTTAAGGCAAATATAGTATCCTTCCAAATCTCCAAATTGTGAACAGTTGTAAGCCTTCTGATCATATCAAATGACATTTGCCCCAAGCATGGTGGTAAAATTGAGAAGAGTAAGACTTCACAGACCTTTTGGTCCAATAATCTTCATAGTTGCTAGTGGCTCCTTAAGTTCCAGACCCATATGGCCAAATTCCTTCTTGGTCTCTACTTGATGTCTAACAAGCATCTCAAACTCAACTTTCCCATGTGCTCAGATCAAAGTCCTTGGAGTAATTTTCAACTCCCTTCTCTTTTTTAACTACATCTTCTCTATGAGCAAATATTTCAGTGCTACTTTCAAAATATGTGTGCAGAACCCAACCACTTTTTAATTTCTTCACTCCATCCCTGGTCCAAGTCACCATCATCTTTGGCTCGATCATTCTATTAGCCTCCTAACTTGTCTTTCTACTTCCACATTCGTCTCTTTTTGTCTTTTCTCAATGCAGCAGTCACCGGGAAAAATATTTACCATATTATGTCATTACTAGACTCAAAACTCTCAGTGCTTCCCATTTCACTCAAAATAAAGCTGAAGCTCTTACAACAAAAATCAGTTTTATTTCAGCAACATAACCAGTTTTATTTTAGCAACATACTATAATTATATTAGAAGAAAGAAAATACTGAATTTAGACAAAAAATACTTGTTAACCTTCTTTAAATTAGCTCTTACTATGTGCATTTAAAAAAAGAATTACCCCCATATACAAGCTTTCATTGCACTTTATCCATTCATATTTTTTTATCAAGCACAATCTTTATTTATTAATATTTATTTACCAAGGAGGGCTCAGTATTTGTCCAAGCACTATGAGTACCCAAGTGTATGTAGAAGACATGGTTTACTGCAGACCTTTGTTAAACCTGGGTAGAGTTGGGACAGCCAACCACTGTAATTACAGAAAGATCTTTATTTCCTTTAGTTTACTTACTGCCAGAGATTGAAATATTTGGTGACTTTTTCTTTAGAAAGAAAAGTTTTATTACTCTTAGTTTTGCTTTAAATATTTCTTCTTTCCTTAGTGTATTGCCTTTCTAACTTGTTACAATTGTAATATAGATCATATGTAGAGGAGATGAGGGAAAGAGTTGAAATCTGGACAGTGTCTTCATAATTTTTATATCACTTTGTAATTACACTCCTAAAGAAGAATGTAAATCCTAAAATTAAAAGAAAACCCACCAGTTCAACATAGTTGGTATTTGAAATCAAATAGAAAAAGTACGTTTTATCCATCTAAAATAATTAACTTCTCTGTCAGTTGAGAGCACCGAATCTTAACCACTAAACCACCAGGGAAATTGAGACAGTGTTGTAGAGATAAAACTAAAATTCTTTTCTTATAAAATTTATAGCCTACTTGGAAATGATTATTACAGATTTGGTATACTTATATATTTTAATATGCAATAATATGAAATGATATTAAATGACTAATAAGAAAATACTTTACAAATATTGGCACCTTTTATTTAATGATGAGAAAATCCGTGATTTCCTAAATTAGCCAATACCTAAAAAAAAAAAAAAAGTAAACCCAGAGCTGTAGGAAATAAAAACTTTATTTATTTATTTTTTAAATCTAAAAATCTCTCTGGGGCCTGCTAGCCAATAGAAAATGTTTCACTAACCTATGCCTTTCAATGATTAGAAGTACCACAGCCAGCCAGGCAGCCTCCACTGTATTAGTGCTATGGCTGTGCAGTCATATTTTTTAGTATGTTATTTTCTTTTCAAGGGAAAAATTGGTAAGAGGTACTTAGAGTAAACTATAGTCCTATCAATTTTACATAAAATATTGATAAGAAATAAAAATTTAGCATCTCTGGTGTGAAGTCACTAGACTGCATAAAATACAAATATATAGATTAAGGAAAGTTAACATAATCTTTTTATGAGAACTAAAATCAATTACATGTCAGCTTTGTAGTATTATAAATGTATTTAGTCAGCATAGAATTTTTCCAGCAGTGTTTTTTGCAGATTGAAATTGACTAACCAGATGTTAAATATTAAATAGAACTAATCAAAGCATGGTTCAAGAGGCTTTAAAAGCAATGATCAAAGGGAGCTATTTATTACCTGTTTCATGTTGCTGGTGAAATATTGGTTCTGTGATTTTATATTTAACTTAGTTTTTTCAAGATCCCATTTTCTAGCTTTACATTAACAATAATTAACGTTAATAAATTAACTCATAAACTATGTAATTGGATCATTGTGCATAATCATAGTTGGAAGCTTGACCAAGAAATTTAACGCTCAATTCATAGAAATAAAATCTTAGTAGGCTATTTAGTACATATATCACGTTTAGTAATAAGTATTGAAAAATACTATGATTCACTTGGTCCATGTCTACACACACACACACACACACACACACACACACACACACACACACATAAAAACAAAACCGTGGGGCTTCCCTGGTGGCGCAGTGGTTGAGAATCTGCCTGCCAATGCAGGGGACACGGTTTGAGCCCTGGTCTGGGAAGATCCCACATGCCGCGGAGCAACTAGGCCCGTGAGCCACAACTACTGAGCCTGAGCGTCTGGAGCCTGTGCTCCGCAACAAGAGAGGCCGCGACGGTGAGAGGCCCGTGCACCGCGATGAAGAGTAGCCCCTGCTCGCCGCAACTAGAGAAAGCCCTCACGCAGAAACAAAGACCCAACACAGCCAAAAATAAATATAAATAAATAAAAATAAAAAACGTGAACAGTAAGGGATCTTGGAACAATCATATGAAATCATAATTTCATAAAAGTAATTATTCAATTTTTAAAAATATATAAATAATGATTTTGGCGGAATATTTCCAGAAAAGGAATTTCATAGTCTCATAAACTTATCCCCTTATACTTCATTGTGCCAACACTTTTTGTTTATATTTAACAATAACTTTTCATAAGAGCTTAATTGAGCTCATTTTCTCTTGATGTATATTAGACAGAGCAGAGCTGATAGACTTTTCAGTACCTGATGTTATTAATTTTATTATATCACAATATTTTATATGATAATTTATATAATTTAAGAAAACATCTTTCAAAATTTAAAGGTTATATGAACAATGAAATTCATGACTACTCACACATCATTAAATATATTTTACTAATATATAATGTGTTTTTTTGTATTTCATGTTGGAAGAAAAAAGGGAAATGAGGTCAAAGTAGTAAGACTATTCAGAATAAGTGTAACCTTATTCATAAATTTTCTTGCTCTACTAAGTTGTTTTTGATCCAATTTTCAGTTGATTTGCTTTAAATTAATTGTATTCTGTTAATAATCAGTTTTAAGCAATCATTATTTCAAATTTTCAAAGAAAAATACCTGTTTTGATATTGGGGGTATTGATTCTTCTACAGAAATGAAGATTCTTTTACAAAAATGACATTTATAGATTCTCTGCCTTGATCATGTTAAGTTTCATTATAGTGTTAAAAGCAAATCAAGACAAATTTATTCATTAGAGAAAACGGTGTATAGTCATATACCCCAACCATACATGTCTATCTTTAAATGTCATTAATACACTGTCTTAAAATGGCCCTTTTCAGCTGATTCCAAACCTACCTTCTCCAAAAATTCTCCCACCAGATGGATCATATCCCACTCTTACAGCTCCCTTTGGCTTTCCCCTCAGTTTTACTGAGACATAATTGACATATAACATTGTATTAGTTTCAGGTGTACAACATAATGATTTGTTATATGTATATATTGCAAAATGGTCACCACTTTAGTTAGCATCCATAACCTAGCATAGTTACAATTTATTTTTTGTGATGAGAACTTTTAAGATTTACTCTCAGCAATTTTCAACCATACAATCCAGTAGTGTTTACTGTAGTATGTATATATATATATCACATTTTCTTTATCCGTTCATCCATTGATGCACATCTAAGTTGTTCCCGTGTCTTGCCTATTAGAAATAATGCTTCAATAAACATGGGGGTGCATTATCTCCTTGAAATAGTGATTTCATTTCCTTTGGATAAATACCCAGAAGTGGGGTTGCTGGAGCTATGGTAGTACTATTTTTAATTTTTTGAGGAATCTCCATACTGTTTTCCATAGTGGTTACATCAATTTACATTCCCATTAATGGTACACAAGGGTCCTTTTTTCCACATTCTGCCCAACACTGTTATCTCCTGTCTTTTTTTTTTTTTTAACATCTTTATTGGAGTATAATTGTTTTACAATGGTGTGTTAGTTTCTGCTTTATAACAAAGTGAATCAGTTATACACATACATATGTTCCCGTATCTCTTCCCTCTTGCGTCTCCCTCCTTCCCAACCTCCCTATCCCACCCCTCTAGGTGGTCACAAAGCACCGAGCTGATCTCCCTGTGCTATGTGGCTGCTTGCCACTAGCTATCTATTTTACGTTTGGTAGTGTATATATGTCAATGCTACTCTCTCACTTCGTCCCAGCTTACCCTTCCCCCTCAGCATATCCTCAAGTCAATTCTCTAGTAGGTCTGTGTCCTTATTCCTGTCTTACCCCTAGGTTCTTCATGATCTTTTTTTTTTTTTCTTAGATTCCATATATATGTCTTAGCATACAGTATTTGTCTTTCTCTTTCTGACTTACTTCACTCTGTATGACAGCCTCTAGGTCCATCCACCTCACCACAAGTAACTCAAATTCGTTTCTTTTTATGGTTGAGTAATATTCCATTGTATATATGTGCCACATCTTCTTTATCCATTCGTCTGTTGATGGACACTTAGGTTGATTCCATGTCCTGGCTATTGTAAATAGAGCTGTAATGAACATTTTGGTACATGACTCTTTTTGAATTATGGTTTTCTCAGGGTATATGCCCAGTAGTGGTATTGCTGGGTTGTATGGTAATTCTGTTTTTAGTTTTTTAAGGAACCTCCATACTGTTCTCCATAGTGGCTGTATCAATTTACATTTCCACCAACAGTGCTAGAGTGTTCCCTTTTCTCCACACCCTCTCCAGCATTTATTGTTTCTAGATTTTTTGATGATGGCGATTCTGACTGGTGTGAGATGATATCTCATTGTAGTTTTGATTTGAGTTTCTCTAATGATTAATGATGTTGAGCATTCTTTCATGTGTTTGTTAGCAATCTGCATATCTTCTTTGGAGAAAATTATAGGACACTGATGAAAGAAATTGAAAATGACACAAACAGATGGAGAGATATACCATGTTCTTGGATTGGAAGAATCAACATTGTGAAAATGATTCTACTACCCAAAACAATCTACAGATTCAATGCAATCCCTAACAAACTACCACTGGCATTTTTCACAGAACTAGAACAAAATATTTCACAATTTGTATGGAAACACAAAAGACCCCGAATAGCCAAAGTAATCTTGAGAACAAAAACTGGAGCTGGAGGAATCAGGCTCCCTGACTTCAGACTATACTACAAAGCTACAGTAATCAAGACAGTATGGTACTGGCACAAAAACAGAAATATAGATCAATGGAACAGGATAGAAAGCCCAGATTTAAACCCACGCACATATGGTCACCTTATTTTTGATAAAGGAGGCAAGAATATACAGTGGAGAAAAGACAGCCTCTACAATAAGTGGTGCTGGGAAAACTGTACAGCTACATGTAAAAGAATGAAATTAGAACACTCCCTAACACCATAAACAAAAATAAACTCAAAATGGATTAAAGACCTAAATGTAAGGCCAGACACTATCAAACTCTTAGAGGAAAACATAGGCAGAACACTCTATGACATAAATCACAGCAAGATCCTTTTAGACCCATCTTCTAGAGAAATGGAAATAAAAACAGAAATAAACAAATGGGACCTAATGGAACTTAAAAGCTTTTGCACAG
Source organism: Monodon monoceros (assembly GCF_005190385.1). Lineage (NCBI taxonomy): Eukaryota > Metazoa > Chordata > Mammalia > Artiodactyla > Monodontidae > Monodon > Monodon monoceros. The sequence goes on from NW_021703785.1 coordinate 32,532,390, forward strand.
CAAAGGAAACCATATACAAGACCAAAAGAGAACCCTCAGAATGGGAGAAAATATTTGCAAATGAAGCAACTGACAAAGGATTAATCTCCAAAATTTACAAGCAGCTCATGCAGCTCAATAACAAAAAAACAAGCAACCTAATCCAAAAATGGGCAGAAGACCTAAATATCTCCTGTCTTTTTTTGGCAGTACACAGCCCTCTCACTGCTGTGGTCTCTCCAGTTGCGGAGCACAGGCTCCAGACGCACAGGCTCAGCAGCCATTGCTCATGGGCCTAGCCGCTCCGCGGCATGTGGGATCTTCCCGGACCGAGGCATGAACCAGTGTCCCCTGCATCGGCAGGCGGATGCTCAACCACTGCGTCACCAAGGAAGCCCTCTCCTGTCTTTTCGATGATAGCCATTCTAGCAAGTGTGAGATGATGTCTCATTGTGGTTTTGATTTGTATTTCCCTGATGGTTAGTGATCTTGAGCACTCTCAATAAATTAGATTATATGATTATACATTAGTTTTTGTTCTCTGGTTGTTTCTTTTGTTTTAGTTTCCAAACCAGTATAAACATTGTTGAACAAAAATTTTTCAAAGACCTTGACTTCACGATGTAATACTCCTTTGTATACATACATAAATTCATGCGTACATCATTATGGGACCCTGGTATATTTGAGCTTCATTTCATGCTACTTAGCTTTTAGTCCCATCAGCTGCTTGTGGTTATCAGACCAAGCTAGGCCTCCTTGGACCACCATGCCTGTGTTCATGTTCTTGTAGACAATCTTCTCTTGCTTCTTTGCTGGTTAACATAGCCGCATCCTTCAAAATGTTTGAGCTTCCCTTGGAAGTTGCCTCTGATTCCCCCATCTGGGTCACATTCCTTTCCTGGGGCTCCCAAGCCGCTTTTAACATTATGCTGCTCACAATGTTTTGTTTTTCTGTGTCTGTAGCCTAGTGCTTTTGTAAAAATAGGAATTCAGTATATTTTGGATTACCTTGAACAAGTTCCTTAACCTCTTTTGTATATGTTGGTTTCCTCATCTATAAAATAGGGATGAAAACAGATCTGACTTTTTGTGAGGATTAAATGAGATAACAGTCTGGTTGACCCCGTCACTGGCATGTGATGAGAACTGCCTGAATGTTAGCTATTTATGGTTCTTTCATGAATTAAGTTATCTCAGCTCCTCATGAACCTCATTTGTTTTTATTTTGTACCACCTTTTGATGTAAGATTTCAGAGTTCAGGCTCTGCTGTGGGGAGAACTTACTTTTATTTGTCTTAAATGCACCTCTCTAAGTTTTGAGTTCCCTCATTTTAGCATTTTAGTAATTTAAAAAATAAATCTGGATCATAATCCACTCATTATGTATCTATCTAAAATATTTCAAATTTTAAACCAACATTTCATAATGCATTTTCCTTTCTTCTTAATGTTCAATACATTTTAATGTTTTTTAATCCATCAAGCAAACCAATCCATCTTTATTTATTGATTACTCATAGGTGTCACAATACTGTGGTGAATATACAAATATAAGAGAGATACAGTCTAACTGGGGGTGATAATGCTAACATATGCACAAAATTAGCAAATAAGCAATATTTGTGTGTTTTGTGGTTTAATGCAGTATTTTTGAATAGGACAGAAGAAATTTATAAATAAAAGCTGGAATAGTTATGAATGATTATATGAAGAAGATGTTATGTTAGCTGGATATTAGATGATTTGAATAGATATGGCAGGGAGTAGAAAATGCAGTAGAGACAGAGGGATTAATAAGGGTAAAAGCCAGGGTGCAGAAAAAGACTTCAATAATTAGAGGGCAAAAATTATCTTTGGTTCACAGGTGTATAGGAATGACACTATTTCTAAGCCTGTTTAATATTTCAATCTAAATTTATAAGAGAATATGTTTGTAAAATGGGAAATTTGACCTCCAAAAAAGAGTGTTAAGGCAGAAATCATTGCTTAAATGAAGCAATATACAGTTTTTAGCCTTTAGCATTTGAAAGTTTTGCTTACATTATATTGGGCACGAAATGGTTAAATAGTAACATCCCGCAAACAGTTGTAGCAGGGGCAGTAAAGAGAGTATTGGGTGGTGGGAAAATATTTTATATTGGAATGCTTCATGATATCTGCATTTCTTCATTGTCCGTTGTGGTAATCCAGACTTTTTTTTTTTCCCAGTTTGAACATTAGTTAGGAGTACTGCTAAAAGGACATTAAAACTGCCTTCTTTGCTCCAGCATTGCATTAAGGTGAAGAGTGCAGAAGGCACAGGTGGGGACACAAGGGCTCAGGTAGGCTCGAGAAAGCAGAGGTGACGAGGACATGGGATTTGGCAAAGCCTGCTTAAGAAATTTGTTTATTTAAAACCTGAACATTGAGAAAGGAAACAAAAACAAAATAGTAAGTGTTCTGACACTGTCAGGACATGACCTTGCAGATGACGTTAGGACAAAAACAGCATGAACATAAAGACCATCAATAAAACTAACAGAATACAAGGTTTCAAATCCAGATCACGGCTGGCTCAGTGGTTGAGAGTCCGCCTGCCGATGCAGGGGACACGGGTTCGTGCCCCGGTCCGGGAAGATCCCACATGCCGCGGAGCGGCTGGGCCCATGAGCCATGGCCGCTGAGCCTGCGCGTCCGGAGCCTGTGTTCCGCAACGGGAGAGGCCACAACAGTGAGAGGCCCGCGTACCTAAAAAAAAAAAAAAAAAAAATCCAGATCAGACAAAGTGGTTATATTTTATTAACCATGTGGGGTTAAGAGATTTTACCAGGTCTCAAGTGAGGAGAAATTATAAGTACAATCAGAATTTCACTTTGTATCATTTATCAGTTAAATGTATATAATTATGCTTCAATTAATTGCATGATTATAAACCTATACAAAAATTTTATTTTAAAATGTTGTCACCATTCTTAGTAAATCCTTTTGCTGTCTTCATGAAATTGTTTCAAATTAAAAAAGATCATTTGAACTCTGCACAGGATTTATTTTCAAATATTAGACTTATTTCCTAAAGATTGCAAAAGGGTTTTTTTTTTTTTTTTTTTTGAGAATGGCAGTGATACCCAATGAATATTCTCTGATTGTTGTTATTAAGATTTTTTTTTGCCCAGAGCAGGGAAAACTGGGTAAATGACACCACATAGAGAATGTTGCTTTAGAAAGACTCCTTTCTCACTGGGTATGCTACAAATTACATAAGGAATCTAGGTTTTCTGAGGGGCAGTTTTCTATGTAGTAGGTTTTGTGTGCTTAACAGATTAACTGCTTTTTATGTTATTCTTTCTCCCAGGATTCAAGAAAGAAAATGACATAATAGTTTGTTTTTTTTTTCCTAGGATCACAATAAACCTCCTTAGTCAAACCCAGTTGCCCTTGGGAGGTAAAGAGCGAACTAACCTATGTTTCTACAAGTTACAAAATCGTTTACATTTATTACCCTTGCACAGTGAGGCCCCAAAGCTTCAGAACTATGATTCTCCAAATCACTGCATTCTAAGCTTGACTGATTGGTTTAAAATCTTGTGAGAGATTTATAATGATTCATTGCGTAAGCCAATGATTTTATATTTAAGGCAGGAGACCGCTTATAAACGACAGAAAACTTTAGATTCTCCTTGGATTCAGAGGGTGACCAACTGTTTTCACAAGTTTAGATAAAAACAGCATTTCCTTTGCATTGTTTGAACCCCAAATTTATAAAGTACACACACATTATAATGTGTACAAGCATTATAATGTTAGCTACCAATTTATAGTGTTACCTTTGGATTATTTAGCTGTATTAGTATCTGTGTGTATTTACCACAAGAACTTTAAAAATTCTGTTGCTTTTGAACTTTTTCTTATTTACTCATCAACTTGAATTGCATCCCCAAATTTCAGATTTGTTATTTAAATAACAGATATTGCTATACATTAAGTTTGGAACAATTATGATGCTTAGTTCACTGTGCTATTTGACAGTAACATATAATAGCATTGTCATTTACTGTTTAAAAGTTTATATAAATAAATTGCCTTTAGTTATATATGGTATTGGTGAAGATGAAAGAAGTAAAATTGATGGAGTACACATTTAAAAAATATTAAACTGTATATGATATTTTTCCTTCTTTGATCAAAATGTGAGATTTGTGAGGAAAACCAAATATTTTCATTAGGATGTTGTCAAGAGTAATAAAGTTATTAAGAGTAATTAAAGAAGAGGACTGCAAAAATATCTATTATATCAGCACTTCAAGAATCTCTGTCAGCCAGGATATTTATTTCCCACCAGCAATACTGAGCGTTCCAAATGGATTGAACACAACATTCATGAAGATGCAGTTTCTAATGTCTTTATCAGAAGAAAATTTGTCACGTCATCACTCTAGTTTGCTTCATTAACCACAGTTCAATCCACCTGTTCTCTCTGCATCTCCACAACCAACAAGTCCCTCTAACTTATCTTCTGTGCCCTGGTTCCTTTCATTCCTCTCATAATCCTTCTGCCTAAAACACATCTGGCTTCTTTCTTCTTTCTTCCCCAGGCTTCTGGGGAAGCTTCTTTCTTCTTCCCAGGCTCTTCCTATTCAGATCAGGTCTGCATTGGTCTCTCCACATTGCTTGGGGCTGCTCTGTCTTATTTTGAAAAAATGCCCCATATTATCCCAAGTACAGCATAGTTTTTAAGAGCACGGCCCTTAGACTCAGTTCCAGTTTCTAATCTCCCTTCTATCACCTGTTAGCTGTATTCCTTTGGCCAGGTCACGTAACCTCTCTGAGCCTCAGTTTTCTTGTTTGTAAAAGGGGCAAATAATATCTATCTAAGAAGACTTGTGATAAGGACTAAAAAAGCTAATTCATGAAAAGTGTCCAGCCCCATTCTTGGCATGTAGTAAGTGCTAAGTAAATCATTACTATTATTATTAAGCTTATTCCAATAAACTTGGATTATTAGATTAAGATTAGATTATTAGCATCAGATTAAAATTAGATTGCACCAATTTCCTACCCTAATGGAATAGCTTCTTTGCATACAAAGTAGTTTCCCTAGAATCTTTTTATAATAAGGACCATGCTTTCAAATTTCTATAGTCCTTGCTTCTTGAAGTGCTTACTCTCTACTTACTTGAGTGTATATATATCCATCTTGTGTACATGAATATCATGAAAGACTGTCACATGCCTTGCTTAAAGTTCACACATACAATGCCAGTGGATTTTTCTGACCTACTGATATCTTATACAAGAAAGCAATGAGGTGAATTCTTCTTGGTTAACTCATTGTCTTCTAGGGGCTCCCAAATACCCCTTTAGTCACTTGCTATGGATTCTTACTAAGATTTGTTGTCAAGAATCTTGGCCTGGAGTTTGCAGAATCTATCTCCCCTTTTTGGTAATTGTAACTCATCCCCCCACCCCCCACCCCATCTCTGTTCTTTGAACATTCTCTTTTCCATTTTCTCTGATTATTCAAAGGTTACTGTCAAAGATTAGAAAATCCCTTTTGCAAGTTCTCTCAATAACCTTGACTATAATTTGTTTAAACCAGGAACTTGAACTTGGCAGAGCAGTAAGGGTCTCTCTTCAATTGCTTTCCTAATCTTAGGATTTGCTTTTTTCTTACCATTGTTAATTGGGTAAGCTCATTACTTCCACCTCTCCTATTCTTTTCCACCCACTTCTTACCCACTTCTGTGGCCACCATCCTTCTTCCTATGCTCTGTCAAATATAAAACAGTTTCTGTGTCACAACTCTTATTGGAGGGGCTTGTCAACCTTATGACTGTAGTTTACTTGGTTGCCCTGTGACTCTCTGGTGGACTCCACAAAGGTTATGACTTCTGTATATTGGTCTGAATTTTCTCATTGTTAAGGTAGTGACATGTTGTGAGGCTTTCTACACCCTAAGTGGGAGAGAAACTGCTCTTCCTTCCTAATTTCTTAATCCTTTGAAATCTGCCTTTAGTGTAACCAATCTAGAAAAACTGCTTTCTTGAAGGTTTTCATGGGTTTTCTATTGGTGCATTAGTCAGCCTTGCTGCAGTAACAACTAACTCAAAAGTAGCAGTCACTTAAAATAACTATTTTTTACTCGCATAACATATGGTTAGTTGTGGGTTGATTGGCACTCCTCTGGCTCTCTTTTCTCAGATTCATTGGGTTACTTGTCTATCCCTACTTGTCAGAACCCAGGGGAAGGGGCAGCCCCAGTTTGGGATGTGGCAGATGGAAATGAAGAGAAAACTCATGGAAACTTGCGATGCCTCTTAAAGTATCTGTTTAGATGTAACAGAGGCCCCCAACACTCACATTTTATTGTCCATTCACATCCAAGGGAGGATATATACTCCTGTCACTGGAGGCTTGGGCAAGTGACATGCCAAGGGACAGGAATATATAATCTTCTTTTGGGTAATGGGGGGGGAGTAAATCATTATGAAGTAGAATACAGGCTATCCAAGAGGCTACAGTTCTCAACCTGCAAGTTTGAAAATTTTGTATGTGAATACTTCTGAAAGGTGCCTGACTCTTGGAAAATATTCCATAAGGGGCAGTATTACTGTCTCTTCTAGCCAGATGTGAGGGCAACCTTAAGAATGTAAATTTTTGATTCACTCTAATAGCACTTGTAACTACTACCTCAGTATAGAGTTATTTTTGTATATATTTACTTTTATTACAGAATTATAAGCCTTTGGAAGGCAGGGACATATCCCTTTGTATCCTTGGAAGCCCTCGATATCTAGTCCAATGCAGTACTCAGAGAGATAATTAGTTATTTTCTCCCTGGGCTCCTATGGTCCCTCACATATGTGTATTACAGCTCATCTCACATTGTATTATAACTAGTTGTATACAGCTAGTTCTTCTACTATACTGGGTGTTCCTTGAGAGAAAAAAGACTGAGACTTTTTCTTTTCTTTTTGTTTTCATTCTTCCCCTTCTTCCACCCTGCTCCCATGCCCCCCCCTCCCCAATTCCCTCTTATGGGGCACCAAGTACAGTGCTTGGCATAGAGTATATGCTCAAGAAATGATAGCTTTGTGAGTATATAAATAATAATTGTTCAGAAACAAATGAATGAACACAGGAATAGGAGGTAATGTCTACCACTAAAATCATAAGGAATCATACAAACATGGGATTAAAAAAAGTAAAAAGAGATATAATTCCCTCACATTTTTACCTAAGAGGAAAGTTTTTAAAATAAATCAATTGATTTTTTTAAAACAAGTAGCCAGTAGAGTACAAAAGGAACCATTGGCACACTAAAACTATAGAGCTGAGATTACGCTTCCCTTCTGGTCCTTGAAATGGCTGAAGCCTCTTCAAAGAAAAACAGGCATGTTTTAGGATCTGTTGCTGATTATTATTGTGTTGAATTTGATATTTTGAAAATTTGACATAATCTACATCAGGATTGTTGTAGGGATCAAAGGAGTTATTATGTAGAAAGTATTTAGCACAGTCAATTTCACAGCAATTTCAATTTTGGATTCTTTAAACGTTGTTGAATCGTTTTGCCAGCCTTAGGTGAAAGTGAAAAGTAGAGTCTTCCTGAATCCTTTTTTCAAGAAGCCTGATATCTGACGTTTGAAACTCAGGAGTTAGTGTACTACTTCTCTGAGTCAAATATGAAGTTTGAAATTTTATTATGATTATGGAGGTAAGAGGTTTAATGGCCTTGTTGGGGTTGGGTATTTTTTGGTGAGAGTTGGGTAAGGAGAAGGGGGGATTATTTCCTCCTGAAGTCTTGCCTTGTTGATAGCTGCCTGCTTTGTATGTAACCTCCAGCAACTCTGGTGACTAGCTCTGAGTTTGATGTACAGGGGTGCTCAATAAATGCTAATTGGTTTGATGAATTAATAAAATTGTCCCCAACTTCAGGATTCTTCAACTGGTAGTGAACCCTTCAATGCAGAGACCACAAATTATTGTCTGTATCTGCAGGTCTTGGTAGAGTCTCAGCTCCACAAGTGTTGAAAAGGAGTGACTCAGCTGACAGGAAGTGTCTCATTTTCTATTTTCAAAGAATATTATTTATGGCTTGCTGCCTATGAGCAAATGTTTGTACCTTGTCCATCATGTTCAGTGGGTATACCAGCATCTGAAGTGAGGGCCACGTGTCAACTCCATTGCAACCTGGACACTCCCTTCATTATCCCCGTGGTCTGGTTTCTTCTCTCACAGCTCTGCTTATCTGTTCTCTCCCTCCTATTTGTAATGTTATAAGATATATATGTAACATAAAATTTACCATTTAAAACATTTGAAAGTGTACAATTCAACGTACTTAATGGCTTTAAGTACATTCACTCTGTTGTGCAACCTCCAACCCCATCCATCTCCAGAACTTTTTCATCATCCCCAGCAGAACTCTGTACCAGTTAAACATTCCCTATTCTCCTCCCCAACTCCTGCCTCACCCCTGCCCCCAGACCCTGGCAATCTCTATTCCACTGTCTGTCTCTATGAATTTGCCTATTCTATCTCACGTAAGTTGGATCAAACAATATTTATCCAAAAGGACAAACGTGTCTGGCTTATTTCAGTTAGCAGAATGTCCTCAGTGTTTATCCACGTGTAGCATGGGTCAGAATTTCATTCCCTTCTAAGGCTGAATAATGTGCCATTGTATGTATATATGTACTATATTCTGTTTATTGATTCCTCTGTCAATGGACATTTGTGTTGTTTCCACCTTTTGGCTATTGTGAGTAATGTTGCTCTGAACACTGGTGCACAAATACTTGTTCAAATCCCTGCTTTCAATTCTTTTGTGTATATATCCGGTAATGGAATTATTGGATCATATGGTAATTGTATGTTTATCTGTTTTCCATAGCGACCACACCATTTTACATTCCTACCAGCAATGCACAAGGGTGCCATTTTCTCCACATCCTCTCCAATACTTGTCCTTCCCTTCCCTTCCTTTCCCTTCCCTTCCCTTCCCTTCCCTTTTCTTCTACCTCTCCCCCACCCCTCCTCCTTCCTCTTCTCCTTCTTCTTCTTCTTCCTTTTTTTTGATTTATAATAGCCATTTTAATAGATGTGAAGTGGTAGCTCGTGTTTTCATTTGCATTTCCCTAATGATTACTCGTCTTGAGCGTCTTTCATGTCCTTATTGGCCATTTGTACATCTTTTTGGATAATTTGTCATTAAAGCCACTAGCACTGTCCTAGTCAGATTCGGTGGTATCTCTCAGCTGCTAGCCTTCTTGAACCTGTTGCTATTTATTTGTGCATCAGTACTTTTTCCTTAACTCAGTATCATCTCTCAGTGCTTTGGTGCTGCAGGTACTTATAATCTCCTCAACAATTACTCTTTTGCCTGTATCTTCTTTGTTATTTTTACTAGATGTGAGTGACCAAAACTACGGTCATATGATTCCACTCCTGGTACTTTCTTTCTCACTGTATATTTTAAGACAATCTATTCGAGCTCTCGAGTTCTGGTCAAAAACCTTCAGCTGCCTCTAATACATTGTCTTTGGTTACTTCCAGCTGACTTCCAGTAACTTCCAGTACTGTTACTGTTACTTCTCAATCAACATATAACAGTTGACTTTGAACAACAAGGGAGGGTGGTTAGGCATATCAACGCTCTGTTTAATCAAAAATCCATGTATAACTTATAACCAGCCCTCTGTATCTGTGGTTTCTCATTCTCAGATTCAACACCATGTATCAAGTAGACTGTAGTATTTATTACTGAAAAAAATCTATGTGTAAGTGGGACAAACCCGCATTGTTTAGGGGTCAACTGTATGCCTTTTAGATTGTCACCCTGGTCTCACCAATTCTCTCTCAATTTCTGTCACTATCTTGGTCTTTATCTTTGCTTTATCTATGAATTATCTTTATTTTCCCCAGCTTCATCCTCCATATCAACTAGTCTCCAGCTCTGGTTTATCCTTCCTTTACAGTTTTAAACTTTATCGTGAGGAGATGCAAACTAAGACATTCTCATGTTTGGTGGACATACTTTCTGTTTAATGATTAAGTCTTTTGTGAAAGGATTGATTCAACTGTTTATACTCGAGGTGAGACGTGCTATTGTGTTGTTTTGCATCATGTCTTGCACACAAGAAACAGTCAATAAATATTTGCTGAATGGTTTGAGTTCTCTTTGACCATTGCACATTAGTCAGCCTACAAATCTGTAGTCATTTATCGCTAAATTTCATCCTAACATGTATTCTATTTAGGAGGAAAAAAGTGTGGGTTTCAGAAAAATTCAAAGAATGTACAATTAAGTTTTCCTAGGATGTGCCACATACTAATGTCTTAAAAATGTAAATTGTGTTCTGTGCTTTTAAAAATGTTACATTTAAAAGGTTTTTAAAATTTAAAATGGGCCTAGTAGTGCTTACATTTGGTATCAAATATAAGTGATTAATAATTCCATGTTCTCTGAATTCTTGATTTGTTTCCTGTGTCAGAGATTTGAGACTATTAACAGGCAATTAGGGAGGATATCCTTGAAGTCTCCTTCACACCAAGAATCTCCCCCTTTTTTCTTTGGTTCACTTAACTTAATGTGGGAGTTGCTTCTGATATTTTCTACATTTCACCTTCTGAGGTTATGGGCCCCATTCATATGCCATATCTCCCTCTCAGATGAGTAAGTATGACTTTAATGAATCTTTCTTCACTTGTAGAATTTAATTTACATGAATAATTAGGAAAGGACCCAGTGAAATTCCTCTCTCCCTGGGCAAACAAGCTGTTAAGAAAATCAACTACAAACTTTTCCTTTAATATTTTTTTCTTTGCACCTTTAAATTTATTGCTTGCTACAAAGAAGCGAAATAAAAAGAAATATAGGGTACTACAACATACTGCTCTTTTGCATATTGATATCTGAATAATTACCTTAGGGCATATTGAGTTATAATATGAAATACTATTCCCTCGGGACATTATCTTAAAATATTTTGCTTATTTAGCACACAGTTCAATATTTTAGAATTATGTAAAGAGTGTAGTTGTTCACCAACGTGGAGTGTGCTGGCAGAAACAAAAAATTAGAGGGACCTAAAAGGAAAGGAGGATTGTTCTTGGAATGTTATAGCATTTAAATGCTGTTGCAATATAGTTGGTCAATTATAGTAGCCAACAGAGTGCAAGAGAAGAAGGCTGTGATTTTGAATAGATGGTTAATATGTGCATATTTTCCTTTAAAAGTGTATTTCACATGGGATTCTGTTCTGTTTGATAGCCATACCTGTAATCTTGTCTTTTTAAGTCCCATTTACAAACAGCCAGCAGTTGTTTTTTTGTTTTTGTTTTTGTTTTAACAATACAAAGGCCTGAAAGAGATGTCAAAGAAATAGTGCCCCAAAACTAAGAACTACAATGTTCATAATATGAGTCAAGGGCCCGCTGGAGAATTGAAAACAACAAAACACAGTTGTGCAATGCAGGCTGGTGTGGATGTGGTGTGATGCATTGGTTGCATGCTTCTTAGAACTTGCTCCAAGAAGCCTAGTTGGGATGTGTCTTAGTCCGTTTAGGCTGCTGTAACAGAATACACAGACTGGGTAGCTTATAAACAGAAATTTATCTCTCACAGTTCTGGAGGCTGGGAAGTACAAGATCAAGGCACCAGCCTTCTCACGAAGGCTCTCTTTCTGGCTCCTACCTGGTGCTTTCTTGCTGTGTCCTGACATGGTAGAAGGGGGTAGGGAGATCCCTGGAGCCACTTTTATAAGAACACTAATCTCATTGATGAGGGCTCCACCCTCATGGCTTAAGCACTTCCGAAAGTCCCATCTCCTAATAACATCACATTGAGTATTAGGATTTCAACATATGAATTTTGGGGGAAACAAACCTTCAGACCATAGCAGGATACGTGTTCCCTAATAACCCCAGAACAAAAGGAGCGTCCACCAATGCCAGAAACACTGTGGCAAAGCTGAACATACCGGAGCATTGAATTTTGCCATTCTACAGGCTGTGGGACTGTCACCACGTTATTTAAACTCTCCAACTCCCAGTTTCCTCACCTGTAAAGTTAAGTGCGTGAATTAAATGAGATCATACAAGGAAAGTGCTCCTTTTATCCCCTGAGGTTATTACTATTATTGTTGTTGCTGTAATGAGACCAGATTTTTACATTCAGAAAACATAATTACTGCTGGTTGACTATTAATTACAACTGTTAAAACCATAATCTGCAGCGTGGATTCCAAATGAAGGTAAAATGAAAACAAATGTTTATTTTACATATGAGGTCATGAAGTGTGTTTGCTTTTAAAATTGTTTTTGATATGTCTTAAATGTTTAGGAAATTAAAGATGATCATACATATTTGTTTATGAAATAATTTTCATCAAGTGGCAGTTTTGCAACCAAGGATGTATTTGGTTCACCTTGTTTATCATAAAATTGGTCAATTTCTATTTTTAATGTGCTGAAATAATTATTTCTCAACTTCTGCTGTTTGACGAGGAACAGCATTATTATCCTAATTTTACAGATGAAGCAACCCATATGCAGGTTACACAATAGGATGGATATTACGTTCTAGGCTTAGTGGCAAAGCAAAAATGGGATTGAGCTACTTTCTTCCCTGGATCTTGCAAGCTTCATGACTTTTCATGGTGCTGCTATAAAAGAGAACATCAGGCAGTTTGTACCAATGGGAACTAAGTTCTCGGTATTTAGCATCTCTTGTACCAACCAACCAAAACCTGAGTTGACTTCTACTACATTATCAAATCACTTTTATAAAATGGGTATATTGGACTTTCTCATCTATTAGTGCTTTAGCCAGTGCCTTCTAAATTGCAACAGCAAGATGGCAAAAGGAAATGTAAGTTGTCATGTGTTAAAAATCAATTAAAATCACATTTCATCCTTCAGATGCAGCAAATTCTCTGAGAGAATGAAACGCGATCTGAGTGGTATCGGTGACAGGGTTGTCGTTCGCTGCTATTTTAATCAATTAAATGCATGATTCTTAAGGACTGCCAAGTTTATACTTTGCTATCTGATGTCCCCTTCTCTGACCTTTCTTCTCTTTTCTATACCTCATTTCTCAGACACCTGTTTCTTTCCTGCCTTAGTTCCCCTTGTCACAGAGGGAATATATCCCCAATTAATTTACACTTAGGTTACTTTAATATTTTTGTACCAATAAAAGACCAGGGAATGCTAGACTCAAAGAAGCAAATCTCTAACAAGGTGATTTGGGGCACTGTGGTACTTGAATGGGAAATATATTTTGCTATTGGCAGGGTCTTTAGCTCCACCACAGATCGTTTCCACTTTCTTTCTCTCTAAGCCCATCTCTGCCCTTACCTGTTTCCAGGTAGATATGTCTAACTGCGATTCTGTAGAAACGTTAATTGGGTCAACACTCACAGTCTAATGAGGTTTGAGAACTTCCCATTAGCTACTATTTTAGGAGGATGACTGAAGTGTTAAGTCAGGCAGAGGAGAGAGTGATGAAATCTGCTGTGTAGAAATGGAGAAGGCTTGATGGAGGGTAGAAATGGTTGGAAGGCCATGCTTACCAGAGAGTAATAAGAAGAGAAGTGTGAAAGTGGGTGATGCATTTGGGGGTTGTTCGAAGCCTGCTGTGTGGTGATCTGTGGGGAGATACCTAGGAATGATCAACTGAAACCAGATTGCGGAAGGGTTTGAATGCCATTCCAAACAGTTTGGACTTGAGCCTGTAGGCAATAGGGCTCTGCAGAATTTCTCAATCTGGGTCCTCATAGCTACCTAACTCCCCCACGAGAGGTAGTCAGCACCCCAGGATCGTAGAAAAATCCTAGTATTTGGAATCAGAATTCTTGGGTCAAACCTCTTAAAAGCTTGGGCACATCACTGAAACACAGAACTGATGAACTAGTTCTCCTGCTTAAAAAAGTGTTGCGTGTTGGAGTTCAAGCTGGTCTGGTCCAGTTAAGTGTGACAGGTATGCTAGGACTGGGCTTGGAACTTTTCACTAGGGTGGGACCCAAGCAGAGCCCAGGTGCTGGAGAAAGCCTCTTTGGTTGGGAGTACCAGGTATTCTAGAAGATCTAGCAATGGATACAAACCCAAATGTCATCTATGCTGTAGAGCAATCTCAAAGTCAGTTATCTGCAGACACTTCTCAGCTTCCAAAGCTTGTCCTACATGCCTTTATTATAATAGTCATTGTCTTATCCTACTATTAAATATATGAACATTGTATTTTTTAAATGTTCTTTTGGTTTGAGGTATGGAAACCACAGAGGGTAGCATTAAGGAGAAAAGGCAATTTAAAGTCTACTGGGATGAAGAGACATGGCGTCATGGACCCCAAGAGTTGGAAATGTACCTGAGCTCAGGTGGTGACTTGAAATAAGTAATAAACAGTCCTCAGGAATCCAGGTGGCTTTTTCCTTGTCAGCTTCATTTTTCTTATTCTACAGACCAGCTTCTCTGCTTCCCTCTTCTCACTGAGACACACGGTGACTCAAAATTGACATGAGTTGCAATTCTAATCACCAACAGAGACAAACTAGCTGTCCCTGAATCTCAGTTTCAAATTCTCTGGAGATGTGCATCTGGGGGTTCAATCTTCATTTACGTATCCATTCCGTCTAATCCACTGTGTCCAGGGAAATGGAGCCACATGACCCGTGACTGTACAGGCCCACCGTGTGAGTGAGAACAGTCCTCAGGGCAGGGACAGCCAGTGCGGGGCTGGACAGACACTTCAAAGGATTTCCATGACATCGATTTTGTGCTCCTTCAAGGCTAGAGACCACGTTTCACTGATGTCTTTGTCACTAGCACTTTGCATGCTATTTTGCGCATACCTAATAAGCATCGATACATTTTTGGTATATAAATAAAATCACTCCTGGTTAATATCAGAATTCCTCCTAACAGTAATATTTGAAGAATTTTATACTTTCAAGAGATTTTTGTAATCAGCTCATGACATCATCCCAATAATCTTGTGAGTGACTAGATTTAGAATTCGTTTTTGAGAGGAGGAAACTGAGACTCCAGGTCAGAAATGTGGAAGAGACCAGAGCTGAACAAGACTGCAGTCTGCACAACCAGATAGAAGGACACTCAAATAGTTCAGCTGATGGACCAAGGAGAGGATAATTAAGGTTAGGAAAATGTGAACAGGCTCTAACTCGTTCAGAATCCTCAGTGTGTGTACACACATGGCTGTGTGTTTAGGAACAAGAATAACAATAGTACTAATACGTATTGGGTGTTTCATATGTACTAGGCTCTGCACTAACCGCTGACGTGTCTTAACTCCTTTAATCTTCACAACACACTTCTGAAACTGATGCTCATAATACTCCCATTGTACAGACCAGGAAGCTGAGGCATAAAGAGATTAAGTGACTTAATCAGGGTCACTTAACATGCTAATAACTGGCATGGCTAAAAATCAAACCCAAGATTTTTTTTTTAACATTGCTTGAATGTGTTATATATACATAGATATATAATAATAACCATTTCAATCACTGAATATGGTTTTGAAACCATACCAATATCTGTGTCTTTGAACATGTGTTTTGCTGCTAATCTATTTTACAGCACTCCTCTGCCCTTTATAAGAAATAATTTTATTGAAGTATAGTTGATTTACAAAGTTGTGTTAATTTCTGCTGTATAGCAAAGTGCTTCAGTTATACATATATATATATTTTTTCATATTCTTTTCCACTGTGGTTTATCACAGGATATTGAATATAGTTGCCTCTGCTATACAGTAGGACCTTGTTTAACCATTTTACATGTGCTAGTTTTCGTCTGCTAATCCCAAACTCCCAATACTTCCCTCCACTCTCTCCTCCCCCTTGGCAACCACAAGTCTGTTCTCTATGTCTGTGAGTCTATTTCTGTTTCAAACCTAAGTCTATTTGACACCAGAACTCAAATTTTAAAGTTATTTTATGTTGGTAAGGTATATATCCCTTACCCCAAATCTGTGCTTATGACTGTTCTCATATTATTATTTTCTTTTTTCTTCTTTCTTCCTTCCTTCTTTCCTTCCTTCTATGCATCCTTCCTTCTATGAATCCTTCCTTCCTTCCTTCTTTCCTTCTATCCCATCCTTCCTTCCTTTCTTTCTTAATAAAGTCTATGTTTCTTTTTCAGCTGTGCCACACATTTTTCAGGATCTTAGTTCCGCAACCAGGGATTGAAACTGGGCCCTCAGAAGTGAAAGCACAGAGTTCTAACCACTGGACCACCAGGGAATTCCTTCATATCATCATTTTCTAACGCAACCTAAGAAATTCTAGTTCATTCCGGATCAAGGTCGAATTAACTAGAGAAGGCTCTGTGCATACTGCAAAGCTTGTTATCATGTAAGTAATGGTCATGAACATGACAGTGTCTAAGATTTTGGAAAAGTTAAATTCTTATAACAAGAGTGAATATTGTAATGAAATATTCAAAAATATTCCGATTTTCATTTAAAAGTAGATTGATGACCTCCTCCTCCTATTCATTTAGACTCAGGATGAGGGTGCCTGAATTTAGTTTCTACTCATGACAAATTGGTCATGTTTGGACTATCCATTAATAAAAGTAGAAAGTTTATGATGGAGGCAGTTATCTAAATGATTGCAATTATCTTTGAGTAAAGTTTCTGTTTTATTTTGGTTAGTTTGTTTTCTTTAATGGAGATGGGAGCAATAGAACTTTCTGGGTAATTTATTGAACTTTTCATTTCATTTATGGATTACTGATTTAAAGTAATAAAATAAGTAATAAAATATATTTTGTGATTTTTAGGCACAATATTGGAAAAAAGATTTTTAAAAGCATGGCCATTTACACATACTCTGAGTTTGAAAATAATTTATGATCAAGTTGTAAAGTCCTAAAAATAGGCAAAATGTTGTATTAAGAGGTGAATGCTAATATTATTTATCAGTTGATTATCTGTTGAAAAAGAAAATATTAAATAGCCATCTCATAATGATAATTATACAAAGGTTGCTGAAATCCAGTCCTCAGGAGCTTCTGTGGAGTAAAGATAGTACAGGTTAAAGTAAAATGCAAAAATTTAGAAGATATTTTGACATTTTCCCCAGAAAAGAAGATAATAAATTTAAAGTAGAAAACATATAAACAATGATAAAACAATAATTTGTTTGTCCTGATCACTTGTTGGCTTTTAGTAATTTTCAAGAGATTTATGAGTCTCTATCTTTGTACTTCAGCGACAAGTAGATTCATTATGATCATTAATTTCCTGCGGCGTTGTTATATCAGGTATATTTTCATCAGGACTGCTGGTGAAATTATCAACCATAATATTAAGATTAGAATAAACAAGAGATTCTTTCCTTATCCAATCAATTCACATTTTCATTTCATTAAGTGTAAGATGGCAATGTTAGTAAATTGCTATTTATACTATTACCAGTCTGTGTTAATAGTCTTAATTTATCAACATTTATTTTAACCTTTGCTATAAAGCCTTGCAAATAAAGCTGTTCATTATTAATTTTTAGGTAAAAACAAAACTAATATTTTGTGCCTGAGTTCTTTTATCCCAGTCTGTTCCTAGCAGAAGGTTAAGTTCTTGAAATGCTTTTCTCTTGTGTGTCTTCTTTGCAAGTCCAACCTGTTTCTTACATATTTATATATGCATATAACTTTTAAACAAAAGCTCTGATAAAGTGTTGTGCTATATAATGAAGTATAATTCTGGAAGGAGCTTGGGCTTTGAGTATAGAAGACCTAGGTTTGAATACTGGCTCTGCTCATTACAAATCAAATAACTTTCGGTAATTTAACCTCTCTAAGCTTCACCTTCTTCATCTGTACAATGGAATAATGACACCTGTCTTGTAGGTGCTCAAAAAATGGCCACACTGGTTACGTAACCTACAATCTAAATACAGTGGCTAAAGGGAAAATGTACTTTAAAGATTTTTTTTTGCCATGTGTTTTTTTTAATTGAAGTACACTTGATTTACAGTATTATATTAGTTTCAGGTGTACAACATAGTGAGTCAACATTTTTACGGATTATATGCTATTTAAAGTTATTACAAAATAATGGCTATGTATCCTTGTGCTGTACAGTATATACTTATTGCTACCATGTGGTTTTCAGGTCAATTAGACATTTTATCTCTTTACGTGTGAATAATTCAGTGCAAAACAGGCTCTGATTTTTTGCAGAATTAGCATGATACTATCATCCTGCCACCCTGGTACGTTAGTCAAAAAGCATAAAATTGAAATATTAAGTTTTTGAAGACATAATTTTAATTATGGCTCTCCATTTTGTTTACACTTACCTATGAAAAATTAGAGGTGATTACATTTTCTTTAGTCCATTGTTAGCACAGACTCAAATAGTGTCAAATATTTTATGGGGAGATAAATGAATACATAGGGATGTGGGTGGCAGAGTCTTAACGTAGTTACTGGATCCATCTGGTGAAATATTTCATCCAAACCTGCCTTGGATGCCATGGGGAGAGGGGCTTTCTAGCCAAAATGATTAATTAGTGTCCTGTGAAGCCTAAAGCTGTTTTCCTGTTTTTCTGGGCTTCTTCCCATAATTTTACTTGTGTCTTCTGATTGGTCAGTGGTTACTGTGAGTCGTACTTTATGAGTTAAGTACTAATGTTCATGAGATATGTGTCTCAGCTCAAAACCCTAAATGCCTTTACAAGGAACGTCCCTTCAGTGAATCTCAGCTCCCTGTCCCTCTTTTCGGAAACGTTGAGGTTTTATTTTTTATTTATTTATTTTTTACATCTTTATTGGAGTATAATTGCTTTACAATGGTGTGTTAGTTTATGCTTTATAACAAAGTGAATCAGTTATACATATACTTATATCCCCATATCTCCTCCCTCTTGCGTCTCCCTCCCTCCCACCTTCCCTATCCCACCCCTCTAGGTGGTCACAAAGCACTGAGCTGATCTCCCTGTGCTATGCGGCTGCTTCCCACTAGCTATCTATTTTACGTTTGGTAGTGTATATATGTCCATGCCACTCTCTCCCTTTGTCACAGCTTACCCTTCCCCCTCCCCATATCCTCAAGTCCATTCTCTAGTAGGTCTGTGTCTTTATTCCTGTCTTACCCCTAGGTTCTTCATGACATTTTTTTTTCTTAGATTCCATATATATGTGTTAGCATACAACCTAAGTGTCCATCATCGGATAAATGGATAAAGAAGATGTGGCACATATATACAATGGAATATTACTCAGCCATAAAAAGAAACGAAATTGAGTTATTTGTAGTGAGGTGGATGGACCTAGAGTCTGTCATACAGAGTGAAGTAAATCAGAAAGAGAAAGACGACGAGGTTTTAAATCGATCCTGCAGCCTGGCATTGGAATGTAGGCTAGGATATCAGGCACAATAGTAGAGGCAAAAGATAATGTTAATTTCTAACTTATTTTTTTTTCCTTCACAACTATTTTGAATACAAATGTATGTTGAAGGCATTCAGAAGATTTTGAAGGTGTTTGTTCATTAAAAAAATATTTATTGAGAGTCTACTACATGCCAGACCCCAGGCTGGACTCTGAAAATGATATTGATTTTGTCCTTAAAGGTAATAAAGGTACACACACACACACACACACACACACACACACACACACAGAGCAAAATAAGGTATAGAGTTTTAGATATCATAACAGAGAAGCTGATAAAGTACTCTGTGAATTCATGGACAAACAATGTACAACATCAATGCCAGGCACATAGTAGGGTATTCAATAAAATTTAGCTCCTTTCCTTTCACTAGTTGGAAGGATTACTTTTTGTGTATTGCAGGTGTGTGATTTTGTATGTGTGTATATATGTATATATATATATATATATATATATATATATATATATATGCAATGAAATACTTTATAAAAAGTGGTCTCCTGGATTTAGTTATTAGAAGATTGTGGGTAAAATACATTCCAGGCAAAGGACATAGAGTATCTTAAGAAATTAGAGACAGGAAATCGAATGAGGGACAAAAATCTACTTGTTTAGTTTCTTGGAGCATAGGGTTTGTGATAGAGTGTTGTGAGGAATGAGGTTAGAGGAAAGTTTAAGGATTGTGATGGTGTTAAGGTGAATGTTCCCTGGATCACCTTATAATAGTGTCCATTCTGACAATATTTGTAAGTCAGTATGTCTGAAAAAAATAAGCTCCTATGTGAATTAAGTCAGGGTTTATGTAATAAAAATTACTGGTTTCAAAATTTTGTTTGCCAAAAATTCAGAGTACCATATGACTGGCGAAAACCAATGAAGCATGTAACAAGCTTGATGTCAACATTACTGGGCAATTACTTCTGAAATTTGGATGCTGTCTGGTGCATCAGTCAAGATAAGTTATATTATGCTTCAATAACAAACCCTAAATCTCTGTGGTTTGCTCCACTATAGCTTCTTTCTCACTTATACAAAGTGTGCTGTCTTACAAGATTTGGCATAACATTTCAGAATGGTTTGACATTTTGACTCTTCCCTGTTTAAATATTCTCCCACAGTTTCTATGGCGGGGAAAGAGTAGACTGGACAGTGAAGCACCAGCAATTAATTTTTTCCCTCTGGACACAAGTCATGTGCCATTTCCACTTACGCAAATCCATTGGCTAAAGCAGGTCATTTGGTCCTGCCTATCTTTCCTTCGTATTGTCTATTTCTGGAAAGTACAGATTTCATTCTGTTTATATTTTCCCCCAATGCCTGGCATTCAATAAATAGTTTTCATTTTATTTTTCTTTAAGCTCTTTTATTAAATAAATACTTCACTGTCAATGTAAGTATTAAAATAACACAAAGCTGAATAAAATGGAAAGTGAAAATGCCCCTTCTCAAAATGTTTCAGGAATAAATGAATGCAAGACAAATTTTAAACTCTCTGGAATGGTGTACAAGATCTCTTACTATCTGAATCCAGTTTATCTTTTCAGACCATTTTCCAGCATTTACACACATAGGTTATTTGCTATTAAACACATTCCCAAATACTTTCATACCACTGGGCCTTTTGCTTGCTATTTTCTTTCTTTTTTTTCCCTTTCTTTCTCCCTTCCTTCTTTTCTTTCTTTCTTTCTTTCTTTCTTTCTTTCTTTCTCTCTCTCTCTCTCTCTCTCTCTCTCTCTCTCTCTCTCTCTCTCTTTCTTTCTTTCTTTCCTTCTTTTTTTTAACATCTTTATCGGACTATAATTGCTTTACAACGTTGTGTTAGTTTCTGCTGTATAACAAAGTGAATCAGCTATATGTGTATATATACATCCCCATATCCCCTCCCTCTTGCATCTCCCTCCCACCATCCCTATCCCACCCCTCTAGGTGGTCACAAAGCACCGAGCTAATCTCCCTGTGCTATGTGGCTGCTTCCCACTAGCTATCTATTTCACATTTGGTAGTGTATATATGTCAATGCTACTCTCTCACTTCATCCCAGCTTACCCTTCCCCCTCCCTGTGTCCTCAAGTCCGTTGTCTATATCTGCGTCTTTATTCCTGTCCTGGCCCTAGGCTCATAAGAACCATTTTTTTTTTTTTTTTAGATTCCATATATATGTGTTAGCATACAGTATTTGTTTTTCTCTTTCTGGCTTACTTCATTCTGTATGACAGGCTCTAGGTCCATCCACCTCACTAAAAATAAGTCAATTTTGTTTCTTTTTATGGCTGAGCAATATTCCGTTGTATATATGTGCCACGTCTTCTTTATCCATTCATCTGTCGATGGACACTTAGGTTGCTTCCATGTCCTGGCTATTGTAAATAGAGCTGCAATGAACACTGTGGTACATGACTCTTTTAGAATTATGGTTTTCTCAGGGTATATGCCCAGTAGTGGGATTGCTGGGTCGTATGATAGTTCTATTTTTAGTTTTTTAAGGAGCCTCCATACTGTTCTCCATAGTGGCTGTATCAACCTACATTCCCACCAACAGTGCAAGAGGGTTCCCTTTTCTCCACACCCTCTCCAGCATTTATTGTTTGTAGATTTTTTGTTGACGGCCAGTCCGACCAGTGTGAAGTGATACCTCATTGTAGTTTTGATTTGCATTTCTTTCTTTCTTCCTCCTCCCCCCACCTTTCTCTCCCTCTCCCTTTCTTTCTTTCTTTCTTTCTTTTTTCTTCCTTCCTTCCTTCCTTCCTTCCAGTCAAATACACAAAACAGAAAATTTACTATCTTAACCATTTTTAAGTGTACAGCTTGCTATTTTCTTTGCCTGGAATTTTCATTCACTTTTCTACACTGGTTAAACTTCTTTTGTGAACCTTTAAAGACTCTTGACAGTCCTAATTCCCTCCATGCTCTTCTAACACCTTGTAGAGAATTGTCTTATCTGTCTCCTCTCTCAACGCATGGGTTCCTCAAAGGCAGGTAGGGTCTGATTCATTTGGAATACCCAGTGCCTGTCACAGGGACTGAGCAGAAGAAGTGCTCCATCAATTGTTCCTACACTCCCTTTTATCTCTGATATTTGTCTGTTTACTTTATCCCATCAACCTCTATACATACTCAGTACTTGCCCTTTCTGCCTAAAGTCCTCACCTGATCCTCTAGACACAGTTTTAGCTTCTCCTCTGCCATGCCCTCAAATGTCTTGAAAGAATTGCCCACACTTGCTGTCCCTACTTCCTCACTTCTCATTCAGTTTTATATATTCAATTTTTGATAGACTGCTACCTGGTTTATGCTTTCAGAACTTCACAGAAATGACCTAGAAGACCTGGCAAGTGATCTAAATGCCAAACCCAATTGCAATGTTTCAGTTCTTATTCAATAACACCTCTGATGTATTTTTAAAAATTGAATTAAAGTAATATTTGCACATGGTATAACAGTTTTCTACCCTCTTCCTCACACCCTCCCCCACCCTCATCTCAATTCCTTTTCCCAAAACAGGACTTACTTAAAAATTTTCAACAATTTCTTCCAGCGGTAATTTCTGCATCAGTGTACATGAGTAGACTGATATATCTTGTTGCATAATTAAAAATATAATCAGGACTTCCCTGGTGGTGCAGTGGTTAAATATCCGCCTGCCAATGCAGGGGACACGGGTTCGATACCTGGTTCGGGAAGATCCCACATGCCACGGAGCAACTAAGCCCGTGTGCCACAACCACTGAGCACACGTGCCACAACTACTGAAGCCCGCGTGCCTAAAGCCAGTGCTCTGCAACAAGAAAAGCCACCACAGTGAGAAGCCAGTTCACTGTAACGAAGAGTAGCCCCTGCTCGCCGCAACTAGAGAAAGCCCGCGTGCAGCAACGAAGACCCGACACAGCCAAAAAGAAAGAAAGAAAGTTATCATTAAAAAAAAAAAAGAACACTTGTAATAAAGATGTTTGTAAGGAAAAAAGATCGTGTTATATACTGAATTGTGTACCCTAACCCAAACTGCCTGATGTTCTTATTAAAAAAAAAAAAAAAAAATATATATATATATATATATATATATATAAAATCAACTAAATTTCTCCATGACATATGGATATGTTCCATTTTCCAATTCCTCTTTATATTTCTATCAAAATAGTTATATGGCTACTTTGGGTTATATTACAACTTTTGGTTCTTTTGTTGTTACCTGTGTAAGTTGAAGTAATTTACTTACACTTCTACTTATTATTCCATTCACAACAGTTAATCCTACTTTGTAATATATTAATATTCTCTTAGTTTCCCTTCTGCTTCCTAATCCCTGACATATATGCTTTTACTTTTGCTATGACACATTGGGCACAATGGACATCTACGTATGTCTCCTTGTACACATGTGAGACTAGTTTTTCTTTGTTTGTATGAACAACCTCAACTTTAGTAGATATTGGTGGTTGGACCAGTTTTCACCTCTAACAGCAGGTTAAGAATTCTCATTTCTTATCCTCACCAATGCTAGGTATTACCAGATATTTTTTTTAAGCAAGAGAAGGAAGGATTTATTACTTGCAGCAAGTAAGGACAACACCAGGGGTCTTTCCCAAAGCAGTGTCTCCCTGAACAGAAAAACTGGGGAAGTTTTAAGCTAAGGGTACATGCATATTCATCCATCAGACTTTAAATTTTTGCCAAAACATGTGTGTAATAGAATCTCACTGTCCCAATTAATTTTCTATTATTCTCAAATTTGTGGGCATCCTTTGTCAAGTTTTTCTCTTTTCCCATTATCTTTTACCTTGTATTTTTACATTAAAATTTTTTTAACATCATTTTTATAGTGGTTTGGGAAGAACTTAAAATAAACATGAATGTTAAATCTGTCATGTCACTTAATTTTATTTCATTGCATTGCAATGTCAGTTCTCAAGATGCACAGAACTCTGTTACCAAGGATTATGTGTCCATGATATAATCGCATCCACTTCATCCCTCTATTGGATCTACTCTGATCCCCCAAAATTGAGAAGTTTCATGTGTGTGCCTTGCTCTGCTGCTATATTCTCCTTTATAACTTGAAAGGTTAGATTTGATATTTTTCTAAAATTTTGCAGGTCAATATACCCATCAATCTTTAATTCTCCCTGAAATTTCGGGGGGAGGGAATCAAAAGCAGAAACCATCTTTACTTTCACAAAGATCACTAATCATCACGAATGACCTTTAAATCCACTGGCTTTTTCTTAGTTTCATCATTTCTGACCTCTTTACAGAATTTGATAGTGTTTATTGTTTTATCCTTAACATTCTCTCATCTCTTGTCTTTTCTTTGACATACCGATCAATTTGTATATTTGTTACTTAATGTGTCGTGTCTGCTACATGTCAAGAAAGCATGCTGATTTAGATGAAGCAATAGTATTTTTTTCTCTAATAGTCCAGTATCCTTTTGATTTGGTGATATTTAAAGTGCGTAGCGATAGAGCAAAACATTTTTCTGAGCTGTACATACAATTTGTATGTAGATTTCAGGCTTGGTATTCAGAGTGATTTCCTTAACTTTTTAACACTTGATTAAATGCCAGGATAAGTTGATTAAGGTCCAGTCTGAGGAAAACATTGCTGGCAAGTTATAAGACAAGAAGAAATAACATCCAAATGTAATGTGTTGAGTTTGTAAAAAAATCCAGAACAAATAAAGAGAAACTTAAGCTTTATGTGAAATCTGGAAAGAATGAACAAATATGAACTATTTGCAAGTGTACCTAGTATTTTAGGACTTGACTGAGTTAAATAATAGCTTCACTGGGCTAAACTCAGCCTCAGTTTTTGTTTTTTTTTTTTTCGGTACACGAGCCTCTCACCGCTGTGGCCTCTCCCACTGCGGAGCACAGGTTCTGGACGCGCAGGCCCAGAGGCCACGGTCCATGGGCCCAGCTGCTCCATGGCATGCGGGACCCTCCTGGACCGGGGCACAAACCTGTGTCCCTCGCATCGGCAGGCGGACTCCCAACCACTGCGCCACCAGGGAAGCCCTCAGCCTCAGTTTTAAATGATTCTTTTGGGAGTTTGGTAGTGAGAAAAGGGACTACTTACTGTATAGAAAACAGATTACTTGCACAGTAGCAAAGATCCTTCCAGACAGCATTCAAAACAAAGCAGAAGGAATTTGCCTTTTAGATGCACAAGTAACCACAACTTCTCCAGATGCCATTCTATGGATGCGTGAATTCACCACTGATACTACAGATTATAGCATTTTTGAGGGAAATGGAATTGATAAACAGTATGAAATTGAGACAAAAAATCCACGCCTTAAGGACTGAACCTAGAACAGTTGAAAACAGAGGCTGAGTCAATTGCTGTGACAAAGTGGACTAGGGTAGGATTGTGGACTTAGAACAATGTGATTACAAAACAGGCAAAGTCAAGTAAAAAAGATTTATATGGCACTTCCAAATGCCTCCTGGAAGTCCAGTAGAACTTTTTAGTCTTTTCTTCTACTCCTACCCTTTTATGCTTGCTTCATTGTTCCAACCAAACTAGGCAGTAAAACTTATAGCTTTACTATTGCTGTGAAGTTCTGAAAATTTCAGATCCCCCCTTGCTGTTAAATTTATTACCATATTAGTGTTTTCATATCTTTAGAAATTTGGATAATTGTAGTTTCATGTCTCTGTCGTTTCTCTGGATGATAATTTGTCTTTGTTTGCTAACTCTCCCTCTTGAATTTCAAGAATTAGTTACTTATTCATTATTATCATTGACATTTCCTGTGCTTTCATTTGTTTCTCTACCACTGACTGTTTCCTCAATTTCATTATTATCAAACAGCCCTTCTGTGATAGACTGCTGTACCCCATCTTCATATTGATTAATTTCATTTTCACATGCATCATTCTGATTTCCAACATCTTCAGAGCTATCTTCAGAAGATGAGTCATTTGCAAAGACAGGTTTTCATTAGTGGATTCGTCCTCAGAGTCAGAATGTGATGGTCTGTTCGCAGGAATATTGTTTGCTCCTCTGTGTCTTTCATTATCTCTTGGAAGGGATGTGCCTGATGTACTTGCTTAGTCATTATCCAAGTAATTAAAATCAAATGTACTTATTTTGTAGATTAAACAAGAACATTCTTTATTATGATTGTTTGCAATTGAAGCTTCGGGGACACTTTAGGCTAGATATTACATTAAATATTATTTTCCATTTAAATTAAAACATTTAATCAGAAACTCTGAAAGGCAAGATATGTAAGCCAGTGCCTCCTATGTGAGGATCACGAAGATGCAGTTCTTCGTGTAATAGTCTTTTGGGAAGTTAATACACAGCCGAGTTTAAGAGATTATCAACACTGATTACAGATTCTAGTCACTAGTGTAGTTACTGTTTTGTGTGTTGTTGTGTGTAAGTTTTCAAATAGGTTATAAACTGTTTAGAACTAGGCTCCTTTAAAATTTTAATGATTCCCCCCCCCCCCCCGCTGGACATTTTTATAAGTAAGAACATTTTGGATAATTAACTGATTAAAATTTCTTTGTAAAAATGTGCAATCTGATAACTAAGTTAGTATTGGAAGGAAACAAGAAGTTATTTTGTGTACCCCAAAGCTATGAAGTCTATGAAATCTAAGTGTGTGTGTCTGTTTCTTGTGTTAGATGATCAGGGGAGTCTGGGAGCTCTGGAGATCATCCAAAAATGTAGTTCAGGAGGAGAGTTTAAGGGTCTGGAGGAGAAAGCCTAAGGGACCTGGCACTCCACAGATAGCATGGAGAGGGTCTTGTCCTTATTGAAAATGGGTTGGCAAATATTATAGCTGAAGAGTTTAATAGCCAGAAGAAGGAAGAGGGAGGACTTCGCATATGCAGGTCCTGCTGAGCTGCTCTACTTGCCACGGCCATTGAGGCAGTGAACCCCCTTGACTGGGCATAAAGAAGGCTGGGCTATTAGGATTCTGGCTTCTTGAGGTGAATCAGGATAAGAGAGGACAAACAGGGAGCTGAGAAAGTGTGAGATTGCACTGGAATCAGCATCAAAAGCAAACACTGCAGAGATGTATTTACCCCTCTCACATGGCAAGGGTTAGGCCAGGAGCTTTTCAGGTCTGCTAGGTCCACAGCAGGAAGGTAGAGTTGTTTCAGAGGAATGGCTGAGATGTACCACCCTGTGGAGTTGTAGTCTTGGGATAACTCAGAGCAAGCCCAGCCTTGAGTCTAAAGAAGAGAAGGGCAAACTGTGATTCTCAGCCTTCTATAACACGAATGCCAGAAGCCTCACATGCCTGGCAGCTGTGAGGAGGGAGGTTTCAGCTAAGATTTGAAAAATCTTTGGTAGAGGGGGATATTGTCGATACATGAGGAATTAGCCCATCACTGGGTGTATCAAACTGGGTGTCTTTGTCAGTTAGGGCTGCTTGAGCAAGAAGGCCATGGACTGGGTAGCTTAAACAACAAATATTTATTTCCCACAGACCTGAACCCTGGAAATCTGAGAGCAGGGAGCCAGCATGATCAACTTCTGGTGAGGGCTCTCTTCCTGGCTTTCAGGCAACCACCTTCTTGCTATGTCCACACATGGCAGAGAGAGAGAATGAGTACGCTTTCTCTGTCTCTTTGTATAAGGTCAGTAGTCCCATCATGAGGGCCCGTCTCTAAGTACCATCTCATTGTGGATTAACATTTCAGCATATGAATTTTGAGGGGACGCGAGCATTTGGTCCATAGCACTAGCTGATGGTGTCTTCTGACTGTGGTTTTGGAAGGAGTTGTTTAATGAAGAAAAGTTTTTGTAGCTGAAGGGAAAACATACATACTCTCTTTTTTGTCCTGAGGCAGATAGATACTCAGTGGACCACATTTCTAGAGCCTGACTTGACCATACTGCCTCTGAAAGGTTGGGCCTGGTCCCCATACCACGGTGTGGGTGGATTCGGACACTGCTGAGGTCTGGTGCTGACTCAAGTAACGGAAACCCATGTCAACTTGAGAGTAATGGGGCTTTGGAGGCCCTGTTTGATATTTTTGCCTGATTCTTGATTTACCTGTTGGATTTGTGTCTACTCAGTAGAACATCTGAGGATATCTCTTGCTTTTTTTTGACTAATTTATTTTTCCAATCAATTTCTTTTTGTACTGTTTACTAGATTTATCCCCGCAGTCCTTCTGTGTGTGTGTACAGCATAATGTATGTTTAAAGATAAACTCTAAGTTAAGAAGTGCTATTTTTTAGGAGAACTATACTATCTAGGGTTTTGCATTAAGATTTTAAGGGATTCTCTTCAAACTACAACTCTACTGTGTGTACCACACAGCACAGATCATGTGGAGTTTACTTGGAGTTCTTTACTCTAATAAAAGATAAAAGCAAAACAAATCCATTTAGCTGTTACTGACATTGAACATGATAATTTTCCCCTTCTTTAAACAAGTTAAATTTATTACAAGAATAATTTATGAGTGACCACTGTAGGGAAATGGATTGCCTTAGTGTGATTCCATTGCTAATTAATGAGAAAAATGAAGTTGACAAAGCAAAAGACTGTTCTAGTTCTGCACAGAAACTGCATTAAAATAAATAGAAGTCCAGAAACTTCCCAAAGAATATACACCACATAACCCAGACATCCACTTTAAAAAAAGCAGAAGCTGATATGTTCCAAATGATCATAATTTGGGGACATAGAAATGAAAATGCAAGGAACATTGGAGAAATTAAAATCAGACACAGCTACAAATATTATTTCCTTACCCCATTTTCAATCATCTTAGTTTCTGATAAAATTTAGAACATATATCATGGTAAAATACTATCTCCCTATTCTTAAAATCACACAGAACTGATAGTGAAGCACTGGCTTAATCACCCATCCCTCCTCACCATCTATTTAAGGCTGTGTTCTTTGTTTCAAGGTCCTGTTGAAATAAAACAGAATGAAATTAGTGACCTTCATACTGGCTTCCATAACCAGCTTCTGGCAACTGACCCAGCCATCAGTCTGTCAATAGCTTGTGCAGTTTCAGATTTCATCTGCAAAAAAAAAAAAAAAAAAAAAATCAGTTCCTTGCCATAAACATCATATTTCAATTGTTTCTTTTAAAAAAGCTAATTACATTTACACATGTTACATACTAATAGAGACTTATTTTGTTGGTAAGCTTTCTGCAGAAGTGGAGCTTTATTGGGAATGTTTTATTTGAGGCATATGGAGAAAGCTGCATTAGTGAAGCAAAATATTTATAATTTTTCCCTGTTTGGTTTAGATTTGTCAATCTTTTCCCTTCTTTACGTAAAACAACATCTTGCGTACAAACTGTTTAAAAGTTGAACTAGTGGCATTCCAAATGGAGTAAGATAAAGGGAACTGTAGTTAAATTTAGAAAGGAAAATGTAGGTAAAGGAGAAAAATGCTGCCAGCTAAGATTTGGATGTCCGGGAAGAGCTTCAAGGTCTTAAAAGATGAGGAATTGCTAGTTCCTGTGAGTAAAAACAGAGAGAAGAAGGGCACACAGCTCAGTCTTTATCTTTTAATTTTTGTCCTAAATTTAAACTAGTTTGTTTAGTATCATATTTCATCTTTTCTTTTCATCTTGATGCTCTCATCTTTTCATTGAGTTCTTAAAAAAAAAAAAATCCCATCTTTCTGTCTTTCCTTGTTTCATGTATTTATTTTCCTGCCTGGCTTCAAGAATGGCACATCGAAAATTTTGGCCTTTTTAAAGATATCCTCAGTTGTTTCTGTAGAATACTTGTAGAAATTCTTGACATTCTGTCCCATGTAAGTCTTCCACAGAAGCAGAAGCTATTTAGTTTCAGCTGTACCAACAAATAATGCCTCCTTTTTGGTAGTGGATTTTCTATTAGCGAATTCCTCAGGGTGTGACACATTTCCTCAAAGTCAGATTTCCTGAAGTCACAAACATTTTATTATTTCCTTTATTCTTTCATGACTTTGCCTTTCAACCCCTGTAATATTTATGATCCCTGGATCCTAGATGTTTCCTTACTGTGACCTTAAAATTGCTTCTCATCCAGGCTAATATTCTTGTGTTTGGTCTAGAATGGCCTCACATTGCTATGGTCCTGTGCTCTTTGAAGATCCGTTACATCAGGGTTAGAATTTTAGTCTTAAGGAAAAATTCATCTCCAGGATTATTTCTAATATTTCATACTTTTTTGTTTGTTTTTGAGGTACGCGGGCCTCTCACTGCTGTGCCCTCTCCCATTGTGGAGCACAGGCTCTGGATGCGCAGGCTCAGCGGCCATGGCTCACGGGCCCAGCCGCTCCGGGGCATGTGGGATCTTCCCGGACCAGGGCATGAACCCGTGTCCCCTGCATCGGCAGGCGGACTCTCAACAACTGCGCCACCAGGGAAGACCTCATACTTTTTAATACAATGCTCGGGGGATTTCTTGAGCCTTACTAGGTTTGATGTAAAAGAAATACTGTGTTTGAGCCTGTCCAACATGATAGGAGGAACAGCTGAACATGTGTTTTTCAAAAACCAGTCACTAGTGTGTTTTTGAGGGAGTTTCTTCTGTATTTTGGACAAGCTAATGAAATTACTACTTTGAGAGGCATGGTGAAGATAGAAAGAGATTGTTTGTATTTATTTTCTAGACTTCTACAATCTGTTTGCTGTATACACTGGTCTTATTTTTTTCCCGATCTTCTCTCAAAGTTGGAACAATCTGTCATTTAAAATACGCTACCCCGAGAAAGGGTTGTCTTAGGATATTTTACATATTTTCTCCTGAAGTTGATACTTTCAAGAATATTTTTTTCCATACACTCATCCTCCTGTTATTCCTTTCAGGTAAGAACAGACTCCTTAGTCTATTTTGAAATACCCTCTTGGGCTCTTTTCCCCCTAAAATGAACAAATCCAGAAAGCTGTGAAACCAAAGATCTTATTGAGGAGCAGTGTGGTGAGAAGGAGCTTCTGGATTTGGAGTTTGATAGCCTTGGTTCAGATATCAGCTCAAGCCTGGTGCATTAGGGCAACTTGCTAAACTTTGTGGAGCCTCAGTTTATTCATCCATTAAATGGGGTAACAATATGCATTGCGAGGATTAAATAGCATGTAATGTATGTAAAGCTCTTTGTAGACTTCAGTT
This sequence comes from Monodon monoceros, assembly GCF_005190385.1. NCBI lineage: Eukaryota > Metazoa > Chordata > Mammalia > Artiodactyla > Monodontidae > Monodon > Monodon monoceros. The sequence goes on from NW_021703785.1 coordinate 32,563,867, forward strand.
AATGGTCACTGATACTAGCAACAAAAACATTGTGTTTTATTTAAGTCTTATTAGATGGTGCCTTTTGGGATTCACATTCTTGATTATTTCACAAGTGCGCCCCTCCTACCATCTCGCTGGGTTTCTTTTATGTCTTTGGATGTAGAATATATTGTTTTTGGTAGGCTCCAGTCTTTTTTATGGATGGTTGTTCAGCAGTTAGTTGTGATTTTGGTGTTCTCATGCGAGGAGGGGAGCTCAAGGTCCTTCTCCTTCCCCATCTTGTCTCCAGTCTCCTGGGATTCACGTTCTTGGAGCATTAACAAACAAACAGAAAACAAAAAGTGTCTCCCACATTTCTCACTTCCCAGTCTCTTTTCCTTATGACATGAATATCACTGAGCAGGAATGGAAACCAGAGTGTTTTCTGCCACATTTGCGTAGTTCACGATGCTGCCTGGCTGGGTTACTCTACTATAACTTGGAGTGAGTTGAAATCTCAGTGACTCATAGGCTGTCTGATGATTGTGCAGAGCAAATTGAATTGGCCTAGGGAACCGCAACCTACTTCTCAAATAAATCTCCACAGGACTAAAGCTACATGGTGCAGTTGAACAGTCATGTTCTTTGGAGCCAGCAATATCTGGGTTCCCATGCTGGGTCTGCCATCAAGGCTGTGGTGTCTCGGGCAGTTTGCCTCATTCTCCCCCAGCCTCCCTTTCCTTGTCCGCAAATGGTGCTAATGGTATTTCCTATTCAGATTGCCAGGTGTATGGAATTGAGTATGTGTAGCATCCAGAGGAGGTTGCAAACATAAAGTGGCCTCCAAAAAACATGAAAAAAACCCTTGGGTTTGAGTTTTAACGTTAATTTTGCCACAACTTCCTTAGATGAATAGGACAGACTACTTAACCTTGATCTCTAAACTGATATGTTGGAATTAAACATTTTTAAAAGAATTACCATTTTCTTTTTTTATGTTTCCCCAAACGTATCAGGGGTGTAGAGAAGTTAAGTGAAATTCCTGAATATTTTTTCACAAACTGCCTTTTGGTGCCACTTTCAGAGAAAGAGGAAGGAGTTGGAAGCAGGATACACTCTACCATTTGGTTACTTATTTTGTTCTTTGGATGTGTGAGGAATGTGGGGCAATTGCTGGGTCTTTATTTGGGCTTCTTGAAAGGTAGGACTGGATAACAATTTCCTTCTCTTAAAGTTTTTTTTTTTTTCCAAAATCTAGAAATAATTCAAACTTAAAACAGATATTCCTGACTGTTACAGGCTGAAGTGCATTCTGAGAGTTAAGTGAAGTGTTTCAGAGTTTCTGAAAACATGCTAACGCTCCAGTCGGACAGCAGATGGCAACTGGCCTTTTAGGGGTTGCACACCAAATTGGGTTAAAAAGCTATTCAAAGGAAAGAAAGTTTAAGATGTGTGTTCTACGAAAGAAACCTGAAGCTTTTCTATCATTTAGAGTGTTTGTTGTGTTTAACTTGCTTTCCCTTTTTGAGACTGAAAGGTGCAATTCCAGATTAATTTGCTGCTTCTTTAATTGTACGGGGAGTTTCTGTATCACAAGCCTCCACGAAATAATGAGCATATAAGAAAGGCCTAACGGTGGCACCTGCATAGAAGTCCATGACACATTTATCTGCACAAAAAGTCTCTTCTTATTTCTAAGGAGTAGTAGAGACAAATAAAAAATACACTCAGTTGAATGACAAAGGAAATAGTGGTGCCCCCTGAAGGTTTGAGCTGGGTTTCCCTGGCCTGAAGGCTGTGACAGGGCTTGCTAAATGGCAGACAGTGGCTGCGCTTCTGCTGTCACGGTTTCAGCAATTGTCACTGTCAAAATGTAGCGCATTCATTATTCAGGTACAAAACTATAATTAAGAACATTGGCCAAGAAAGGAGGAGGGGAATTGGACGGTTCAGGGAGTTGGAAGTAGGATAAAGAGCAGTCCTCCTCTAGGTCACTAGTTCAAACTTGGCCCATCTTGGTAATGACTGACAGTCATTAATAGATGATGGCTGTTTGATGGCCTATATGAGTAGGTGCCCATATCAGAAAAGTCACCATTGTAATTGGCATTAATTGGCACTTCTGTTGGCAGCGTCAGCCGAGAGGCTGAAGATTGAATGGGCTATAGCGAGTGAATTAGCCTCTCATCCTGAGACGTGGGCCTCCCAGGGCCTAGATGAAGCACCGTCGCAGGGCATTGTGGGAAAGCTGCTGCCGTCCCGCTCCTCGGGCTCTGCAAACAGACGGCATCCGTGTGCAGTGCTCACTGTTTGGCACCTTGCTTGATGAGCACTGAAGCTACTTAAAATTCAGCTGCGCCAAAATGAACAATGGGCCTCCGAAAAGCAAAGGGGCCCAAGTGTGAGATAAGGAGGGGTATCTCTGGGGCACCATCCTTCTCTGGTTTGTTTCTTGTGAAAGCAGTTGGTCAGAGGGCTGGGCAGCTTCCGATGTGATCTGCAGCCATGACTGATTGTCACCTGGGCTTAAAAAATAATATCCTCTGTTTGGAAATGAAAAAGCAAAAGGCTGTCTTAATGGCCTGCGGTAAAACACTGTTGAACAAGCACCATGTTGACTTTTCATAGGTGAAAATTAAAGGTCCACTGTAATCATTTTTTGCTCTTCATTGATTTAAGGACCCAGTCGAATAATAATTTAGACTCAACTTTTCATCTCTGCGTGGATTCATGATTTGTAAGCTCTTTCTGGCAGCTATCTCTGTAATACCAATGAAATGTCTTTTTATTCATTTTACTTTTTGGCTCAACTCCCTCATAATTAGCTTTTATGTCAAAGGAACAAGTATTAAGTCTAAATTTCTGTGGATATCAACTCCTAAAGGACATTTCACAGCACTAGTAGCAGTCACTATTTCTTTAGGATTTTTCATTTATCTTATATTTATGCTGAGGTAAAGTATTTGGGCAGTGTGTTTTCTAAAAAAATTAAACATCAGAAGGAAGTTTGTTCTTTAAACGGTTATTGTTTTCAGGTTTCAAAATGGCAGATTGCTAAAAGTACAGTTAACAAAAAGCAAAATAGAGGAATGTTTAAAGAATAGCAAAAAGGGTAATGGTTTTGTTTGAATTATTATTTATTTACATTAAAAGAAAAGTTATTCCTGTGGTCTTAACTTATCTGCAAAATCAGAGCACTTCTTCCTAAATAGGAAAAGTTGTGTCTTAAAGTATTTATACTTTTTATTCAGATAAATTTTATACAATTTCCTTTTTTGAGGTGGTTTGGACTTATAAATTAAACTAAACATCTTATTTCCTCGTTAGTTTTCACTTTAAAATTTCTGCTTCAAAACCTCGTAATTTTCTGGGTTTTTAAACATTGTAAAATAAATGTGGAAGTTTTACTATAGGTGGCGCTCTTGCATACATCTTGTTTTTAGAAACATCCCTCTAAGTAGACTGAGTTTGGCAGACAAGTTTAATGGAAGCTGCTTAATAGTATACATTATATATCATAAATTCTACTTAATGATTCTGCTCAGATAAAGAGCCATGAGCCCATTCTTCAATGACTGATATGCTTGTTTCATCCAAATTACCACCATTTGGTATATTATGACTTTTATTAGCAACCCAAGAATTTTAACAAGTAGATCGCAGCTTACCCACACTAAAGTGTGAGAGAAATTTGGATTTTTCCATTTTCTCCCCAGCTGCAGAGATAGAACCCTTTATGTTTCCCATGTTCAAAGTAAAAATTTCAAGACGTGATTAAAGGAAGGTGGACAGTGTACTAAAAGAGAAAATTCACTCTCTTGGTTGAAAGCTGATGGATGAACAGTTCTCACAGCAACCCAAGTAAGGGCGTGTTTACAAATCAAAATGTAACCCAAATAATGAATTTGACAAAATTCTTTATGTGAAGAAACATTACCCATTATACATATTACCATTTATTTCAGGTGAAGGAAAGATACCATGGAAATTTTAATTTGGGGGAAAGAGACAGACTGGATTAAGAAAGGCGAGGATCTGTATGTGTACTTGAGAGTGGTGACAGGAGGACAATAAAAGAAAAGAGAGGAGATAAGGGAACAGAGAGAGGAGAAAGACTTTTTCCTAAGGAGCAAGTTGATTGGCTGTCACTAGGATGGCAGGGTCTTTCCTCCTGCCCTGGGGGAACTCCAGGGATACAGGTGTTCTTCCCAGAGGGGCCTCGTAATCTGGTTCACATCTAGTTTCAAGGGATGATATTTTGCTAATTGGTTAAATCTGTACTGTGGTTAAGCCACACATAAATATTCTGCTTACCAAGTATCTCAAAGAAGATGTTGAGGAAATTACATTGCTCCCGTTCTGTAAATCTCTTTCTGCTATTTTGGAAAATTTGGGGATAAATGAATTTGCCTCTGATCCAAACATATATCACCTTAGTGCACTAAGAATGAACAAAAACCTCTTTCTGTTTGACGTTTCATATTCAGAGAGAGCTCCTTGATTTTTTTCTCAAGCCTTTACATAACAAGTTAAAAATAACCTTCCTTGATGATTTAGTGGCATGAACTGAGATTAGAACTTCAAAGACATTTGCACACAAGATGCACTTATTGTTCTTGTGGTCCCTTTAAATGTTCTAAAATGTCATGATAAAAATGTCATTGCCATTTATTTACTTCTTCTTGTTCTATATTTGTTTTTATGGAATGCAAATCTTCATTGTACCACTTTTAAGACCTTCACATTTCCCCTTAAAATAACAATTTATATTTACAAGAAACCAAACTTTCTCTGTCAGAGGTAAGGTCATGGTTTATCAATCATAATTCCATACATGATCTTTTAAAAAAACAAAATTAGCAGTTTGATGCTAAATCTTGAGCACAGCAGAAAATGCTTATTTAATAGTCAATGAGATATATCTAACACAGCAAAATTTCTGAAGTAGTTTTCTTTTTTAATGGGTAAGTAGATTAACATTGCATTGTCCCCCCCCCCTTTGTTGTTTATAAGAACAAACTAGGAATGATAGAGAGTTTCCAAAAAACAGCACTTTCATTATCTCCATCTTTCCCTTAATGTCAGTATTTTAGCAATGACGCTGTTCACATCGGCAATTTGGTAAGATGGCCCCTATGTTATGTTAGCTAGGGAAGTTCATTCATTGGCAAACTTTATCAAAAGCCTAGGTGTTAGGCAGTGTTTTAAGTGCTTTAAATATATGAATTAATTTAATCTTCCCCCAGACTCTGAGACGTAGGTGTTATCAGGCTCATGTTACAAATGGAAAGCTGAGACACAGAGAGCTTTAATAACCAGGGTGAGTGAGGTTCCATAACTAATGACTGACACTTCTGGAACTGACGGCCACCACCTGATTGTAGAGGGTACACGCTCACCACCCCCTCACCCCAGGCGGCTTCTCAGGTGCTACCAAACTTTGGGGGAACACTGGCCACAGTTTTACCCAAGAGCATATGTTTGGAGGTGAGCCTACTTCTATGACTGGGGGCTCCCAGGGATTCTCTTTGTTTTCTGGGTATCTGGCCATAATAGGTCTTTAACTAGGACTTGAGGTTCAGAGCTAAACAGAAACAAAGGGGGCTTCAAGTGATTATGAAATGACTTTGCAGGGTACCTGGAGCTAAGACAAGGGATTTGGAACCCCAGCTTTATGTTCATGTGGGATTGTATGTGTTTCAGGGCAGTTTTACGTGCATTTTCTCACTTGTGGGAGAACTTCAGCCCACTTTCATATGCAGAAGGGAGTGAAGGTAAGACAGGGAAGTGTGAACTGAAGAAGTTATTTTCTGCTTTGAATCCGTTGAACTACTAGGATGGAGACAGAAATAAGGATCTCAGCAGGAGTTGAGGCTGGGGAAAAAATGTCTTGTGCCCCTTCATCAGTATTGCTACATCACTTGCTTTGATCACTGAAGAATTCTCAGAACGCCAGATACACAGAGAGTCAAATAAAAACAGAAAATACAAAACAATCTCCAAACAAAAATGTTTGGAGATTTTCTCCATGGGGTTCTTGTGTTTCTGCACTTTTTGCAGGTGGAGGCACTCAAAGATAGTGTTCTGGACTATCTTTCCAGGCATGTTTATATAGTGAACAACCTTGGAAGATAGGGATAGTCTCCCTCTGGTGCAAAGGGCAGGCATGCTTACTGTCCATTACAATAAACAATCCAGGAAACCAAAGTTCAGGGTTTCTCTCCTCTAAGGCAACCTCCTGCAGGTGTAGGTGTCACCTGACCCTCTTTGCATTGTCCCGTGGGAACTGGGGCTTGGGAAATCCAAGTAAAAATAATGATACTCTAGCTATTGCTATTAACATCCTTTTTTTCTGATCTAGCAGTATTGTGTCCTCTGCCAGCACCCGTGAAACTATGGCAGGCCAACTTGGTAGCTTGCAAATAGGGCAATATTTTAGGCACTTTATAGTTCTTGAGAAATACATACTATTATTGAAAGATGCTTGGATTATTTCCTGGATGATAATCTCCTTTCATTGATGGGTTTAATTGAATTTAGTTATCACTTTTATCTATTCATATAGATTACACAATTTATTCTTTGAAAAGTTTCCAGGCAAATTTAATGATTTCTTCCTCAGTCTACCTTCTTCCTTTTCCTAGACACATTCTTTAACACTCTCTTACTTTAGCAGATTCACATTTTGGTATTCATATCCAAGAAGAAAAACTATGCATAGGGCTGTGTCAAAGAGAACTGAGAAAACCATCTGGAAGATTGTATTGGCAACAATTTGGAAATTATTGTTTGAAATCATTACATCTCTGTAAGATGATCAAACTCCATTTTTCCCCTGCCACGAGAACAGAATATTTTATTCATCAGAGACCTTCCATTTAGTTTAGTAGCAAAGTGGTTTAACAGAGTTCTTGATTAGTATTAGGGCACCTAACTTCTAGTCTTTACTTGGTCAAGAGAGCTGTGTCAGCAAAGTGTCTCGTCTCTTTTATAAAGAAATGGGGATAATAAACCTTGCCACCTGCCTGCCTCACAGCAATGTTGAGAACACTAAAGAGAGTCTCTTGAGAGATCTTGAAATCTGCAGAAGGAGTATGCTATATAAATACACAGCACCAAATCATATCATTTTAGATAGCTCATGGAAAACACTCGGGCTTATCCCCTCATTTTATAGGTGAAGAAAATGAGGTCCAGAAAGATGAACTGGCTAGTCTAAGGTCATATACTTGGTTAGTGTGTAACAAAGTACAGGAAGCTCAGTCACCCTGTTTTCAGTTTTTTAAAAAGCTGCTTAGTAGAAGGAAAAAAGATGAATAACCCCAGAGACTTCCAGATATCCAGTGATGTTATTCCCTTAGTGACTTTACATAAGGCAGGTTGCTCCCCAGAGGCAAGTCAATTTGGTAATTACAGTTCATCAAGGATTTTACTTGCATCAAATGAATATTTGACTTTTGGCAGTTGTACCAACTCTACCTGGGTGAACAATATTCTTGAAGATACGCTTGGAATAGCTGATACCTCAGTTAAGTGTGAAAAGAACTGATGAACTCTTTCAGGTAACTTGGGCTCAATATGAAGCATATACATGTGAATATGCTGTCATATCTAGACTCCCATATTTTCTCTTCAGTAGTTTACTTGGTGTGATTGGTTTTCTCCAACTGCTTTGAATGTTTACTAGTGAACAATTTGCCAATGAGCTTCAGCACCTTCCCTGGGCTCTGTGGTGCCAAGAGCTGTCACACAGCCAAGACTCACTAGAAACTGTTTACCCATATCCAGGTACAAACACTGGGGCCCAAACCTGCATCGCTTATTATGCTGATGCTCTAATTAGGCACTAATTAAGTATTGTGGCTGGAAACTTCCTCTTTCTGTGGTATGGAAGCCTCGTTTGAAGCAAATGCTATTTGAACCAAAAGAGGCAAATATATTAAGTCATCAGGAATTTCCAGGTGTCTTACACTCTTAAGAGATCTTTATTCAATATGCAGTATACTCAGGTTTCCAAAAGTTTGTTCACATACCATTTGGAAATATGTCTTTATTCTGGGCTTGGTCCATACAGGACACCAGAATTTTAATCTTCATTTGTCTTTTAATTTTTGAAATTAAAGTTTAAACTAAATTGAAGGATTTTTGAAAAAGATAATAGGATTTGTTGAGACTGGCTGAAACCATATTGTGAAAAATAGCACGTGTTTTACTGAATGTACGATATACACTAAAGGAAATATTGCGAGTTCTGATATCTATTTCCAGTCCTTCTGCTAGAAACAACAGATATGACCCTTAACCCTTAACTGGCATGGTAAGGGGATTAGTCTCTGTTCTGCTCCACCCCGGAATCCCTTCAGAGATCCCACATGGCTCTTGCCTCAGACCGTCTGCCTCAGGTCACCGATTCCTGTTCCACTTGCAAGAAGTTCCCTCTAAATAGCATCTTTTGCAGTTGCTCTAAAAGCCCCAGCTGCATGACCTATCAGTGACTGGGCTGTCCGTGTGATGCTGCCATGCTGTCTTTGCAACTTGAATGTCTTTGTTCTGTTCCTTGTGCTCACCGTCTTCCATGACTAGCAATGCACTTGGTGTGAGAGGAACAATTTAAATAGAATTTGGTAAGAACACCAATGGACCTCCTCCCCTCTCCTTCCCCCAACCCTCCCTTGCATAGTTCCATGATGTTACTAGTGAGACACCATTCATCATTGTCGGGAACCTGTGGCTCAAAGCCATTATGTGTTTCCTCACTTCGGTTCCAGTATCATCAGATAGATATATATGTGCTGTTTCTTCAACAGGACACATAGGCAATAGTCTCCCATCCCTAAGGTGTTCCTGCCTTAATTTGGACTAAATAACTCTTACTAATAATGATATTAACAATTCACATTTATTGAACACTTACAGTGTGCTAAGACATCATTTTAAATGATTTAAATGTTTTAACTTATTTAATTCTCAGAACATAGAAAATAGATATTCATCTAAGTTCTTGATATTCTGTGTTTCAGGCAGAAAGAGGGGGTGAAATACACAAAAAGATATTTTAGGCTAAAGTATGATGATTCTATTGTGTGTCCTGTGTTAGAGCGGAAGTGATCCGCAAAATGTTTTGTGTTGAAATCATGTATCATTGTGATAATTACACAGGGACCCTGGTACTTAAGGAAGCTTGTTAGAGATAAGAGAAAAGAAACACTTTCCAAATATTTCTTAAGAGTCTGAACAGATAACTTTTTAAAATGTCAGTAACAAATGTGATATTTATTGGCATGATCAAATAAGACTGTATTGGAATACTTATTGAATAGGTTTACACTGTTGTATAATTGTTAAAACAAAAATGCAGTATCAGTAAGTTGTAGGTGGGTGCTTATTTGGAAGAACTGAGGGAACTGAGTAGTTTTTTTTTAATATCAGGTATATGGTTCATGTTGGGGTCAAAGATCCAGCCTGTATTAGGATTTATAAGGTATGAAAGAACAATTTTTTAGGCAATGGTATTAAGTAAAAGATTCCTTTCAAATGAAAAAATGCTATAAAAAGGATACCAGTTTGTGGTTTGACTTTCAACATTATGTACGTTATTTCTTAAAAAAACATACAGAAAATTAAAATTTTACGTGGCCAAACAGATACATACATCCATTCCCTTTATCATTTCCATTTGTTGTGATATTTTAAAAAGTGTGTCCTGTTTTAAAATTACAGCTCATCATAGTTTTCTTCTAACAGCTTGTAGGCTTATTCTAGGACTGACAATGGATTAATCTTCAAAATATACAAACAGCTCATATAGCTCAATAAAAAAAAATAATAAAAAAATTTTAAAAATGAGCAGAAGATCTAAATAGACATTTCTCCAAAGAAGACATGCAGATGGCCAAAAGGCACATGAAAAGATGCTCGATATCACAAATTATTATAGAAATGTAAATCAAAACTACGAGATGTCACCTCGCACTGGTCAGAGTGGCCATCATCAAAAAGTCTACAAATAACAAGTGCTAGAGAGGGTGTGGAGAGAAAGGAACCCTCCTACACTGTTGGTGGGAAAAAAATTGATGCAGCCACTATGGAGAACAGTCTGGAGGTTCCTTAAAAAACTAAAAATAGAGCTACCATAATGATCCTGTAATCCCACTCCTGGGGCATATATGCAGAGAAAACCATAATTTGAAAAGACATATGCACCCCAATGTTCATAGCAGCACTATTTACAATAGTTAAGACATGGAAGCAACCTAAATGTCCATCAAAAGATGAACGGATAAAGAAGATGTGGTATAATACATATATACAATGGAATATTACTCAGTCAGATATTTGATTTATTTGGAATCTGTTATAGTGTAAAGACTGAGGCCATTATCTAGCTTTATTAGTATTATTTTTTTTTACAAACACTGACAATTTTCCCTAGTAGTATACATTGAATAGTTCAGATTTGGTTTGAAATGACCTGTTTATCTTATGATAAATTGCTGTGTACTTCCTGGATATGTATTCTGTTTCACTGATCTCATTACATATTCTTGTGCTGCATTGTTCTAATCATGATAGCTATATAATACTTTCCTATATCTTTTTTTTTTTTTTTTTTTTTGCGGTACGCGGGCTTCTCACTGCTGTGGCCTCTCCCGTTGCGGAGCACAGGCTCCGCACGCGCAGGCTCAGCGGCCATGGCTCACAGGCCCAGCCGCTCTGCAGCATGTGGGATCTTCCCGGACCGGGGCACGAACCCTCATCCGCTGCATGGACAGGCGGACTCTCAACCACTGCGCCACCAGGGAAGCCCTCCAATATCTTATACTGCACTTTCCTTCTCCTCCTTCTCTTCCTGGTCCTCCTCCTTCCTTTTCAAATTGTCCTAAATATTCTTGCATACTTATTATTTAGATAACCTTCAGAATCATTAAAAAAAATCCTCTGGGATTTAAAAGGGGGATGCACTAACTTCATGCAATCATTTAAGGAGAACTAGCCTTATTACAACATTGACTCTTCATATCTAAGACAAGGTTTATCTTTCCATTTATTCAAGTCTTGTCTTTCAGTACAATTGTATAGTTTTCTTATTATCAGACCTACATATTTCTTTATCTATATATTTTTGGGAATAAAAACATTTAAAATTATATACTAGGTTAATATATAACATGTTAGATATTTAAATTACTTGTGAATGGGATCTCATTTTTTACAAATTTTTTAAAAAATATTTTTTATTTGGCTAGAAGGTTTACCAGAGGGAGAAGATAGTCATATTTCACAAAATGATTACAAAAGAATGTTTTAAGTGTTAACCAATGGTGGACTAGGTACATTTTGCTAACATGTACTAATGAATACAATATGGCAATGAAAATGATGATATAGATCCACATTTACTGAGATAAAAAGGATGACCACAGCATATTGTTGAGTGAAACACATATTAAGGAATACCATTGGCATGATATAATTAATGAAACACCATATGTACTTAATTCATAAGTGTATATATGTTTGGAGGGAGGCCTAACATAATTATTTTCCAAAGTATTAATAGAGATTATTTCTGAGTGGCAGGTTTTTGGATGATTTTTTTCTTCTTTTGCACATTATTTTTCAGTAGAATATGCCATGTTTTACTAAAACAGTGATGTAGTAAAACACAAATAGAAAACATTAGAAATTTTATAAGGATTAAAAAGAAACACATAAAATTAAGACTTAGTATCATTTTTTCTCTTCCAAAGACATTCTTATGGATTTGATACAATGTTTATGGGTAGCCTTGAAAATAGTTTAAAATTTTATTAGGTCTACTAAAATCTATTCAGCCTGCAAAACTGTTAGTAATTCTGTTTATTTAAGCTGTACCAATCACATTGGCACTGACACCCGCAAAAACATCTTCAAATCTGAAGGACAGGATGACTTGTACTAATTCTATTGCTGTGCAATCATGTGTACATCCTTGAGTTATTAATAGCACTCTGCTTCACTCCAACTGAAAACTAAATCATCTAATACTGTATTGGTTATTTTTAAAATTCCATGTGAAACTTTAAAGTTGTGATCATTTAAATAAAAAATTTTTAAATAAAAGAGGTAAATTATAATGGCAAATTATTTTTTCTACTTTCACATTTTGTTTTTATAATTCGAGTGGTATCCCTGACAACTAAAAGAAGGAATTAAGTTGAGCTAAGCCTTGTGCCACATATTTAATATCATTTTTATAGTTTATAATGACTTTGTGAATTGATAAGAGAGTTAGTTATAAAATTGCTAAATTTCCTTATTGACATCATATCATCATCATTCTTATCACCACTAGAACACTGGTTATTACATTCTTACTATGTGTCAACCTCATGCTTTACTTGCATAATCTCATTTCCCACTATTTTTGAAGTAGAGATTGCTGTTAAACCATAATAGAGATGGGGATTGTGAGGCTCAGAGATGCCAAGGAATCTGTCAGTCATCACACAGGTTCAGGAGAAGCTGGCATTTAACCAAAGTCAATTTGCCCACAAAGTTCAAACTTCAGAGCAATATGATCCTATTAGCAGTCTCCAAAGATTTAATTTCCAATGATTCTACTCTTATTTTTACTTGGATTTACCTTTCTTAGTAGTTTCCTCTTCTAATTATCCCCAAACAGGGTGACTCAAGCAGAGCTTAAATGTTATACAATCACTTCATATTATAGAGAAGATAATCAAGGATTGGACAGTTAAGTGTGACTTGTCCAAGTGCACAAGGTGACTTGTCTAAATTTTGTTTCATTGACAAAATTTTATACAGCATTTACTTTGTTCCAGATGTTGTTTTATGTGCTTTACAAGTATTAATTTAATCCTGATGTTAACTCAGTGAGGTAGGTGCAATTAATATCATCCCCAATAAACAAATGAGGTAACTGAGGAATCCTGAAGTTGAGTAACAGGGCCACTGTCACATAGCTAGCAAGTGACAGAGTCAGGATTGGAATGCTGGTCACTGGTCAAGTCTTTGCCCTTAATCACTTTGCCATGTTGCCTCGAACATGAATCCAGGGCTCTTGGATTCCATTCGTTTTTCCTTTTACCATGTTGGCCAATTATTTCAATTCGTGATTAGGAAAAAAAGTTCTCTGGAATCTGGCATTGAAAAATAATTAGTCTTATTCATTTTAGAAAAATGAACTTCAGGAATACTGTTAAAAAAATAACCACAGTCTAAACAAGGGGCAGTGTATATTTTTAAAACAATATTCTGAAGCTTGTTTATTGTTGCATAGGACTTTCTTATTGATGATAGCTTTTTCACCCAGTACCTGCTGATTTTCCATAATGCTGGTATACACCTAATGTTGACACTTGCTAGACTGTCTTTGCAAGCACAAATATTAGACATACAAAAATTTGATTGTGGCTCATCCTTTACTTTGAAGAAAGAGATCTAAAAATCAATCCTTACAAGCTGAGTTTCATTTTCTATGAATAGAGGTCAAATATATCAGGGCAAGGGTAGTATTAAAGGTAATCTATGATGTCAAGGTAAATGTATTAGGTAATCAATTTTTAAAATTTTGATTTCAGTAGGATACACAAACTTTGTATGGTTTGTTTATTTTTCACTATCTTGCAACAGACCTATGTGAAATAAGCATTAGTTCTTCCAGGGGTATATATATGCGTTTAATTTCATTTTTTGTAAATGGGGGCATTAGGGAAAAGAGCTTGTTTCAAGATCTGAGTCCACGTTTAACACTTACTAGCGATGTGACTTTGAGCAAGTTACTTTATTTTCTATAAACTTTAGTTTCCTCATCTGTACAGCAGGAATCTTATTCCTAATTCATGATGCTGTGAGGATTGAATAAGATAATACATTTAATCTGTTTTGTTAATAGAAAATGCAATTTATTTTCAAAGTGTAATGAAGTGATGTTAATTCTACTGCCTGATTTAGTATCCAGTGGTGAGGCAGGATATAGCAATGGGTCACATGCTTGATTAGGATTTACTTTACTGGATTCTAATCTGGCTCTACTGCTATACTCACCGTGCAAGCCAGGACAAATATCTGGCACTCAGACTCTTGTATAATCAAAGAGCTGGAGTAGGAGAACTTTCAGGTCCTTACCACATCAGAGGTTTAATGATCGTGATGTTCTGTATCACATGTGGTCTAGTGATCTGAACACATGGCTAGGATCACAAGTCTTGGAGCCAAAATGTTCATATTTGACACTGATTAGGTACATATAAGGATAAAAAGCACATAACTTTATAAGCACCTAGTTTCCCCCTTTTAAAACTGAGAATTGGCATAACTATGCAAAGACTGTCATTAAAGTCCAGAAATTCTCAATCTTTTTTAAAAGAAGCATAATCCATTTACAAATACAGTTATGTGGGGAACCCCAATATGTAAAAAAAATATCAAATACATAAAATATGTAAAAATGCAGATTCTGTCCTAAAAATAAAGACCTAGAAATTGAATTCATTGTCTTCCTCCCTAAACCCACTCTTCTTTACTCCTTATTACCCAGTTGCTTAAGACTGAATACCTGTGAATTATCTTGGACTTTTGTTCACACTTTCTCTGATATGCCAGTGATCACCAAGATAATTTTATCTTCTATAAGATTCATGATTCCTTTTTTTCCCTGTTCACCTCCACTGCTACTCTGCTCCATCAACCCTCTTGCTTGGACTCTGATAATAACCATCAAGTTGGTTTCTCTGCTGCCTATCCTTCGCTCTCTAATCCATTACCTGACTGCCAGGTGATCTTTATGGTATGCAAACTTGAATGCACCCATTTCTCCTCCCACTTATCTGCCACAAGAACCCCTAAAGCACTGTAAGAAAATATGAGGTCTGTGATGAACATTTTGAAAAAGACTTGGAGCCATAGTCATCTGCATACATTCTACTTTGTTTTCATAGAGTCTTTTTTTTTTTTTTGGCTGCATTTGGTCTTTGCTGCGCAGGCTTTCTCTCTAGTTGCAGTGCAGACTACTCTTTGCTGTGGTGCGCGGGCTTCTCATTGCGGTGGCTTCTCTTGTTGCGGAGCACAGGCTCTAGGTGCATGGGCTTCAGCAGTTGTGGCGCGTGGGATTTGTCGCTCTGCGGCATGTGGGATCTTCCTGGACCAGGGATCGAACCCGTGTCCCCTGCATTGGCAGGTGAATTCTTAACCACTGTACCACCAGGGAAGTCCCTGTTTTCATAGAGTCTTAAAGTGGGTAGAGACATCAGAAATCTCCCCAGGCCAAATTTCTACCACTGAAGCAATCCAATATATAGCTTGCCCTTCTTTAGATAAACTCTAGTTCATCAGTGTTGTCCTACTCTTTTGAAAATGCAGTCTAAGTTTATAGGAGCTTTTTTTCTTTTTTTTGCCAGCCGTATATTGTGTCAGAGTGTACCACTGTAGCCCCTTGAACTCATGTAATTATTGTAGCCTCACAACAGCTTTACAAAAATACTTTTAATATCTGCCAGAGCAAATCCCCATGCAGTTTCCTTTCTAAAAATGTTCTTGATTATACAGGCACATTATTCTTCCAGATGAACTTTAGATTCATTTTGTAAAAAAATTCTATTGAAGTTTTCAATGGAAAAAATCTTAACTTTGTAGATTAAGAAAGAACTGACATTTATGCAGTATTAAATCATCTCAATAACTTGATATGCTTCTCTATTTTATTTCTTAAAAACATTTCATATTTTCTGCATGTACATATGTGTATTTTGTGCTTAATTTATTCCTAGATATTTTATATATTTTGATGCAATTGTGAATGGGATTTAAAAACTACATATTTTTAATTGAATATTGCTGATATTTAGAAATATACTGTCTTTAGTGTATTTCTTTATCTGAGCATTTGTAGAAAATATACATGGATCCTTGATTTTATATCAAAGCCTTGTTGATTTAAAAAACTTTTCCTGGGTTTCCCTGGTGGCGCAGTGGTTGAGAGTCCGCCTGCCGATGCAGGGGACGCGGGTTCGTGCCCCAGCCCGGGAGGATCCCACGTGCCGTGGAGCGGCTGGGCCCGTGAGCCATGGCCGCTGAGCCTGCGCATCTGGACCCTGTGCTCCGCAATGGGAGAGGCCACAACAGTGAGAGGCCCGTGTACTGCAAAAAAAAAAAAAAAAAAAAACCAAAAAGATAAAAAAAACTTTTCCTTCCTCTTCAGGATCAATTATAATTGCTGGGAAGTGAAATAAATTTTATTTTCAGAATTTCTTCACTCTTAGTTTACTTTCCCAGTTAGAATCTATGCCTGTGTGATCATAGCTATGTTTTCTTTGAATTTTCTGAATGTATGACTTAACATTTAGCCCTCATAATATTTTCCTTTTCGAGTGCAGTGTACTCAGAGGATATGTCTGATGCCTCTTGCATAGAGCAAAGTGCCAAATACCTTGATTGTTACTATGACAATGAATTTGATCTTTTCCTCTAAACGTTTATCAGACTCCCCATGGATGTGACTTATACAACATATCTAGGCTTTTAAAAGTTTCTGTTGGATATTCCTTTAACAACCCTTTGCCTTCATCATTAAGGGACTTGTTCTCACATAAAATGAGCTGAACTTTATCATTTGTATATATCCAGCTAAATCACTTTTATAAATAGCACAATCTCAGTTATTCATCATTGTCAGGAAGCAAGCTATTTGGGTAAGTAAATTTTCTGAGGACATTATCTCTTCAAGGGTCAGAACTTTAAATTTATTTTAGATCGACATCTTTCAAAAATATATGCAACACTATGTATGATATTTATTTTCCAACCATGGTAGCTAGATTCTTTAAAAACATTGCATTGGAGATGTTTAGCCATTAAATGTAAAAGAGGATGAAAGGGAAGTGATGTTTAAGTAAAGCTATTAAGGTTCTTATAAATATTTTTACAGTAGAACTGTGTGTTTAAACAGTGAGTGAATATGCTCACTAAACTAGTAGAGAGCAATCAAATTAGAGAATATCAATGATGTTTTAGAAATGTTAAGTAACAATGGTAATTTGTACTAATTTTTACTTACTATCACTTTGTTACTGGGATATAGGCTCCTCGTCAATGATAAACTTAAAACAATAATTTAGTTTCACTTTGTTGCATATAATAAGCATTCTAGGCAGCACTTATTTTTCATAACCAGTTGCTGTGGGTTGAACTGTGAATTGAAATTCATATGTTGAAGTCCTAACCCCCAGTACCTCAGAAAGGGTCTTTACAGAGGTAATCAAGCTAAAATGAGGTCATTAGGGTGGGCCCTAATCCAATATGACTCGTGTCCTTATAAAAAGTAGAAATGTGGAGACAGACAGACAGACACACACACACACATGCAAACACACACACAGGGAAAATGTTATATGAACATTAAGGTGAAGATTTGGGTCATGCATCTACAGGCCAAGGAATTGCCAGCAGAGCAGAGAGGCATGGAACACATTCTTTCTTACAGCTCTCAGATGGACTCAACCCTGCTGACAGCTGTATCTCAGATTTCTAGTCTCCAGAATTGTAAAATAATAAATTTCTGTTTTTTAAGCCGCCCAGTTTGTGGTACTTTGCTATGGCAGCCTTAGTAGGCCAATACAGTGGTCTTCCATCCACATTTAATGCCTTGATGATTTTATGAAAAGGATTACTGACTTTGATGCTGTAGGTCCCATCTTCCATATCCCACCATGGTTTCAGAGACTTAGAACAGCTTGGCTCCTAAAGATGAAAAGAGCTTAGGATATTTGTAGGCATGTATATGCTCACCCCTCATATATCCAAGATCCATCTATCCCCCCGTTGATCCATCTATTCATCTATCCATTTGTCCATTCATCCAATATTTATTGAGTGTCTACCATGTGCCAGGCTCTGTGCTAGGCTCTGGGGATCAGTAGGTAAAGCAGACATTGGCTTTACTCTTGTAAAACTTGCATTGCAGCAATCATAATACATACAGTGTTCATACAGTTTGCTAGGATTACATTAGTTCAGTTCATGAACACTGCAAACAAAAAGATATGAACCCCCTTTAAGCAGATCTACATACCATCCTTCTTCACTGGTACAGTGTCTAGACTGCTATTACAATGCCTAAGTTTACTTTTTCTTATCCCTTTATTTTCCTTAAGGCTTTTAGCATGTGTGCTTGCTAAACTGTCTATCTCCTATTCTTCTGTCATTGACTTCCTCCATTTTCTCTTCTAATATAAACAGTAATGTAGTTTATAGTCTGCATAGTCTTGAAAGGAAATGACAATGATTCCAGGAAAGGACCATCAAGATAAATTCTCGGTGGGATAGGGAGGGTGGGAGGGAGGGAGACGCAAGAGTGAAGAGATATGGGAACATATGTATATGTATAACTGATTCACTTTGTTATAAAGCAGAAACTAACACACCATTGTAAAGCAATTATACCCCGATAAAGATGTTAAAAAAAAAAAGATAAATTCTCATATACTAGTACTAATGGTTGAAGAGAAAACTCTCCAGTCATGTATTCACCAAATAATTATATTTTCACCTTTTCTGGTCAATGGTCACCACAGTGCACGTGCCCATGTGAATTGTACGGAACAAAGAGATGGCTGAGCACCAATCCTAGCAGTGGGGCTGAAGCTTAGTTTTTGGAAAAAGAAAAGCCCTACATCAGTCTGCCTTTAGGTCATTCATTTCTTTTTCATTAAAAGGTGGAGGGAAACATGTGCAGCTGCAGAACCTCTGGGGCAGCTACCTTTCTACAAATTTAATTAATGAATCAAAGGTGAGTGTTCTCCCTCCCAGTTGTTTTCTTGCCCTCAAAATCACCCCCTCACTTATCTCATCAGCATCCTTTGACTTACCGGCAGTAAACAAATCATCCTGTATTACTGCATCCCAACTGCGCAGACCAGTCTGCTCACCCTCCGTCTCTGGTTGGAGCTAGGTGTCCTTGTGGAGAGCAAAGGGAAATCCTTCCTCTCTCCAGTGACCTGGTTAGGGTAATGTTTCTAGGACTTGCCTGGTGAGAGATATGGAATCAGAGGCCTGGGAACCTTTATTTATTTATTTATTTATTTTTTTTACGGTACGTGGGCCTCTCACTGTTGTGGCCTCTCCCGTTGTGGAGCACAGGCTCCGGATGCGCAGGCTCAGCGGCCATGGCTCACGGGCCCAGCCGCTTCACATCATGTGGGATCTTCCCGGACCGGGGCACGAACCCGTGTTCCCTGCATCGGCAGGTGGACTCTCAACCACTGCACCACCAGGGAAGCCCGGAACCTTTATTTTTAATAAATATTCCAGGTGATTTCTATAATTAGGCACATTTGGAAAGCTCTGTGCTATGGCTTTTTGAGATAAGTCAGTACCTCAATTGATTTATATCTTGCTCAATACAAGCTTACATTTTCTAAATATTAAAACCAAACCAAACTAATAAGAGGAAAAGTCACAATGTGACACAGGTGAAAATATAGAGATTCTGTGTTTTAATTTCAGTTTGCTAATAGTCCAGGATAAATTCCTTAGCTTCTATGGGTCTTATATGTAAAACAAAGAGATGGAATCACTTTCATTAATTTGTTCATTTATTTATCCACCTATCACATATGGGTCAAGGCCCTACTGTGTGTTAGCTCTTATTCTAGTTCCTGGGGAAACAGTAGAGAATGAACCATCCAATTACTGCCTGTCTTCAAAACTGGCTCCTTTCTCAATTATCACCCACCCACTCGGCATCCAGTACTTGATGGAAGAACAGAGTTTTTTTATTATCTTATTATTATTATGGTGTTTTTTCCCAGTCATGCTCCAGTTGTTAAATAAAAATCTGAAATTTGTTCTATTTGAAAGGAGTGTATGACCAACCTTATCCTAAAGACCTTGGTGGAATTATCCTAACTCTGGCCCGTTTCTATTTGGCTTTCAGGACGAAATGAGGTGAGAACTTGATATTAGATAATTCCATTCTGAAACCAAGATGGAGAAGTCTCATTGGGTTATTCTGAAGTTAAAACATAAGATGAGGTCTCTAAATAACTTAGCCAAGGAGCCTACATTTTCAGGTGAGGCAACAAAGCACCCCAAAAGTTATGAGTGCAAGATCTTAGGATGAATCACTGGTAGAGCTGAAGCAAGGATGGGGGCTAATTTTATTTCACTCACCTCAGTGTTTGCTTCTCATTCAACATGATTCCCTATACTGATTCCCATCAAAAATTTGGACCGTTTTGTCTTCCAGGTTAAATCTCCATCAAGATCACACTGAGGGGTTCCCCAAGTCTGAGCTTTCCTTAATGTCTCTTAAGGCTTTAATGCAGATTTTTGGAGACATCTAGCTAATTTCAAAAAGGTCCTAAAAGTCCAAGACCCTAGATTGTAAACAATTAAGTCCTTTAAGGACTGAAAAGTCCTTGAGATGAGAGAACAGCACTTTTCCTGTGGCTTTCCCAGACAGTCTTCGGATCTGGATTCATTGCTATTTTGTGAGAAACTTTAAATTCAGAACTCGACTGAGTTGTTTTAGGTGTTTAGGTTGTTTAGGTTGTTTAGGTTTTAGATGTCTCACTCCCACTGAGCATCGTCTTTAAGGTCAAGGGGATAATTTAAAATTGGAATGGAGATCTGTTAGGAGGGGTCAGAACCTATTTTGAGGGCTAATTATCCTTTGTTGCTGGCTTATCCTTAGGCCTTTGAGCCATATGCTGTTATTTCATTTGCTAAAAACTAAGAGGAGAAAATCTTGAAAATTTGTCAAGTGTAGCAAACGGATTAAAGTAGAAAAATATGTTTTTTTTTTAATTGAAGTATAGTTGATTTACAATGTTGTTAGTTTCAGGTGTACAGCAAAGTGATTCAGTTACATATATATATATATTTTTTTCAGATTCTTTTCCATTATAGGTTATTACAAGATATTGAATATGGTTCTCTGTGCTCTACAGTAGGTCCTTGTTGGTTATCTATTTTATATCTAGTAGTGTGTATCTGTTCATCCCAAACTCCTAATTTATCCCGCTCCCCACCCCCTTTCCCCTTTGGTAACTATAAATTTGTTTTACAGGTCTGTGAGTCCGTTTCTGTTTCATAAATAAGTTCATTTGTATCATTTGTTTTAACAAAGGACAAATCCATTGTCTGAAATTAAATGGAAAACACGTTGCCAAAAGCTGACAGGCTTGACTGAGGACTCCTGGGTGTGAGATCCTTACTCAAAGCCCTGGGAGGACAGAGGAGTCCACTAGGGCTAAGGTTCCAAGCTCAGGCAGAAGGCAAGCTTGTGTTAGTCCCGTCCATATCCTCCAACAATGCGGCTGCAATCAGAGCTACTGTATCAGAGGGGAAAAAGCATTCTTCTAAAATACATCATCTGGGCTTCCCTGGTGGCTCAGTGGTTGAGAGTCCACCTGCCGATGCAGGGGACATGGGTTCGTACCCTGGTCCGGGATGATCCCACATGCCGCGGAGCGGCTGTGCCCGTGAGCCATGGCCGCTGAGCCTGCGTGTCCGGAGCCTGTGCTCCACAACGGGAGAGGCCACGACAGTGAGAGGCCTGCGAAATGCAAAAAAAAAAACAAAAAACAAACAAAAAACCATCTTAGGCAAGTCACAACCTTTCTCATTCTTATTTTGTCAACTACTAAAAGGAGAAAACAATGCATACAGCAGAGCATAGCTGTTAGGATTCAATGTGAAGTTATTAGACAATAGTCATGCACAAACCCAGCACAGAGTAGGTGGTCAAACAATATTTCCTGGATCTATGGCCATGTACAATAGAACCCGTATGGGCATATTTCTTAAATGTAGAAAATAATCTCTGAAGTTACAGGTTATTTAGACTTAAAATGTATCTTGTTAGGACCAAAGAAATATTGTCGAAAATATGTGCGGTCTATCTCTGACGATATAGGAGTATATCAACTGAGCCTTGGCAGGCTTGGATTAGAGGTACTCAGAGGCTAGCCCATGGAATGATTTGAGGTTCCCACCTGTAGAAATGAAAATGTATAAATGTCATAACTCTTCTTGTGTGTTACTGTGCAGGCAACTCCTGTTCCATACCTCACTCTGCCACCCGTTATCTGATGTGTTGTCGCCTCCTCAATTATCTAATCCTGTGCTTTGATTCATTCCTTTACAGTGTGTTTGTCCTCTTGTAAAAGCTACCTGTCTTGCACAGGGTTGGTTATAGACCTCATAACAGATTTCGAGGACTGCAAGATTTCATCCCTCCCTTCTCCTCAGTATTTCATGATGATTTGACATTGGTGAAGAAACAGGCAGCCATCGTTTTATTACAGATGTTACTGTGCTGCAAACTCTTTGAGTTTAACCCAGCAAACAGTTGTCCTTTTGTCTCAGCAGTGTTTCCACCTTTGACATATGTTTTTGGTACCTAAGCTCATGAAAAATCAGGCAAAATTACAAAAGAGTCGATATGAGGGCTATTATGGTTTTTAATAATTTTCTTTGTCCCTTAACTATGTTGCATCTACAAATGGCAAATCTATGAAAGTAAGTAATTGAAGATGAAAGAAAGAAGTTGGAGTAAATATTTTTTCTTTCAATATCTATTAAATTAAGAATTTTTTACCTTATATACTTCTTGATGATTTATACTTCTATCATATTTGTATGTGCTCTGATCCTTTCATCTATTATAGCAATAGTCAAAATTTATATTTTAGTCAGATTTTGCCTGAATAATAACTTGGCTGTATTCTCCTTTATGTGTTCTTCTTGCATACACATTGAGAATGATATCGTCTATTGAGAAAGTTTCTGTCATTGGAGATGGAAAATAATATTTACTGAATGCCTGCCTACTATTTGTCAGGTGCTTTATGTAAATTATCTTAATTAATCTTTGTGGCAACCTTCCATTTATTATCCCCATTTCACAGATGAGGAAACAGGAAATGGCTCACAGAAAGGGCAGAGCCAGAAACTGAACCCAGATCTGTCAAAGCATAGCCTGTGCTCTCTCCAACCTATCAAGTGACTCTGTGATTCCGAGTCAGGTGTGGGTCTCAAGCTGAACATTCACAGGAAGGAAGCAGCCTCAGCATGGTTTTCACTGCCCCCTTCTCATTAAAGCGATTTCCAAAAAAGTCTGTCTTACTTTTGCATGTTGGGTATTGAAAGTGTCAGTGAAGAGGTAATCTCTAGATTATACACATATAAAAAAAAAAATATATATATATACATAAAATCTAGGTTATACAAAATTAAGTGTCATTAGCTAGATTATGTATAAAATTATATATAATTAAGATTATATATATATATATATATATATATATATATATATATAAATTTTGCAGTTTTACTCTCCAGAGTGGGACCTCAGCAAACGTAGCAATAGGTGCAGAGAAAGTGTGGGGATTCTTGGTATTTGGAGAGATTGATCAATGTATATTGATGGATATTGATATTGACTGGCCATGGTTGACCTGCAAAGAAGAGAATAAGAGCTGAGTGTTCTTTATTATGTTCTTTGTACATCTTTAGAAAAGCATTGGGTTGGCTTCACTTTACAAAAGTCAAGGAACAACAATTACCTTATAGTGTGTAAAAAACAACCAGTTAAAAAGAAATTGGCTGGGGATCCTGCTAGACCTGAGTTCAAAATACAGCTCTTCAACTTGATGGCTGTCTCATCTTGGGAATGTTAGCTGCCCTCCTGAATCTCAGTTTCGTCACCTGTAAAAGTGAGTTGATAATGCTTTGTAGGACTGTTGTAAGGCTTTCCTGAGGTACTACACTTCAAATTACACAGTGGAGACCTTGTACATAGTAAGTGCTCTTATCAAGATTAGCGTCCTTCCTTCATCTTATATCAGCTTCATTTTATAAGCGGGAACACTAAAAAAATGCTTCTATGAAAGTTTTGAAACTATTAGAAGTGTCCTGTTTCTATTTATATGAGATGAGCTTTTAAAAATGCTTTAATCCACAATGTTTCATGTTAATTATATCTCAATTATACAAAATTTAAAAATGCTTTAACCACATTAAGTTCAAGATACACTCGTACAAGATCTTTTATATCTTTTTTTTTTTTTTTTTTGCGGTACCCGGGCCTCTCACTGTTGTGGCCTCTCCCGTTGTGGAGCACAGGCTCCAGACGTGCAGGCTCAGCGGCCGTGGCTCACGGGCCCAGCCGCTCCGCGGCATGTGGGATCTTCCCGGACCTGGGCACGAACCTGTGTCCCCTGCATCGGCAGGCGGACTCTCAACCACTGCACCAACAGGGAAGCCCAAGATCTTTTATTTCTTACTGTCTCTATTTATTTATTTTATTATTCTTGATTGTCCTTCATCCAGTTAACCATTCAAACAAGTACTTATTGATAATATTATATGCCAGCCATGAAGTTACGGAGAAGAAGGAACACACAAGATGGTTCTCTGTCTTCAAGATAATTGTACTCTAATGGGGAAAAATTGAAAACATGAAAACAATTCAAGAACAAGTAACTATTAAATGGTAATATTTATTATAACTGCCAAAGGAGCCTAGAGAGGTTTCAGAGTCAGGGATATAAATTGTGCTTGAGGGAAGGAAGGATTTGGACAAGAGAAAATTAAAGGCACTTGAGGGGGGACAAGAATAGATTGACCAATGGACTGAAGTGTTGAATATGGGAGAATACTGAAGAAATTTTCTTCCCTGGAGCTTGGGGCAAGGATGGAGTACTGTGGGGAGTGAATATTACACTGGACCCCCAAGAAGAAATGGATTCAGTGCATATAGATTCTCATCCTTGTAGGTTCTCTCTTCTTGTTGCCTGTTAATTATGTAAGAGCTGAAGCATCTTGTGGACGGACCTGAATCCAGCCAAACCTTAAGCAAATTACTTATTTTCTGTTTCTCTGTTTTCTGTATGGTATATAATTGGTGGGATAATAGTATCACTCTCATCAGGGTTTTCTGACGTTAAAATAAGTTAATACATATAATGCACTTAGAACTTGTCATTGGAAACACTAATTAATGCTATATTTTGCTATTTAAACAAAAGAGAGATCAACAGATGTATGCATGCATGTGCATGTGTGTATGTATGGTTTAAAGCTTTCTATTTGGCCAATGAGAAATGTTGAAAGACCATTGAAGGAAAATGGACAGTTATCCCAAGCTTTTTGTGTTGGTGCAAAGACTCATGGGATTGTTAATTTTGGTGGCATCTCTGGAACTTAGTTCCTGGAACTCAAAGGGTATCCTGAAATGAGAAATAAAGTTTTATAGGGATAGGATGACAGTTACATTAGAGTTTTAATTTTGGATTTTTGGATTCTTGAGCAAAGGGAAAACAAATCCTAGTGACAGAGAATATTTTGTCATTTACAGGATAAAAAAACAATCCCCCACAAAACAACTCACAGCCTTGTCTTTTTAAAAAAATATATTTGTTTATTTATTTTTTTGGCTGCATCGGGTCTTAGTTGCAGCATGTGGGATCTTTTGTTGCGGCAGGCAGGCTTTTCTCTAGTTGTGGCCCATGGGCTGCGGCATGTGGGAACTTAGTTCCCAAACCAAGGATTGAACCACTGTCCCCCTCATTGCAAGACATATTCTTAACCACTGGACCACCAGGGAAGTCCCTCACAGTCTTGTCTTTACAGGAACTATGCTTTACTTCAGTGGTCTCCAAGCATTTTTGATCATGCACCCTATCAATAAAACTCTTATTTATGCTTACATCACACACACTCACTTACTAGATTCATGTACTAGCATACCATCTCCCTTCACTTTAGTTGGAACATCTTGCGTAACTCCTGGGTGTGTGTTCCTTGTTTTACAGACCACCTCTCTGACTAATGGATCTGATTAATCTAGATAAAGCATGCTTTTCATTTTTTTTGTGTGTCTTCTCTGCCTTCCCTTTGAAAAACAGTATGTTGTGGCCCATTGACAGATGTTCTACAGGTGTTGCATATAACATTTTGAGCTGTATTACAGGTAGTTGGGTATAATCGTTCTGACTTCAGTTGGAGCTGGAGACCAATGGGGAATAATGAAAGGTGCAGGTGATGACCATGAGAATCATGATTCGCCCTAAAGGAGGGTGCATACTGTGAAAAGGGATCTTTCAGGAACTCAACCTTTAAAGGTAGGTAAAGAAGCAGAACCCACAAAGGATCCCGAGAGATAGGAGAAGGCATACAAGAAAATTTCATTGTGCGGATGAAATTTCATTTCATCCTTCAAAGCGAAGGAAATAAAGAGTCTTTAAAATGAGGGCATACAGAAAAGTTTTCAGTGCAAGAGTGGAAGGAAGGAAGGAGATGGTTTAATTTGGCATCTAGGAGGTCACTTATTTTCTAAGTGGGGGAAACGGTGTGTCAATGTAGTGGTAGACTGAGATGTAAGTGGAAAGGCAGCGAACGTCTTTCAAGAAATTTGTAGGAGATGGGAGGAGAAAGGAAGAGAGAGAGAGAGAGAGAGAGAGAGAGAGTCAGGAGAAAGGGGGAAATCCTGTCTGTCTGGCCATCCTAAGGAAAGGATGACTCTGTATGTTTATTATTTGCTCTGTCTAGATAGCCTTTGTCTTCCTGGTAAAACTAGACAGGGTTCAGCCTTGATGTCTTCCACTTAGGAGACGTTAATAACAACTTCAGCCAAGCACCTACTGCACATTGTGAAGACATGCATACAGATCTGTTACAGCACTCACCACTCTGCTAGTCACTTTGGTGTTTGTCTCTGGATAGGTTTTGATCTATTTAAATGAAGACATTATGTCTTCATCTTTAAATTACCAGTCTCTACCAGAGTGTCCAACGTGTATTAGCTTCTCAGACTTGCTCCTTGAATGTGTGGATGAACAAAAGATGGTAAACAGGCAAGCAAGGAGTCCTGTAGGAAGGTTAGTCTGGCAGCAGTGTTGGAGATGTAGAGGAGGGCAGGCAGGGTGAAGGAGGAGACAGTGAAGCCCACTTGAGAGCACGGAGATAACCTAGTTAGGAGAGCTTGGTCCCCCAAATCAGGGACTAAAGAAGAAGGAGCTGTTTTAAGAACCACTTTAGTGGAAGACAAGCCAGAGTTTGGATAAAAAAGGAGAAAGAATTAAAGACAACAGATGCCTATCTTTAAAGCAAGAAGAATAACGAGGAAAACAAAATCTTGATCGTGGGGTTTGGGGAAGGGAAAGCACACAGTGATCGGCAGGGAGTTGAAGTTTTTGTTTGTTGGGTGGTCTCCTGAGTAGTCTTTTATTTTTGTCTCTATGTCCTGTTCTTGGATATTTCCCAGAAGCTGTTTCCTCTTTATCCCCCCCCGTTTTTTTGGGTTTTTTTTTTTGCCGTACGCGGGCCTCTCATTGTTGTGGCCTCTCCTGTTGCGGAGCACAGGCCCCAGGCGCGCAGGATCAGCAGCCATGGCTCATGGGCCCAGCTGCTCCATGGCATGTGGGATCCTCCTGGACCGGGGCACGAACCCGTGTCCCCTGCATCGGCAGGCGGACTCTCAACAACTGCGCCACCAGGGAAGCCCCCCCCCACCACCTCCTTTTTTTTTGTAATGTGTCAAGCAGCTACCTCTTCTCTAGTCATTCTTTTCTAAAAGAAAAAAGAAAACATTTTTTTTCCATAAAGACTTTCAGCAGTGATCCTCCACTTACATCTAAAGCATGTCAGAACAAAGCAAAACTTCCAGCTACCAAGATATAGCAAGCACGGCACAACCTGACGGAACTTGGAATGTCTGCCTTAGAGTGTTTTCTAAGAACGTATCGTTTATTGGTCAGACAGGAGAAACTAGGTAGAACATCAAATGTATCCATCTTTGCTTCTATATTTATTTTTAAACAGATGTCCACAATTGGGTCTTTACCATCCCTCAGCAGTAGAACGCAAACTCTTCTTTTTAGTTTAGATTAACTTCACTCTGTTTATTAGCACTTGCATTTATATAAATATTTTGATAAGGATTAGAAACAATTCTGAGGCTTCTGTTCATTTTAAGAATAAAATGGTTGGAAAGAAGGGCATTATGAAGAAGAGGGAAGCTGATTTTGGGGAAGGAAGTGTTTGCTATCATCAACATTAGCTAACATTCCTCACCATCCATTTCCCTAACCTATCCCGCGTCTAAATCTTTTGAAGGCCACCTTCACTTCTTTTCTCTCTTTCCTTGCCACACCAGTAAAATCAGTCATCCCCTCAGCAATAAGCATGTAAAATGACTTCTTTTGTAGAACAAATCCTTTGTGTGTAAATAATTTGTTAGCGACCTCCTCCCCCCAAGCATTGTGTTGGAAAAAATATCCAACATAAATTGATTGTATAGATAGCCTGATTGTAGAGCAAGATTAATATGAAAACACAAGGAGTCTGCAATAAAACCTGCTAACTTAAATCATTCACATTTGTGTACAAGCATTCATATTTAGCAACAGTCCCAAGGCTGAGATTAAAGCTGTTTGGTAGGTTACTTCAAGGCCTTTTTATTGCTAAATCTTATTATGTCTCTAAAATGTAGAAATTAATCACCTGTCATCAAAGCTGCAGTGGATTATTGACTTCTAAATGTCTCTACAAATTGATTCATGACAGAATGAAACAGGAGACTGAACTAGCATTGAAATTCTTTTGCATGTGATAAAAAAAGGTCTATTAAAAGCATTTCAACAAATGCTGCCTATAAGGTAATCATCACAAAGTACTTTCCTATCAAAATGAGGTGCTTTTGGAATAGTTTTGATGAGATACATTTTTTTCCCAACAGTGATATGGTAACATGAAATTATTCTGAAACCCCAGGAAGCTGATTTAATTTTTATATTATAGAACACATGACATTTCTTAGTACTAACACAATATAAAGATGGTTAGGAAAAATCTACTTATTTGTGTTTGTGTGTGTTTGTATATGTGCATGTGTGTCAAACAGACCATAAAGATTATTCAGGTTAAGAATTTGAGAGAACATTTATAATCTACAATAGCAGGGTAACAATCATTTTTGCCATAAAGATTCCTTCCAGTGTCTCACTATATTCTTTTGACTATGTCCTGCCTCCTTGTCCCTGTTAGTTTAAATCAGTCGTTCTTGAAACAAGTCAGTTTTGCTTCCCAGGGGACCTTAGACAATGTTTGGAGACATTTTTTGTTTGTCACAACTGGTGTGTGTTTGGGATGCTAGTGGCATGAAGTGGGTGGAGGCCAGGGATGCTGTTAAATGTCCTATGGTGCACAGGACAACCCCCCATAACAAAGAATGATCCAGCCCAAATGTCAATGGTGCCAAAGTTGAGACACTTTGGTTTAAAATAAGATTTCAAGAAAACAGTCCTTGAATCGGAGTAAGGGGAGGTTTTAAGTAGAATCCAGAACATTTTCCTTTAATCAAATTTGCCTCCTTACTTTAGTCCACAGGTCTTTCCTTTTGGGTAAACATTTAACTGACAGTGATGGTTTCCTTTCTTTTCAGAATTTTCTGAAAGCTTCTTCTTCTGGCCCTGTCCACACTCTACACACATTAGTTTCCCCTCCAACTCAACTCAGCTCTTTTTCTTTTTAGCTCTGTAGACTCTCAAGGGTCAACAGAAGGAACACTCACTGAGCTAATCGCTGACCAAAATACACTCTGATGTTCGATAAACATTCAAGGAGAGGAATGACTATTTTTGATTACTATTACTATTTTTGATTAGGAGGAGAGAGAACATTGCAGAGTAGGAAACTTCTATTTTGGATTTCCGTCTCAGAAGACTATCAATTCAACCCAAGTACCTCAAACAATTTAAAAACCTTTCATGAATAACCAGAGTTACCATTTAATAATGTTGCTTTGGACAACATGCAAGTTAAGAAAAATATTGCTTCCACCAGACTGTGAGCTCCACAAAGCCAAGAACAACATTTTATCTGTTTTTTTTTTTTTTTTGTATCTCAGTGCTTAGATCTTTGAATAAGTGAGTGAATTTTTTTTTAATCCTTAATATTCAAGAATAACAAGACAAGCACACAATTTACTGCATAAAGTCTTTTGTGGAGACCACAATGTCATATATATGTCTTGCAGGCAGAGATACAATCATACAATATTGATGAACACTTTTCCTATCCACCTGATGTCCTACGCAGTTCCAGGAATACATCACACTCTCTCCCCGCTCTGGGCATTTATAAAAATGATTCCCTTTCCTGGGGAGGCATTCTGTTGTCTCCTCCCTTACTGGTCCACTGTTTGGTTCTCTCAGACATCAGATCCTCTAGGACTGCCTATGACTTGGTTGGAGCCCTTTCCCTGAGCTCTTGTGGTCCTAACCACGATGTACTGGACCTGTCTGTGTATTCATCTAGATTTTGCTTCTAGACCATCAGCTCCTTGAGGACAGGTGTTGTGTCTTGACCACCATTAAATGGCCCTGAACTTAGCATAGGATGTGGAACTGGCATGTAATCGTTACCCGCCAAATGCATGCGGCGTGAAGAGAGGAAAAGTGGAACGGGTCGTTTGGATTAAATTGAAAACTTCCTCTATCAGTAGAGGTAGCACAATTGACATATTAGAGACCTATGAAGAGTTGTACTCTGTAAAGAGGCACAGGGATAGGGTACTACCAAGGCATGTCACAGAGTCCCCAAACCAAGGGGTCCAGGCAGGGGCAGCTGCATGCAGCCTAGACACTGTCTCTTCTCCTAAACTGTGAAGCTTGTGTGGGAAAGTCACACATGACAGCTGGCTCTGGAGCCCTGACTTCTGCTCCATATTTCAGGAAGAGGAATTATGTTTGTTCTTTAGGATCTTGTGGGAATAGAACTAATGCCCATGGGTGGATAATACACTGCTTTTTTTTCCCCAGAAAAATTGGTTTTGGGAAGTCAAAGCTGTCCAAAGATGAAAAGGACTGCCTTGGAGACAGGGTATTCCCAGTCTCTGTCCGTGCAGGCTGGGTGAGACGTGGGTGAAGACCTTGGACAGGGGATGTGTGCACTCGGAGGATGTTGAACAGGTGCTTTTGTAAGGCCCCTTATCACTGTAAGATTCACTGGTGTCATACATGATGGTTGTAAAAGAACTTACAAACTCTTAGCAAAACTTTCCTGGACGCCAGGAAGTACATGTACAGTAATCACCCTGGTAAAGAGGTGGGATCTTTGGATAAGGTCAGAAACCTCAGCCAGGTTCCTCTCACAGGAAGTCACATCCCTTCTGTCAATAAGAAGTGCCACACAGGAAGGGCTTCCTGTCACCTCAGAGACCTGGGAGCGACTCCTTACCTGTTAGCTTTACTGTTGATACAAGACATGAGTGAATATCAAGGGAATTCCTTACCCAGGTACACATAAGAGCATCCATTTCCGTTTCTCTCCCTCTCCCTCCCCTGCCTCTCTCCTCTCTGTCTCCCTCTTTCTTCTTTTAGTCTCGGTTCTCACTCTAGCCGAATGTGTAAAACAGTGGAGAGATGTAATGAAATGAATACCCTGTCTCTACAGAAGACTCAGATACATGTAATGAATTGTTAGGTAACTGAGGCAAAATATTGAAAGTGGAATCTAGGGAGATTACCCTGATACATAAAGATGGTTTTAGGCTTTGGGCCTGATTTGTCAAAAAGCCTGGGAAAAGCCTCATTTCAGGCATAAGAGCTTCTGGTAGAGATTTACCTGCGCTGTTATAAAGATGGTGAGCACTTATCATTGCTTCATGCATAATTATTCTATTACATTCCTCTTCAAGTCTTCTGAGCAATCTCTCTGGGGATATTCTTGGGAAAGTGGCGGCAGTGATTTTGAACTCTCAGCCCTTTGCAGTCTGATTGTCATAAACCATTTCAGGGTGTATATTATCTGTTTTCCCTAGTTCTAGATTTTTTTTTTTCTTTCAAAACTCCGAGATCATTTCTGGCACTAGTTCCCTGAAACATTTACAGGGAACTAGTTAAATTTTAACTGATATTTAGGGAAAACTTTTGTGAGCAAAGATTGTTTATGCAAAACTCCATCTCATAAAGAATCTCCAGTCTTTTTGAAACAGACAACTTAAAAGTCAGCTTTGGGGCTGAATTCATATGTCTTTGTCTCTCTTTCAGTTGATCTTGGCAACACCTCACATGTAATCCAAGACCAGAATAAAGTTATGTTCAGAAGGCAGTCACGATTCAGTGATCTTATCCTGCAGAACGCCTTCTCTTGGCGTTGACATCATATAATTTGGTAAGCGGTTTACACATTGACTCCTGTGATTTTCAAGGGGCTTTTATGATCTGCCAAGTGGACAAATGTCAACGGGCTTTCAGGATTGATTTACCAGGATTTCTGTCTCTTGTGAACAGATTACTGTAGCTCAGAAGAAAACACATGTAAACAAGCCCAGCAATCTTAGTGAAAAATGTGGTTCCCACTAGACGTGGTGGCTTGATCAGGAATCCTAGTGGAGTTGCCTCTGTTCCTTCTCAGTCTTGCAGGAGTCACAGCTTTCCCTTTCACACAACCATCCTGGAAATGTTCCGAGTCTGCATTGCCTGTGTGCAGCCAGAGGATGAAAGTAGTGAGGTGTCAGCACCCAGGAGCCCGAGGCTCACAGGCTGAAAGTCTCGCCAAAAACTCCTGCTCTTTTTCTCCT
Organism: Monodon monoceros; assembly: GCF_005190385.1. Taxonomy (NCBI): domain Eukaryota; kingdom Metazoa; phylum Chordata; class Mammalia; order Artiodactyla; family Monodontidae; genus Monodon; species Monodon monoceros. The sequence goes on from NW_021703785.1 coordinate 32,596,415, forward strand.
GGCACTCACCCAGTGGGTCTCACCCTCAGGACCTCGAACCTGTTTGTGTAACCAGAGGTGATGCCCTGCTGTGGGTGAGAAGACTCAGTACCAGGGCAGCGGACACGCAGTTCTCAAGTTCAAGTGGGAACTGAGTTGATCACCTTGGCAAGTTGGAATTTCCGATTTCTTATTTTTTGTAAAAGAAAAAAATCATGTCAAATCACAGCAATTATGTCTTTTAATTTCCTTGTTTGAAAGTCTTTGTGCCTTGATTCTGGTCCTTTTTTTTTTTTTTTTTTAACTTTACTCATGATGAAGATCAAAAAGAAGACAAGAAGAAAAAAGACAAGGCCCTTGGTTCACCAGCCTTGCTTTGTCATGTACCTTACCACTTGGTTGCTAGGAGATGGGATCACGCTTTCCATGCCCTCCAGGGACCATGGCTGTTTTTTTGCAGGGGGGTGGGGGGGGGAGACTGGAGGAGAGGCATTGCAAAGGGAATACAGACCCATCCCTTTGCATGGGGACCCTCCTAGAACTAGCACTTGGGTTGTTTTTAGTATCTCCACAGCTGTCCCAAGAATGTGGGAAGGGGTAGGACAGCCTAATTAGCTTATTCCCTTTCATCCTGGCTCTGTATCCCAGGTCCAGGCAGGCCTAGAAATCCACAGTTCTCAAGGGTGAGTTGAATGTAGATTCTCACTAAAATTCCCATTTGCTGAAGATTTGCGTACAGTATTTATCTCTTCCACTTACTGGCTTTTCAATCTTAAGGAAATGACTTAATGTCTGTTTAAAAGGGAGATACTGCTACTAAAATCTATCGCATAAGCTTACTGGGAACGTGAATTAAGAAACCTACATAAAAAGCCTTGCACACAGGAGACACTCAAAAAATCTTAATGTGCGCTTCCCATCCAAGTAAACCTGAGGTATCTATCAGTTCCTGCCTGTGTGGGCCTCTGACAACTCACGTGGGCTCTTTCAAATCACATTCTAAGCCCGGTTGGACGGGCCCCAGACATATGACATAGGCTGATCGGATTGAATTGGAACTTTCAGTTCTGCCTTGAATTGGTTCCCCTGTGTCAACAAGTCTGTGCGATAGCAAGCCTCTCCTTCAGGGAGAAAGAGGCTGTTTGGCCATGGGTATTATTTTCTTAAATGCAGAATAAAACGGGATCAGCAGGATATTTTAGTGAACTATCTCATTTGAACTTTCCTATTCACTGGCTCCTTTGTGCATTCGCAGCCAGGGGTTTCAAGCCGATGCATTTGATTGCTCTCATGTACTGAGTGGAGAGACAGCAAAGAGGAGATTCCTGTAGATTCTTAGCTCGTTGACAAAGGCTGTGGTGACTGTGGCGAGCCCTGGAGCTGACAGCCACTTTCAGTCCTTTGTTGGGATTAAGAGCAGGAGGAGGAAGTTTTAATAGAGATGCTGAGTCTGAAAAGCTTTGGGAGGAGGGAAGCCGGGGGTCCTGGGAGCACCACCAGCAGGACCCTGGACTTGAGAGACCCTCAGCTCCTTCCTGCTTTGTTCCCCTGTTGGGCAGATGTTCTGTGACTCAGCTGCCTCCCCTGTGACCAGCGTTCTGAACCAAGCAAGTCTCAGGAGACTCAGGCCAGGCTCAGGATCTTCAGCTGTGTGGTCATCGGCACAGCCCATCACTTTTCTGTGGCTATTTACCTTTTAATTTGTAAAAGTCATTTACACATAAACGTGAGGTTCAATGGCAAAATGATATCGTATAAGTAACGTGCTATGAAAGAAATGTGGCATCATCAATGAATTTCCTCACTCAGAATCTGTAATGTGAATATTCTTATGCTGATATCTTACTGGGGACCATTCTGGGCCTGGGATAAGGGTAGGGAGCACGGAGGGGATGTAGAGGAAGAAATGTTGAAGCTAATTGTAGAGCACTTTTTTTTTCTTTCTTTTTTTTTTTGCGGTATGCGGGCCTCTCACTGTTGTGGCCTCTGCCGTTGCAGAGCACAGGCTCCGGACGCACAGGCTCAGCGGCCATGGCTCACGGGCCCAGACACTCTGCAGCACGTGGGATCTTCCCGGACCTGGGCACGAACCCGCGTCCCCTGCATCGGCAGGCGGACTCTCAACCACTGCGCCACCAGGGAAGCCCCCTCCCTCCTTTTTTTTTTTGTAATGTGTCAAGCAGCTACCTCTTCTCTAGTCATTCCTTTCTACAAGGAAAAGTGCCCGTATAGCACTTTTAACTGAAAAAGTAGGCACAAAGTCGGTTTGGTTATCACTGCCATGCGTTAAATCTGTACATGTGCTAGACAGAATATGTTCCAGCCCACATTCCTTTCTAATGACAAGTCTTAGCCTTGTAACTGGGCCACAGAGCTTACAAGATTGAAACCTGGGCTCTCTCTGCTCCCTCAGTCTCTCAGCTTACTTTACCAGGCCTCTACTTTCAAGTTGGAAAGGATTTCACTCAGGGTGGCAAATGGGTTTTTAACAGATTGAACTGACACTTGCAGAAATCACCAGTGGCCTTTGGTTCCTATCATGGCTGTTGCGAACCGCTTAAGATGACTGATGCTTGCTTTTCTTTTTACTTACCCTGAAGCAATTTCCTAACAGCAAATCTCCCCCACCCTCCCATCCCCAAACCAAGAGTCTTTGGCAAGTGTGGATAATGGGGAAAGGTGAAAGGTAAACCAATAGTAAAATGAGTTAATTCTTGAAATGCACCTTTGTTTTTGGGTATATCCCACGACTTCTAGTTGGCAATCTCAAGGCTGTTTTAGAGTTGGCTTTAATTTATCTAACTAATGACATGAAAGATATAAAATTGGTAAAACTATAGTGTTTGGCTTGCTTAAATTAAGTTTATGAGCTTTGCTTAAGCCTGCCAAACAAGTTAAATATTTCATGGCTTTCACAGGCTACAGTTCTAATATTTATAACTCTTGTGTACAGATTTCAAAAAATTATAATTACAGCTCCCAGGATCCCAGATATAGCAGATGTTCAATATTTTCTACAATGTTGGCAGAAACGCTTCCCATGCTCTTTTTGATCCCCAACCCATGTATTGTATCTGTTGGAACAAGCTGTTGATAAGAAAGTCTACTGTCATTCTTTCATTTTAAGGACCTTGGAATAAAACTCTAACGTGAAATAGGAAGGGAGATGGAAAAGGTGATTGCTACCCTCCTAAAAATATATTACTGCATGGAAATACTGTCTAGGTAAGAAGGAGAATGTCATAAAAGTGCATTTTGCCGTGAGCCACATTTTATTTACTTTACGACCACAGTTTTTTTCTGTATAATTTCCATCTTTCTTTAATTAAAAATGCAAATTTCCTTTTTGGCTGTGACTGACTTTCCTTGACCCCTTTAACAAAACAGCTACCTCATTTGCCTTCCAGAAAAATTTGAAAACCCTCCATCAGTCACTTTTTAGGACTTTGAAGGTCTCTGTATAAAGGAAATGTGGCTATCGACTCCGGTCATTGTCATCCCTAGTACACACATGTATGAATCCAATCTTTTGTGTGTTATAGACAGACTCAGAGAGAATGGACCCAGGAGAAATTAATTTTGTGTTTCGAAGTTTCTGGCTTATGGGTTTTAGAATGCCTTCTGGCAGGATGCAGGTTCCGAGGGCTCTGAAATATTCAACTTCATTTACTTCCCAATTTGCCTAAGGCCTGCCTTGGATAGAAGGGAGACATACTGATTCTAAAATGAAATAGAACTGATTCTACTCTTCACTCAGTTTATGCACACAATTAATAGCAAACAGAGACATAAAAAATACCACTTATGTTTTAGTTGATTTTCTTAGTGTTTCTATATTTGAGGCTTCAAAACTCACACTCTTTGGAACATTATTGGTACCTATAATCTATGAAAGATATTTTAAAAATTTTCTTAAAGAATTAATGAACCTCAAGTTCATAGATTCATGTATTTCTCTTCCCACAGACTTCTTTGTCTTCATTCTAACTTTAAAAATACTCTGTGATGAAATGAGATGTGACTTCCAGAAGAGCTTCTAGCCTGAGGAGATGCCAGAGGGGTATACTTGAGAGAGGCAAAACTACCGGAAATGGATGTGTGAGCAGTTGTACTTTTAAGACACTAAGAATTAGAAAATGCACCCAGCATGACTAATAATGATATTCAGGAATGTGAGCTGGTTTCCAGGAGGCCCCCAGGTGGCGAACAAGTGTCTTCTGGGTGCTATGACATCGTGCTGTCTTGGTGTTCATTCTGCGGTAGAGACACAAGCCAAGTCATCCAGGCACATGGAGGCTCCTCTCTACCTGCGCGTTGAGCACACATGGGAACATTTGAGGGGAGCGCTTTAGGGGTGTGGGCTAGAGGGCTCCATCAGTGTTTCCCACCTCTTCCCACTCTCCAAGGGTGTGCTCTTCGGGGTTCTTCATTCATTCCTCCTTAGACCTTTTTAAGTGGCACTGAAGGGACAATATGAAAGAGTGTGTGTCATCAGCTCTGTATCTACATTGCTGTTGAGGATGGCGAAACTGAAAGAAGTTCTTTCTAGATGCTGTGAATTTTCCTCAGGGTTGTCCTGAGGAATGATCAAAATCAGGCTGAGGAAATGTGTTCATGCTTCAGCTGTTCTGCTCCAGGTAGAAGGGCAGGAAAAGGGCAGGGACTGCAGAGCCCAGAGGTGGGTGCATTCAAAGCCCTGAGGAGGGTTATGTAAGTGATTTTAGAGATTTCATCTATGAGACAAGGAAAATAGCCATTCTACTATTGAGAATAGAGTTGTAGGATTCCAATGAGTACACACAGTGCCGGGCAACTAGCAGATGCTTGACGCTTCTTTCCCAGAATTCCCTTCTCTGCATAGTGCATGGACCACAAAAGACCTTTTGAGCGACACCTGGAAGATGCAAGTGAAACTGCGGCCATATTTTTTTGGGTTGGAAGATTTAAACAGGCAGGAGGCTGCTGCAGCTTGTGTATGTTGTCACTTATCTGTTGGCTCACCTGGTTGGTGTGGGGCAGCATTTGGGCCGCTGGATCTCCTCCTTCAGCTTCTCTCACTCCCAGGCCAGGTGTGTGTTCACTTCCCTGATGAAGAGCATAGTTTTGCCTGTGGAACATCCTTATCACCGAAGGTGGAGTCTCAGAGATGGTGAGGCACTGATGTGGGTTCTGGTTCATCTTTGTAGATTCCAGTTATCCTTGCAGGTTCTAGCTTGTCCTGTTTCCCCTCTTCACAGCCGTCTTTTCTTCCTGACTGACTGCCCTGCTGACTTCAAGCTTCAGCACAGAAGAAACAGCCTCCATGTACCATTTATCCAGCTCCTACAGTTGAGCAGAGCCAAACACTATAGTAAATCCCATAGCATGTATGTATTTCCTAGTGGTTCCGCCTCTTTGTTTGAACATTGACTCATATATCTGTCAAAGTGCCTACTGTGGTCTTCTGCCCATAGCAGACATCTCATTCATTTCACTTCATTCACGGTCATTTGGTGAGTTAACTCTGCTGGATGCCTGGGGTACAGAGATAAACAAAGCAGGATCTGGGCCTACAAGTTGTACACACTCTAGTGGAACAATAGTAAAGCTTCTATATGAATGTGATTAGCTCCAGGCAACTCTGCTTCTGTGGCCTTCATTGCAAAGAAATTGGATGGGCTGGTTCCCCTGGGCTGGTGGGGACGCTTGCCTGGCCAGATTCTTGCCATGAGGTTATTCTGATAACAGAAAAGCTCTAAATGGTCATGATGATTTCCCAGGTATTAACGATGCTAACATTTACAGGTCTAAAGCACTCACACTCCAAAATATCGTTCCACTGCATAATCTCCTTGAACCTCACAAGGACATTGTGAAGTGGGTAGGACAGATATTTTCCTACTATTTTATAGACAGAAAAACTGGGGCCTGGAGCAGGATTTGAACCCCAAGTTTCTCACTCCTGGAGCTCTTTTCACTATGGTATAGATTTTCTCCTTGACAATCCTGAACTAGGATCTTGTTTAGTAAGACGAAAAGCCCAGAGGCTTTAAAGACTTATGGATTGTCCTATAAAATGTGTGCTTATCTGAGGGATCACATACATGCCATGTTTTCTGTCCTGAGTAATGCTTAGACCAAGTCCAGGCCCTGGAGAAATCAGTGTTTAAATCCTTAAATGCATTGTTTTTTCTGGATGCTACCTAGTATCCATAAATAATAGCCTGTTTCTCAAAATCAGTACCCTACTTTCTCATTAGGTATGCCTTATGTGGGCTTTCCATAGCAAAATCCACTTAATAGCCCACAGAGATTTGTCACATTGGATTTATCTTGCTGCCAGCTTCCAGAAACATATAAATGTTACCATCTCCCTTTTTCCTTTTTGGATTAAATCTGATTCTCTTTCCCAAAGTTGAAATAATTTATAAAACATTTTTAGGCTAGAGAACCTGAAGCAAAGACCTTTGCTGTTGGAAAAATAGAGAAAGAAAAGGAGAGAGAGACATCCTTAGGGGAAAGTTAATATACAGTATGCGTTATTACGTATTTTGGAAAAATCAGCGTCAGGCATGTGCCTGCAAGTTTTAACAGGTGATTGTTCAAGTTATTATAGAGAGCTTTACACCAACTGCTCAGAGAACAAAATAGCGCCCTGAGTTGTGGAATTGATTTGCAAACTCCTAATGCCTGGGATGATCTGCTTGCAGTATTCTCTTACTTAATTTAGCATGAAGTATTACCTGAGAAATCTCAGTGCTTAAAAAATTCAAAGACAGCTTAATGCTCTTCTAATGCCTAAAAAAACAGTTACCTCTGGTTGAGGCCAGTGTTATGGGATGGTATGAAAGAGGCAGGCATGGTATGAAATATTTCATGACTCTTCATTGAATGCATTGTCAATGTTAACTCTTTTTCCTTCTATTTTCCTTCCTTAACATCATTTTAGAGAGGGTGTGGAGAAAAGGGAACCCTCCTCCACACAGAAAAGGGAATGTAAATTGGTGCAGCCACTGTGGAGAACAGTATGAAGTTTCCTTAAAAAATTAAAAAGAGAGTTACCACAGGATCCATCAATCCCACTCCTGGGCATATATCTGGGAAATACAAAAACTCTAATTAGAAAAGATACATGCACCCCAATGTCCATAACAGCACTATTTACAATAGCCAAGACATGGACACAACCTAAGTGTCCATCGACAGAGGAATGGATAAATAAGATGTGCTATATATATGAATATTACTCAGCCATAAAAAGGATGAAATAATGCCATTTGCAGCAAAATGGATGGATATAGAGATTATCATACTAAGTGAGGTAAATCAGACAAAAAGACAACATATGATATCACTTATACGTGGAATCTAAAAAAAATTATACAAATGGATTTATTTACAAAACAGAAACAGACTCACAGACATAGAAAACAATCTTACAGTTACCAAAGGGGAAGGAGGGGAAAGGATAAATTAGGAGTTTGGGATTAACAGATATACACTACTATATATAAAACAGATAAAAAATGAAGAACTACTGTATAGTACAGGGAACTATATTCAATATCTTGTAATAACCTATAATGGAAAAAGAATGTGAAAAAGAATACACACACACACACACACACAAACACAACTGAGTCATTTTGCTGAACACCTGAAACTAACACAACATTTTAAATCAACTATACTTCAGTAAAAAAATTTTAAAAATAATTTTAGAGCAAATGTTGCTAAAAATATCAAGAAATGTTAGAGTTTCTATAAAGTCACTAAAACATAATGTAAAATCACAAATGGTATTAGTAAAGTTACTGTTTTCCTATAGGGTCGAAATGCATTTTTGTGCCTGTGTTAATTTAGCACACAAATACATACATTTTCTTCTGGGCTTCAGTGAAGTTTCTGTGCTCCTACATATAGGTGAAAAGTCCATGTAATCTCATAAAACAAAGGGAAGCAAAACAATCAAACAAAAAACAAAAGCTGGAGATTTGGAAGATTAGGAAATGCTGTAGTATAAATGCTCTGTCTGCCGTTCTTAACCCTCAATCTTTGTTCTTACTTGGAGTGGCTTATCTCCCCCCACTGGATTAGAAAAAGCAGCATACTACTCACCGCTTTCTTAAAGTACTGCTTGACTGTCTGAATTTCTTTGAGAAATAACCTTGGAAACACAGAAACTTTCCAATGCAAACTTCTATGACAGCTGGTTAGTCTACAGCATATGGTTGTTAGACCTAAAAACCACCCTTGATGGTACCGTTTGTGACATGATTTTTGTGGACAGGAGAGGAGAAAGCACGGTAGGGCCATTTGGTCACAGGTGGATGGCTTTTAGCCTTACTAATACTGCTTGTGGATCTCAGTTGGTGTGCTGGGTTTTATTTATCTTACAAAAGAAATTATTTTCCAGATCTAAAAAGACTAAGAAAAAGTTGAGCATTAAAGGGCCAAAGGAAAAAGCATTAGCTTCCCATGGTACTTAAAAACAACAACAACAAAACACCTCCTGTTATAAAAAGGTACGTTTTCAGAGTTTCCCTCTCACCTTGAGTTCTGAGTCCCTGGGCGTCAGAGTAAGAGCCTTACTCTTCACCGTATGCCCTTTTATACCTTTTGAATTTTGTATCATCTGCATGCATTACCTAACAAAAATGTTACTATGAAATTTGAAAGGAAGGTTTCCAACAGGACGACTCCAGTGAGTAAGATTCGGAGCAGTGTATTAATGTCTTTATTTTTGTCCACACTAATGGCCTTTACTGAGTCAACTCAATTCAATGTGACAAACAACTACTATGTGCAAAGCTCTGAGGGAGGCCTGGAAGGGTCGACAAAGAACCTGCCATCAAGGAACTTAATATCCTCGTCCACTTTAACAGCAGCTATTCCAAAAGTTCAAAGCCTCCCTTTGTTTGGACAAGGGTCTAACCTGTTGTCTGTTGTCCAACACTGCTAGCTGGAAACAGCATACAACAAAGTGGTTATATGCTGGGGAAGTGGTTAAACACAGGGGTTATAAGTGGGGGACTTTCTCTTCTTCCATCCATTCACTCATCAGCAGAATACCTGCTACTGAGGGCCCCGTGCAGGTGACCAATGACAAGCACGCAGAGTTCCTGCCCTCAAGGCCTTACCACCTGGAGATTTATTCAGTTCTGAACTGCCTGTGTCTCCTAATGTCTGAGAGAGTATTTGGGCTACTGTATTAAAAAAAAAAATGTGGTCTAGGAGATTTTGTTTGTTAGGGCAACACTAATTCAGCAACATTTAATATTCCTAAAGATTTAGTATAATGCATAAATAGGAATCTTTCAAATATGTATGGTATCTTTTAGAAAAATCATTCCTTCATGCAGGGAGAAATCATTTATGGGATAAACACACAGAACACAAATAGGATAACTGAGCAGCTTTAATTCTACACATAGCTCAGATGAGGGTTCCCACTTTTTTCTGAAGGTAGGTGGTGGATGATACAACGTGATTGATTAATAAAGTCTGTTGCCTGAAAGTAGGTAGCGGAAAGATTTCCATCACTTACAATGAAGAAACATGAAATCTCGAATTCCTACAAAACTAAGGAGGAATTTTAAATGCCGCAGCAAATTAGCATCAAGAAGAAAAAAAGGCTTATATAGAGAAATATTTGATTAGAAAAGCAGAACTAGTAGAAGTAGAAGGCATTCTCTTGCATGGGAGACAGTACTTAGAGTTCTGATTTATCTGTGTGAGAAAGATATCTTTTTTCTTTTTAATATTGGTAAGAAAAAAGATAGACCGTAAGGCTGGTAAATAATTCAGTTCAAAGCATCTCTTAGGTTCTAATAGTTTAGTTTTTTTCACCATGTCTTCGCCTTTAAAAAGGAAATCACATATGAAGATTAAAAAGTCCCTGTGTTTATATGTTTACATTGTTAATGTAATACACACATTATTGCCATAATACTTACATTATTAATATCACTTGTAGGGGGTAGTTTTGCAAATCAGAATATTTTCTCATTGATTTTACTGTAAAACTTATCATCGAAATGATATCTGCTGCTTGCTTAGCTGCGGACTAAAATAAAGTCGTAATTCCAGTCTGCAAAGACCTTGCAGGTTAAGCCTTACATAGCAGGATAGACAAATTGAATCTTAAAAGATTTAATCTTCACTGCCTTTTTCTTTTTGTAGTGATTCTTTTCCAAAAGCTAATGGAAAGATTTGGAGCTTGAATTGTTTTATGTTGTATATTTGTCTTTGTTTTTATAAATTTAATAGTCTGTGAGTTCATCCTCAAACACTAAACCACTACATAGTAGAGATGAAATCTGATTTGAACAATTCAGCTTTGTATTGCCAATGATGTTATTCGAGAGCTACAGGAAGAATTTCTCTAAATGGTCGTATAAATCTCACAAATGTGAAGCTGGTGCTCCGATTTATAGTCCACGTAATGCAAAGCCTTGTTTGAGTGAAGGGGCTGTTGTGATGCTGGGTTGATGTTAGATCATTGACACTTAACCCAGTGACTCTTTAGCCTAAAGGAACTCCTTGATGGAAATGCACTTGGTGTTTTCAGCTTACTTTGCTTCTGACCCAAATTCATATCACCACCAAGTCCATAATTAGATAAGAAACAAGCAAATTCATGGGAAACACAGGGATGACAGAAAAAAGAACAAGGAAGAACTGCAAAGACCATCGTTTAAGGAAACAAAATTCCTATTAGTAGTGAAAAGATACTCTAATAATTGTTCACCCTGGCCTCCCTGCTCAGCTGGGCGCCCAGCCATATGGTACCTAGAACAGTGTGTCTAGGCCCCTTGCTTGATAATTGCTGTTTCCAACTGGTGTATATAGTCAGTTTCACAAACAGGACTTCCTGGGGAAATGCCAATGCCAAGACCCTGGATTTGTGTTGTTCATAATTGTTCCCCTTCTTAGAAGCACGCTACAGCAGATTTTCACAATCTTTTATTGGTTCTACTTCCCTCAAAGATGCTCTAGAACCTAACTTCTCAAACTTTACTGGGCATACAAATCACCTGGTGATCTTGTGAAATGCTCGTTCTGGTTTAGCAGAATGGGTCAGTATTTCTAACAAGGTCTGGGTGAGTGTGTATGACTAACCAGCTCCTGGGTGATGTTGACCCTGCTGGTCGGTGGACCGCGCTGGCATTTCAGGGCTTGACTGGAAGTTCTTAAAGTGTGGGCCCCGTAGCAGCAGCATCAGAATTACCTGGTAGTTTGTTAGAAATACTGATTCTCCTCCTCTATCCTAGACCTACAGAATCAGGAACTCTGGGGGCAGGGCTCCTGTGTTTTAAAAATTTCTTCCAGGTGATTCAGATGCATCCAGATGTTTGAGAACCAGTGCTCTAAAACAATGGTTTTGAACCACATCTGTATATTATAGTGAGCTGGAGCTTAAAATAATACCAAGGCTTGGGCCTTAGTCCAAGTTAGGATCATAAGACAACATTATTATTACTATTATTATCATCATCATCTCCATCGTACAAATGAGGGAAAGAAGGGGCGGTAAAGTACTCATTCCGCCTTGCAGTTAATGAGTGGTGGGGCTTGGAATGAATTTAAGACTTGTCATCCCAGAGTTCTTGTCCTTTCAGCTCCCCTACTCTGACTGCTGAGGGCATTTACAGGATGGAATCCAAAAGCAGAGACTGGTATCGTTTGTACTGTTCTGCCTACTGTCTGGGCAGAAAAGCCCATCAATCTAGCTTCTTTCAAAAGAACTCTATTCTGTGAGGTCCTTTACATTGCTTGGCATTTCTCCCAATCAGTCACCAAGTATACACTTAATTTCTTTTTTAAAAGCCGCCTGGTTTTGTTTTTTGTTCGTGCGTATGCCTTTTTGTTAAGTGGGTAAGGGATGTGTAATCTATCTCATGCATAATTTGTTTAAGATAAGTCATTAAAAATGCACTGAAGTTTAATATGCTGTATATGTTCCCGCTAGAGTTCTTTTCCCCATGTAAATGATTTTGAAAGTTTTAAAAATAGTTTTTAATGTTTTATTGTGTGCCATTGTTGCAATACCTCATTTTAAAGCTCTAAAATTAACATGTCTTTCCTATCAATTTTATCTTCTATTTGCCTGTTATTGATTTTTTTTTACCCTCCGCGTGTCTAATGGAAGCGGAGCTAATGGGTCTTCGCTTTGTTTATTCCTTTGTTTAGGCAGCAGCATTGTTTTCATGTGGTCAGCATAGCTCTAGGAATAGGGCTTTGAGCTGCAGTAAAAGTTTACCAACACACTCCATTTTATTTGTGTAGATGCTAAAAGAATCCTCACTGTTGCCCCTCTTACCCTGTCACTGTTCCTTTTTGTTTCATTTAGTTGTGTTTTGGTGAGGCAGTCTCGTTTTCCTTCAAGGATATCCTTGTGAGTGATCATCACAAAAGATATATAACCTCCTAGAGTGACTAGGAAGATCAAACTAACTGCCACCAGAGAGTGGCTTCACCCTGATTCATGAGTCAATCACGGCTTCTTACTAACCTGCTACCACCAGCACTGGCTCTTTAACCAGGGAGAATCCTTGAGGGGGGTGGAGTGGCAGGATGTTGATTGCCATATTCTATCTTCCAACCCACAAATAGTACAGAACAAGCGCACCTTTCATTTATTCCTTAATACATGTAATATGTATTTATTGAGCTTTCTTTTTGAGGGGTAGGGAACTGCCAAGTTCAAAAACGTGAACATTGTCCAAATCATCAGCAGAGGATTGTGTCTTTTGTCAAATTTCAATTATCTGTGATAATAAGCATGAAATAAAGAATTAAGGAAAAGTAGATATGTAGAATAAAAGGCAAAAAGAGTGGACCTTCCTCTGACAAATGAACTACATTATCATTTGTTATGGAGTTCAGCTATCTAGTCTAGTATGGATGAATTAAACCTTAAGATAATCACGAAATTTTACATATTCAATACTTTTTACCACTTTGCCCACCAGATCTTTTTACCAGACACACTGGCAAAGCAGCAGATCAGGCCTCTGACGCAAATGTTAATGAGCAGTGGAACCGCCCAAAGGCAGGAAGCAGGAGAGAAGAAAGGGGCCTTGATAAGCCACTAGTGGATAATCATTCTCTAGATAATTAAACGCTGATGCTACGCAAGGGATACAACTCAAAATACTGATAGGACAAAAAATATATCTTTTCACTTGTGGTATTCTCTTCTGAACTTTCCAGAAATTTCGCTTGTGACTTTCTCTTCTGAACGTTCCAGAAATGGTCAGTATGAGGCCCTCTTATCAAGTGCTTGGTGACTAACGAGCACCAGCGTCTAGCTGTTCTTACACGCCTGAGCCAGTAGGGGCGCCCGCGGCCCAGAGCAGGCGAGTGAACTTGGACTTCCATCTCTCTCCCTGATTTGTTGCGCAGCTTTAAACAAGTCACCTTATCACCAGCTCTCCATTTTCTTATCTGTTTAGGCAGGATGATGTCGGCTGCTCACCCAACAAATATATTTTAAAGATTAATGGAAGAGTGCTTGCGTAGTAACTTGGAATTCCTTGTGTCAAAGCGTTACACCCTTCCTGTTGTACCACTAAAATTAATAAATATTGAACACATATTTATGTAAACACAGAACACCACAAACCCAAAGGCTGTATTTTAAAAACCTAAGCATTTGGTTTCAATAGAAGTAAGGAACAGGGAAAGTTAAGCATAGCTTCTGGCCAGTCTTTCCCCTCAGAAGTCTATTGCTTGTGCAACGTATCTTGAGGATTTTTCCCAAAGAAGTTGATTAGACTTTTAAAATGTTCCTTGTACTCCTTTTCCTCCATCCAACCCATCACCCTTGCTCCTGGCTGTTCAGAAATGAGAGGAGCTGCCTTTGCCCATCAACTGTTTTAGGTCTGTGGGCAGCTACTCTTTTTTTTTTTTTTAAACTAAGAACATTTAAGAAAATTGAGGTATAGTTGATTTACAATATTATAGTAGTTTCAGGTGTACAACATAATGGCAGCTACTCTTTTGTGTGATTTCCGTAATCAATGATGAGGGAGGACAGTGACCTTAATTTGGTTCCTGAAGATCTATAAGGAATTAAATACAGTAAATAAAAGGCTAAGAGAAATATTATTAAATGGTTGTGATCATGAATGACTAGTGTGTATTAAGGCTAAAAAATAATTTAACTCTGCTGGTGGCTTTTCAAAATTCTTTAAATATAAGATATATAACTACTCATCATATTACAAGTTAGGAAGTATATATGTGGGGACTACGTAATGTTAGCAACATTACTGGGTGCTGGATAAGATGCAAAATGGATAAAGGCATATCTTCAGAAGGAATATAGTCTCATTGAATAGATGAAACTACATGAAATTTAGAAAATTCTAAAATTAATGCACTGATTTTTTTTAGTAATTGAAATCTCAACTAAAAACCCTGGAAAAGGAGACTTAAAGTCAAAAGATATATAATGGGTAAATCTTTGCTAATTAATGCTTGCCTTCTCATACTTAAAGTATTTTTAAGCCAGATTTATGCCAAATGTTGTAACATTTGGCATAAATCTGGCTTAAATTTGTAATTTATGCCAAACCTCACTAATTAGACATACATACTGAAAATCAGACCGTATTAGCACTAAGGTGCAGCTAGCACAGAAAGAGAATGGGACGTGTATTTAAAAGTTCTTCATAATTTGAAAGAGCCTTTTAGCTCAGGAAATGAGACTATAACATCTGGTTAAAGCTAAAAGAGAATTTTAATTGTTCAATCTGGACAATAGCCAAAACCCTGGAGTTAGCACACCTGGATAATATCCATATAATGTTTCTAGAGAAATATATTCCGGTACGGAAGCAAATAATGAAATTTTTAAAGATTAATGAGGGGAATGGAGAAATTTTGGGAAACAAATCTATAGAATGATGTTGTATAATAATCACGTTTGAAGCTTTAGAAGACAAACCAGGTTATGCATAGAAAATAAGAAGCACCATGAAATTTGTGTTGTTGTTGTCGTTTTCTTTAAATGTCTTTAAAGTACTGTTTTTACAAACAGACTAAGGAGGTTTAATACTTCAGTTTTCTTCACATATGACATATAGTTGCCATTTAGTGAGGTAGATTTAGGTTTACCTTTCATTTCTATTTTGATAAATATTTCAATTCCCCTAAAATCCAGTGAGAGTGCATTAGGTCTGAGTGTGTCACAGTTAGTGAAGACAGAAGAGAAAAGAGGAAAAGAGGAAGAGCTTTAGATTAGAAGCAGGAAAAATGAAAATCCTTAGAAAATGTGTTTAGTAACCCTTTGGTACTCTTGTTGCTCAGCCAGCCCAAAAAGAAAAAAAAAATGGACAACATATTTAAAAATAAGTTACTGAGTGATTGAGTTAAAAATGACAACTTTCACAGTACAATGACTTCACAAATGGATTTCATACTGTTGTATGGTATTAAGTGGTGCAACATTGCTAATGGTATGGAGACTATGTGTAGAAGTTGTTTCAAAACTTATTGATAAGACCGTCTCTGGTTCTGTTGCCTGATTCTCATCAGTATGTACAATGATCAGTTCAAACTGAATGCCTTGGCTTCAGATTGGAAATTTGAGGACAGAACCAAAATTTTAGCATACACCTGTGAATTATAAAGGAAGACTGATACTAGGAACTGTAAACCAAACACCACAGTTGCTCCCACTGAAATGATAATGTTAACTAAGAGAGGTGTGACACAGCCCTAATTATAGGCACTAACTTGCCCATTAGTATAGGATGCCCAAGCAGTAGAGTTATTGATGCAGTACTGATTGGGTTTTAGAGAACTAGTACGAAACTTGAGATTTCTAAATATAAGTTAAAAGCAATGTCTTATGGGTCAGGTAATTCTAGGTACCAGATATAATCAGTTCAAAAGTACTAGGCGTAATCAATTCAATCTCAACTAAAATATTGGAATAAATATAAAGAGGAAAATTACTAATCAACCTCTAGATAATAGCAGAATGATAAGCCATAAGCATTTAGAAAAGAATAAATAATGATAAGAAAATCTGATTACTTTTTTGACAGAATTCTGTGAGATTAAGTCAATGAAATTGCTATATTATACTTTGATTTTGGTTTTACAGATCATGAAATTATATTTGCAAATTTTATGCAAATTTACTAAGAGATTAATGTGGTCATGTTCTATAGACTTAGGACAAAGAAAATCCTGATAACACCATTGGTGAAAAAATGTATAAAGAGATTCCAAGGTCATGAATGCTGTGTCTAGAAGAGCTGAATAGTTTCATTCTCTCTTTCTTTTTTTTTTTCATTCTCTTTCTATAGCCACATTTCTCACCTTTTTTTGGATGCACAGATCCTGTAAATGCTTGTGGTTGGTCACAAGGATGAGCCAGAGAAGACAGCACACCTACTGACAAAGGTTTATATGGTATCATTGTTATATCATTCATTCTTTTCAACGAGTAATTTTTTGAGCATTTACCATATTGCCCAGACACTGTTTGAAGTACATGGGCTATATCAGTGAACAAAACAAATGAAATCCTTTCCCTGGTGGAGTTTATGTTATGGTGGCTAGAGGCCAAAAATAAACAAGATAAATATGCAAATTATGTAGTGTGTTAGAAGGTGTTAGAAGGTGATCCATGCTATAGAAAAAAAAGTAGAAAAGTGTATTGGCTTTGTTGGGGAGGAGTGCAATTTTAAGTAGAGTGGTCATGGTATTTCCAATTGGGAAGAGGATCTTTGAACAAGGACTTGATGCCATGAGCGAATTAGCCACATGAGGGAGAAAAGTGTTCCAGGTAGGGGAACAGATAACACAGAGGACCTAAGGACAGAATGTGAATCTGGATGAGGCCAGAGAGTTAACAAGGGGCCCAATCATGTTGCCTTTTTGGCCGTTGTTCGCACATTAGCTTTTACTCTGAGTGATGGGGAGTCATTGGATAAATTTAAATAGAGGGGTGAAATGATCTTACTTATTATTTGACTACATCACTTGGGCAACTGCTGAAAATAGACTCTAAGTGGAAAAAGATAGGAGCAGCATGACCTCTAGGAGGCTCTTATTCCTATATGGGGTTAACTTTATAGAATATAATTATTTTAGGAATCGCAGTTTTGAATTGTATAGCCTAAATTCCATGAATACAAATATTTTTATATCAATATATATTTAAAAGGAAATTATTTCCAAGAGTCATCTAGTGAAACAATATTTGATCCTCAAAATTTCAAGACCATAAATCAAATACATAATTTAATTAGTGTAATGATTTATGTGTGCAATATTTTACAGCTTTCCATATTCCTTCACAAGGCAGGAACTTATTTAAACCATGTAAAGATCCTGTGAGGTTGGAGAGATGATTATCCTCATCTCATCTAAGGTAAAGATACTTTATCAAACTAGTTAGTGGCAGGACCAGGATGGGAATCCAAGTGTTCTTACTCCAAGCCCAAAGCTCTTTCCACTCCATCATTTTGCTTCAGACAAGTCTGAAATTTGTTATAATAGGACATGACCTACATTAAAATTACTGTTAATGACTTTCAAATGAAGGAAATTTTCAGAAGGTATTAAATTGGAGGGGAAGAAGTAGTGTACAGGCAATTAATGAGAAAGAAATAATAAAAATCAATCCTGATAACTTTGGTACTTAATTTCCTGACCTCTTACTTTCACTTAAAAGTCATTTATTCAACTACTACTAAAAATTGTAGCTCACTCAAGGTCAAAATTATGGTGGTATGGCTACCAGCCAAAGCTAACTTTCTGTCAAAATTATCTTTAAAAGAGATTAGGCCGAAGGTGTCTTCTAGGTCAAATATAAAGGTATTGCAAAAACCTTGGGTCAAACACACCTCTTAAAAAATTAAATGATTTGAGATTGTCAAAAATTAGTAAGATCTGTGGAACTCCATTTAAGAAGTTATACTACCATAGATCATGATGCTCACCAGGTTTTTAAGCTTTAAAACTTCTTCCAAATCAAGTTGAAAAACAGTCCAGTTGTTACTTTAAATTTCATTACAACAGCCGTCCTTTCCCTACCCTATTTGCATCTCAAAACCTCTGAGCAACCCCTCCTATACTTGCTGAACACAAGATACTTCATGATATATTATTTCAAACTCCTTAACAGTTTGACCTTGAGTAAAGGTTTGAACTTTGCCCTACATCTCAGGGGTTCCACCACCGTCATGCAACACTGACCAGTCTTAGAGACCACACTTTCCAGGTTGACCAGTAGGCCCACTTGGATGGGTCCCACTGTGATTCCAGAGAATTCATTGTTTCTCCATGTTTCCTCTGCTTGAGAAGGAAGAGCAGTGTGAGGAACAAAGTTAGAACAGCTGGGATACTAAAATAGCAGAGTCTCTCTGTAAATAAAATGGACTAATCAACCTAGAATGAGTGTAAAATAATTTTTATAGAGCTCCTGCAATCTGTCTGGCACTGGGTTGGATGCTTTCACATTTATTATTTTGTTTATTTTCCTTCAATCCTGTGAGGGGAATGTAAAATATATTTATATTTTATTGATATATAAATTGAGTCTCAGAGAATTTAAGTAACTTCTCTATGAAAAAATATTCCCACTAAAGATTGTTTGACTCCAAATCTCACAGAGCAGATTTTTTTGCCATACTGATGCAAAGTTAATCTAACCCCAGATCTTATACATAATCCTCTGAGCCCCACTTGCTATTATATCTTTCACACTGAATAGAGATGTGAATGCCTTTGGGTGCCTGGAGATGCCATGTCCACACATATTGTAGTTATAGATTAAATTCATTCACTCATTGAGCAAATGTCTATTGGATTGAGGACAGCTCAGTCAATATAAATTGTGGTGAAAACTGAAGTTAATTAGCTGAGATAGATGTATATCCCAGAGCCAAGTGTTATTCAATGACACCTACTTTATACAAGTGTTCTTTGTACAAAACCCAAGACTCCACTTGCCATGAAGAGTGATGACATAGCTAAAAGTCAGAATCCAAGTTTGGAGAAACTCTTTTTTCAGTTTCTAGTTTGGTTAAATATAATTACTAAAATGCCATATTATTAAAACAGAAATAAAGCCATAAGAGAAAGTAAAAAGATTATGATATACTTATCCAAGTAAAATATTGATGACTTCTGAAAGGAACGTTGACAGACTATAGGTAAAATCTGATTAGAAAATTAATGTCAGATACATTAGCCAGAGATGATCTCTCCATACTGATTTAAATTACATCACTCAAAAGAAGGGCTCCTCCTAAGTGTCAGTGTTCTTTCAGCTATACCGACCTGGATTCAGAGCAATACCTGACATTTGGCTTTGTTCCTCTCCTCATTGCCCTGGGGAACCTATTTGTCTTTCCTTCCCTAAAGTCCAAAAGTTTTTTCCCTCAAGATCACTATACTTTCTTCAACTTAAAAAGGAAAAAACTTAATTTTTCCCCACTAATTAAAATCATATACCCTAATATGTGTCATTTACATTATTTTGGAAATACACTATCACTTCTTGACATCAGTCACTAAGATGTATGTAGCAGTCAGTAAGACTCTACCTTGTAGAAGTTACACAAAGTGAATTTACGGGAAATATTACAAGATAAAACCTTCCCAATTTCATTTTTCCCCTCTTTTACTTAATTTTGGGGGTTAATTTCATGAAGGAAAGAAATTACACTTGCCCACAAATTGTCAGATGGATGTAGCCTTTCTTAGGTTTGCATATTAAAATTTGAAAGCATAATGAGAAAAAAATTGAGATGGGACCAAATGATCTTATGCCTCTCTCCCTCCCTTGTCTCCCCTTCCTCTGTTCTTTTTCTTCCTCTTCATCTCTCTCTGCTTTGTTCTATTTATTAACCTCCTACATGAAAAAGGCAATAATGAGAATAGATAAGGTAGAATAAATAGGTGTGGCCCCCTAACACCACAATTTATAAAAGACATCAACACTGATAAATAGATATGTGGTGATACACATGGGTACCCAGCAATGGTCTGAAACAACTGTGTACTATTTCATGAGAAATATGCACTGCTCATGAGTCTAAATTGAGGTGTTTTAACTAAATACAATCCAGTGTTTATCATTGTTATTTCCATTCATTTCCTTTGCATAACAAATTACATCCTTTGTTACTCAATTATTCAAACTATTCTGAGAATCAGTTTCTACATATGTGAAATATTGGCATTGGACAGGTGGTATCTAAAGTTTTTTTCAAGGACCTACTGTATAGCACAGGCAACTATACTAAATATTTTGTAACAACCTATAAGGGAAAAGAATCTGAAAAATAATATATAGAATATATATATGTATACATATATGTATAACTGAATCACTTTGCTGTACACCTGAAACTAACACAACATTGTAAATCAACTATACTTCAATTAAAAAAAATAAAGTTCTTTTCAGATCTAAAATACTGTGACAATGAAACATCTCATGAAACATCTAGTGTCCATACATGCTGCTTTTTTTTGCACTATGCATCCATGTTTCTACTCTCATAAGAATTACCTTTACCCCCAAATCTTAGGGTATGTTTCAATTCCTGTTTCCTTGGGAATGAAAAGGCATGGAATCTCCCAGCTTTAGGTCTTCCAAATTTCAGAGAAGATACACAGAATGCCCAATTCCTGGTCATATTTAATAATATAGAGCCTGAACTCTACTATTAGAGAATCACTGCCACATTTCTCCCCACTGAAGATCATTCACGGAGAGGTGGGAATTTCGCTTAAAAGATAGGGCAACTTGATCTGATTTTAGCTCCAGGATGGTTTAGGGGCATCTTGCATTTACCCAGTGGGGAAATAGAACAAAGAAACAAGTTTACAACTGAGGAGGAGAAGGATGCCTCAAAAGAGATATAAGAGACAGAGTTTTATTTAGTTTTCCTTCTATACTATAATATGTTTGATAAATCCTTTAAACTTTTAAGCAAATAGCGTATAACGTGGATGATAAAAATCTAACCTTGCCTGTTTCAGCAAAGATTCAAGATACTTTACAAAGATTTCAGATTCAGCAAAACACAAAAGGCATTTCAATAAGCATTTTCTCTTAATTGTTAAGCACATGTACCCACAAAATTACATGTATTTTTTGATCATTTAGGCTAATTTATCAAAATTCACTAACGGGACAACTTTAAAATCTAAGAAGCCTGTGAGTTCATTTTCCCAATACAAATAAAATATTTTCACTTTGAAACTGGAACACGATATTTTCCCAAGAAATTAATTATACATTTGGAAGATTCGGTAGAAAACGAACTATTGTTTTAATAAGGGTCCTGAAATTCACTGACATGTGAATGTTCCCATATTAGAGTACAGCTTACATTCATTAGGTGTGTGACTGAATTTCCTGTTTAATTTTAGGTTAATGAAATAAATACTTTAATATAGCTCTCTATTTTTTTCTAATCCTGATATTTTATGAATGAACAGGGCAGCAATCCAAGTTCTGGGCCTCTCACACAGGGTCAGAAGGCTGGAATTACTTAGCAGACTGTTCATCCCACTTTGAGGACAAAGGATGTTGCACAAAATATTTTGGTAATGACAGAAATACAATGAAGAAGTCTTGTAAGACAAAGCAGGATTTTCTCTGCTGAAGGGACAATTCACCGTAAAACCCAAGAGGAGGTTATCAAATGGGTGCAGTGATCTCTTTTGGGGACTTGAGAATGAGTGGCCTCCCCAACTTATGAGGACAAAGTGAAATGACACCTTTGCAGTTTCCAACAGCTCAGAAGATTCCACTCTGACATTTCATTTTACCTTGGCCAACAACTGCAATGAAAAATAGCCCAGGCACATTATAGGATATGCCCTTATGCATGATATTTTGTATCAGATATATCAGTCACATTGCAAAGGACTTAGATCAACTTAAAAAAAATAAAACCCAATAGAATGATTACAGCCGCTGCCTAGAATGACAAGTATTATCAACAAAAATTAATCAGGCGCATCTTTTAGTGAACTCAATTAATAATGTGCAACAACAGGGTCTCTTTTCTTAAGATGAAAATTAATTAGTGGAGGGAAGGTCACTTGGAGATGCTGACATCACTCATCAGAATGCTCTGGCAGCTCTAATTATTTGTCTTCCAGGCTTGGGTGATCAGAAATTATTGCAATACCTGAGCAACATTTTGAAAAAGCTTTGTGCATGGCTCTTTTAATTAGACCTGGTATTTGATTAATGCAGTGGAAGCGTTTAGATCAGCCTCTTATCATTGAGTGACTTAGAAGTTTTAGGGAATTATACTGTGTGAGACAGGGTCACTGAAGAGGTTTGGAATCTATATATTTTTATTATTAACAGAGTTATAATGTTAAATTAGATTTATCTTTCTGTTTTAAGCACTCCGTTTATTGCCAAGCCAGATAAGGTATAGGATAGAATTTTATGAATTCATATTTCAAGAATTTTTTTTTTCTTTTTTGCCTCTCAACTACAATGACCATGCTTGGAGTTTTAGAATTGAACAACTTAATTTGAAAATCTTTAAGGACTTCACCTTAAATGAAGTAGGATGTAGGACAACATCTCAAAAGATGAATATAATCGTTATGTCAAAACAACGTTAAGAAAATTCAGTTAGGGTCTTTTGTGTATAGATGTTGCAGGCTCATAATGTGAATATAGAGACAAACTATCTTGGGAAAATAGACCAGGAAAAAATATCGTAGCATAGTCAATGTTGATACGAATGTACTTATCTCATGAGTTGAATAATTGAATTTCTAAATTTTGAAGGTTTAAAAAATACGTGATAAAACTTGTCTATATTAACTATGTAATTGTTTAATATTTTGGGGGGTTTAATGCAATTTACATGGTATTCATAACAATGGTAGCTTTAAGCTGATGTTCACATAGTGTATTAAATGTCAGCTATGGTTTTGGCTACAGGTTTCTTCAAAGACCACAGGATGAAGTGGAATTAGGGTAAATTTTATAATAACATTTTTATCTGCAGGGGGACATATTTGAATCTTTAAAACTACAAAGTAGCAAATGTTCACAAGGGGCTGGCAGGTATATACTTGCTGGGCAAAGGAGGAATAAGTAGGTAATAGACCCCAAATTTGGGTCTTTCAATTTTGCTGCCCACTTACTCACTGACCTAATAGTATGGGTATATATACATACACATCTATTTTCAAGAATATAGCTTATTTTATGGACTATTTTTGATCCAATTAGAGAAGCAGCATGGGGTAGTAAAAGGCACTTGGCTTTAGATCAAAGAAACCTGGGGTGAAATCTTGACTTTGCTGTTTAACATCTGTGTGATCATGGGTGAGTTGCTCAATCTCTCTGGAAATCAGTGACTTCACCTGTAAATGGAGAACATAGCCCTAATCTCATGGACAGTTAGGAAAATTAAATGAGATAATGTATTTGGAAATGCTTACTATAGTGATCAAAATATTGCAGGAGTTCAATACATGTTAATTCCATTCACAATCTTGGGCACTGACATTTTGATGTCTTTCAGTTATTTGTAAAAGGGTCTACCTGGTTTACATGATTTTCAGTTTAATAGATCAACCTGATGGGCTCTATTTAAAAACAGTAAATATACCCTTAAAATCAACAACTTGAGGATATTTATATACCTTAAATATATAGCTTATATAATCCAGTTAATGATCTATACTGGAATTGTCTGGGTTGTAGAAATAATGACAAATAAAGTAACTTGTCCTATACTGACTGGTAAAACATTTTGGATACTTATTTCTACTGATGAATTATGCATGCAAAGGCCAAATGAGGCACACTGATTTATTTTCCCTCTTTTATGCCTTGATTTTCAGGCTGTGTGCAAAGCAGTGTATATTTTGTTCTGTCCTGCACTCCCACTGACTATATAATGCTCCTGGGGCTCTTCAAGTGGAGGAGACACGCAGCTCTGCTCACGGATGGCAGTTTGGCCTGTAAAGCCAAGGTAGTGAGCAGGCATTTGGGAGAAAACATTTTAAAATTAGTGTCAGATGTGGAATTGTTATGCGGAAGTACAACATCTCCACTCAGGTGTCAATTCCATTCACACTTCTATTATACCTCTCAAAACCCCACCATTTAAAAATCTATGAAAACACGTCTTAAAAACTTCAAATTACAACTACTGTGTAGACATGTAAAATATTGACCCTAGATAACTTAAAAAAATCGAACAAATATTAATATAGCATTTACTATGTGCCAGGCATTATTCTAGGTCCTTAATGAGAAAGAAAACCCAAAATTAGGAACAGCATGCTGTTTCCAGAAGACAACAGAGAGCAATAAATAAGAAAAAAAATGCCTTAAAAACATGTTTGACAACATTACATACCAATCGGTATTATGCTGTGTCACTTGCCCCTCAATGATGAGAAATGTCAAATCATTAGTTGTCATCGAGAGGAAGGTTTTCTGTTGTCACCCCCATTCAGATTTTCTGGTTAGAGGACCACTTTCACTGGGAAAAGGTGATGTGTTATTGGCTGATTCCAGCCAATGCTGATGCTCTTGTGTACATTTGTAGAGTCCCCAGATATATGGGGACTCTCTCTAGCATCTTTCTTCTTCTGTTCCCACTCACTTCCAGATCTACGGGATGGGCTGTGCTCTGCTCCGCTGTGCCCATAGCACAAGGTGGAGAAGCCAGGGCCACAAGACTTGGAGTCTGGAGAAGTGGCTTAATGTCCTGCTCCTATCACTAATCCACATCTTTAAGCTCTTTAAGGTCATATTTAGCTCTGTAATACTAGGGATATATGTCTATTAGGTTGGGAGTTTATCAACATCAGCAACTATGTCTAATTCATGTTTTTGTCTCTAGTGATAAAGGAAGAAGGGTGGGAGATAAAATTTCCCACCCGGGGCAAAGCTTCCTTCTACCTTTCCTCACCCTGCTTACTTGATGTAGCTCTAACTTCCTATTCAAAGGGCAGATAATTCCCTGTATTATGACAACCAGT
Source organism: Monodon monoceros (assembly GCF_005190385.1). Classification (NCBI taxonomy): domain Eukaryota; kingdom Metazoa; phylum Chordata; class Mammalia; order Artiodactyla; family Monodontidae; genus Monodon; species Monodon monoceros. Next base: position 32,621,384 of record NW_021703785.1, read on the forward strand.
ACATTTTATTGCTAGAGAAATTAATACAGACAGATCATCAGCCTATGGTACCATGACCAACACCCCATTTCAATGCAGATTGAAACTTCTTTTCAACCTTCTTTTAAGTAATTTTCCAAAAATACAACCACCAGTTCTTAAAAGTGGGGAACATATTTTGTTAGCCAGCATTTCAGTCATTTTATTATAGAAATCACTTCAGATCCTTGTCAATTCTATGAAATTTGATTAGCTCCTGAGAGTATGAATTGAAGGTTCTTACTAAACACTGTCAAAGGTAGAAAAGTTGGAAAAGTATTACATGTAAAAGAAGCAAAATATCACTGAAAAGATAATACACTTATAAGGCTCTAAAGTGAGAATTTTCAGAGTAGTGTTTTAGGGACATTCATGTCGATTGGTTATTCAATGCTGCAAACCCTGGCTGGCTATGGGAATTTAGACAAGCTGCTTCACCCCCAGTGTCAGGTACCTTATTTATGAACTGAGCATGTGCAGAGAAGAGCTACCTGGGCTCTGCAACTTGTTGGTTCAAGATCCTAAAAATGGTACTCAAGTAACCTGGAGGGTTGCAAAAATCACAAGTCTTCTCCTAAGAGAAAGACACTCACATCCAAACCGCAAAGTGAGCTGAGATTTCCTACAGCATCTATTTGTCTACTGCAGGTAAATTGTAAGATCATTCAAAATTCAGTGATGACTTAAAAATATCCTACTTTATTTACAAGTGAGTCATCCTTTCCTCCATTCCCTCTAATTGTGTGAATGACAATTAGAAAGAATTTCCTCTAGGATTATTTATCAAACAGATCTACATTTATCCACCTAAATTGCCTGCAAGTTTTAAATACATTACTTAAAGCTGGGTGGACTTGAAGTATTTTCAGATTTGAAGTAAAATATGGTATTTTTGAAAAGATTCTATTATCAATTGCTGGGATTTGTATTAATTTATAGCATTTGAAGCAAATTATAATAAACAAGCCCTTTACTTCTTAGCATCATACATCTTATTGTCTCCATGACCTGATGAGTAACTGATTAAATTAGCAAAAACCTTTCTCTGCATTGAGACATGGGGAGTTATCGGCAATAGTATATATCATTTCTTAACAAATTCCTCGGTGATTTTTCTTAAGCCTGTCCACCTGATTCTATTCAATCAATAGAAAATGTTTGTAAGAAAAATATTGCTAGTAAATTCTTATTCTTTCTCGGGACACATCAGAAGTCTTTAACTTGTCAGAAGTCTTTCCATGTATACACAATAAGACATTTCTGTTTGACAAATATAAGGATGCCCAAGTTGTTTTGTCAAATGCCATCACCTCAAGCTATATAGCTAACGATACGCATTTGATCACCTTGCCAACTGTCTTAAATAGAGAAACAAAGGAAACTACACATGTGTATTAAAGCTGATTAGCATTGTACCCTAAAGCAATTAAATAAATATTAGAAGAAACTCCCACAGCCCTTTGTTTTGCTATATGGGGCTCAGCTGTGCTCTTTCTAACCCTAACTACATCACTTCAAATTACCAGTAAATTAACAGAGGAACACTTTCAACCTCAGAGCAGATTTGATCCAAATAGTCTTTAAATGCCATTTCTGTTCCTATTAACCTAAAGATCGGCATAGCAGATATTTTCTTGATGCTGCCCAGCAGTCTAGGGCATTAACGGCGAAGTTGTGACAGCACTTTTCATGATGATTTATGATTCCGTGTTTAACTTGATTATGCCAATGCTGACTCTGAATACTATTTCAATTAGTGCACAGAAGGTCACATCACAAATATTCCTCTATAATCTATTCCTATTAACACTAATACACAGAGTAACCAAATCTTTTCACCCTTGTTGATTCACATCATCCATAGCCCTAACTGCAGGCTTGTTTACCCGTTTACTGCTTTGGACACTTCCGAAATGGTAATTTTCACTCCTTTGAGTATCATTAATATCTGTACTATGACATGGGGAATAAAGCATCTCTCTGCTGGCATTTGTGCATTAATGATTATCAAAGTCTCAGATTTATTAAACAGGAGGTATGCTTTCTAAAATGCCTGTCTAAAGCATTATTTCATGACCAATTACTAAATAAACATACAAAAGGTTTTTTAGGGAAATGAACCTGGCTTCCGCCTAAAATCAATTTTAGCAACAACTTTCTCTCATTATTGCTCCCTTAACGACTTCAGGGAATTTTTCCTGGATAGATGTAACCAATCATAATCCAGTTTCCATTTTTTGAATAATTTCTACATCTAATCATTGGGGAAAACAGAGAATATTGGGTCATCATGTCTTTCTTTTCTACCTGAAAAGTGCTTATCAAACAGTCCCTGTGGTACAAAAGTAAGACTACAAAGAGGAGTGGAGTTTTACTGAATAAAAGTTTTCAATTTGTCCAAAGGTTAGAGTGAAACCAACTGCTAGAGACAAAATCCACACATCATTTAAACAATTAGTGAGGAATGTTCAAAGACTTTATGTTCAAAGTGCACACAATTTGTATTTTAAGTCGTATGCGGACGGAATCTAGACTTAAAGTTAATTAACAATAAACCAAGAGGGCTTCATCGCAGACATTTAACTGTGCGCGGGGAGGCCGGCATCCAGCGGAGAGCGTGGCTGGAACTGGGAGTGCGGGCGTGGAATGTCACAGCGCTCAGTAGGTCCCCAATAACTGCCTTATTAACAACGATGATGTCAGCCTTGCAAAATATTAAAGGGGCCCTGTCCCCGTGGCTTGCTTTTTCTTGTTTTTAGTGACCTGAAAAACATTTTTTATAACAAGGTATTTACAAAAGAAAAGAAAAAAGCAATAGCATTATTTCACAACCCACTATCGCCAGTTCATTGGCAATCTTGCTTTCAGGAATTCTCCAGCAATCAAACATCATATTCATATTCCTCTCACAGCTGATTTTACTGAGTTTTCATGATATATTCAATAGAAGCTTAGTGCCTATGGGGGCGGGGGGGGGAAACAGCTTTCCTTTTTTGGTGGGAGAGACTGAATTTGCATGATTATGGCAGTTTGTAAAAGTCAAAACAACTGGTAGAATTTATAAAAATATGAATTGTTGTGGAATTCTTTCTTTAAAAAATTTTTTTGTTTTTAAATTGAAGTATAGCTGATTTACAATGTTGTGTTAGTTTCTGGTGTACAGCAAAGTGATTCAGTTTTATATATATATATATTCTTTTTAATATTCTTTTCCATTATTATTACAAGATATTGAACATAGTTCCCTGAGCTGTACAGTAAATCTTTGTTATCTATTTTATGTACAGTAGTTTGTATCTGTTAATCCCAAACTCCTAATTTATCCCTCCCCCACCCCCCTTCCCCCTTTGGTAGCCGTAAGTTTATTTTCTATGTCTGTGAGTCTGTGTCTGTTTTGTAAATCAGTTCATTTGTATCGTATTTTTGATTCCACATATAAACGATATCATATGATTTTTATCTTACTCTGTCTGACTTCACTTAATATGATAATCTCTGGGTCCATCCATGGCCTTATTTCTTTTCAGTGTTTTTATACAATTCCTCCACATACCACTTCAGCAAAAGGTAAACAGCTAGCCAAAACTGATTATGTATCAATCCATCCGTTCCTCCCCATGCACCCACACACTTACTTCTCTGCACAGTTCCTTTCCTGTTATCCACCCTTTTCGCTAGACTGGATTGACCTGTCAGGCCCATGTCCCATATTCCAAAGGGATTCATCATCTCCCACTAGTCCTTTCTAGACTATTAACTGACAAATAAGATAGTACTCCACACAGAATCAACACGTGACCCCCATCTGTAGATTTAAAAAGGGAATCTTGGAGAATATAAAAACAAAACTACACTAGTAAAATGATGTAGGTTGGGGTAACAATGTGTGGATGAGGGTGCTGCTAAATAATTCCTGTAACCCAACAGAGCCGTTATCTGTTTCATCTGTAAAGTTTCCCTGCTCTTTGGGATGCTAGAGACACGAAAACTACAGGCCTAGGAGGATGCAGTCTTGTCTCTGAGAGGTGCATGTCTAGTCTTACATAGCTGAAGGGAAGATTGACCCCAACTCATAAATATCTAACTGTCTATTACTTTCGTGTTAAAAAGTTAACTCCCCAAACCTGAAAAACTGGGAAGAAATCATCCCTTATGACCTTGTACATAAAGTTACAGTGTACGGTGCCTGGCACATTATAGCTGCTCAAGGAGAATTAGTTTTCTTCCTCCTATCCTCTCTATTGTTTCTTACTCTCCCTCTCTCACTCCCCCTACCCTGGACTCAACTTTCAAAGGTGAAGTGTCCAGAAATGAAAGCCAGTTAGTCTGGAGGTGTGCATTCTGTGATCCTACCCCTCACCCCTTCACCATAGTTTATGTCAAAACAGCTGGAACAAATAATTTTTTTTGCGGTACGCAGGCCTCTCACTGTTGTGGCCTCTCCCGCTGCGGAGCACAGGCTCCGAACACGCAGGCTCGGCGGCCATGGCTCACGGGACCAGCTGCTCTGCGGCAGACTGGGGCACGAACCCGTGTCCCCTGCATCGGCAAGCGGACTCTCAACCACTGCGCCACCAGGGAAGCCCCAAAGATTTTTAAATAAAGGATTCACTTTCCATTCCAGTACTGGAATGCTGATTGAAAACTTATTTAGGAGTAGAGGGAAAAATCCAGAAGGGGGCGGGGAGGGGGGGAAGAATTCCATGCCAGGGTAGCAAAGGGGGAGAGAAAATCATCTCATTTTTCTTCGTTGCCTGAAGACACTTAAGGGGGCTTAAGTATGGACTGGCAAAGATGAATGAACCTCCTTATTGTTGCATTAATAGGATAGTTAGAGTTAAGGATCAGTGAACATTTATTCTTATAATAAAAGCTTTCTTTAGGTTTCTATATAAATGTACTTCTTTGTGTAATAGTATCTGTGTAGTAATCATAAGTGATGCTTAGCCTACACGTCTGAGTGATTAGGGAATAGTTATAAATTTTTATATGCATATATCTGTATCTCCATGTGGAGATAGCCTGTCTTCCTTTTACAGGTGACTCATAAAAGGGTTGTAATAGGAAAGATCCACTTCAAATGAAAGGTTGAGCTGTTACATCTAGATTGAGAGCGATCACAGAGATTAGCCCCTTGCCCTGAGTAATTTATAAAAAGCAAATGAGGGACTGGTGGCCATGAAAATAAATATAATTAACCCACTTAGAAAAACCTTCACCCTTGTTACAGACGGTTTCTGCTCCATCAGACCGACTAGAGTCACACGCAAAGAGAAAGATTCCAAGATTTTAAAGTTTCTCTCTAATTTTTTCATAAATAATTGGAATGTAGAAGAATAGGCCCATTTTTCAAACTCTGAATAAGCACCTCATGTATATGAGCCAGTTCATAATTTTTGCACAGATGTCACACTCCACGGGATATAAAAACAAACTAAAGATAGCTGGCCATATAATGTGTAGATATATCATCGTTACAGATGCTCGGTAGAGCTTGTGCACTATTTTCCCCCAAACAAAGCTCAAATCTACATATTTTGAAGATATAAATTTCTCGTTTGTTATTCTTAGACATGCTCTTTATTTTTTTTTAAGTGAATTTTTAAAAAGTTCCAGACCCACAAAACTGGCATGAAACCGACACGGCTGGAGAAGCAGCCCATCCCTACACAAAGAAGATGCAACAAAGACAGTGTGTTTTTCTGACACTGCCTATGAGAGCCTGCTTAGTGAGAACGAAAAGTGTCCTCCCCAATGAATTCAGGCTTTTGGCTCAGCCATTTGAAATCTTGTTCGCTGACAAAGAGCCCACAAATGTTACTGGCATATGTAATTTACTGAGAATCTTCCCTTCAGGCCTGGAACACACAGCAATGCATTACTTAGAACTGGGTGGAAGAGGGGAAAATCTTTCCTGGGTGGTTCTTCCAGTGTTTGTGCACAAGTGATTCATTTGAGCAGAGCCGCCCTCTCTGGGCTGATGAAATTACGTGACCACCTCTCCGCTATGTTTCTACAATCCCCGCCTGGGGATTTGAGGACAGCTGCTTTGTAAAAGGGAGAATGTCAAATATTGATCATAATCCTTCCCTCAGGAAACACCCTAACAGGAAATGCCCAAGTGGCATTTTGGTGGCAGAATATTATTCTTACATAGGAGGGGGTGGGGTCTGATAGCCTGAGTTTGAATCCCGACTCTTACTGTATCTTAGTGTGACCTTAATTGAATTAAACTTGCAAAGTCTCAGTTTTTGCATCTGTAAAATTGGAACCATAATAGCATTTAGCTTTAAGTTAATGTGAGGATTAAATAAAATAATACATGTAAAGTGCCTGGCACACAGATCTTAACCTTTGTTTTCATTGTTGCCAATCTACACATTACCTGGAAGGAATCGCTGTGGAGGACGCTGTCATATTCCTCTGTAGATTGATGGCTGAAGTGTTCTCAACATGTGTCATATTTGAAGGAATTACCTCTGATCTCTGAGTATCTCTGATCTTTTTCTTGTAAAGGTAGCATAAGGAATAAGAATAGGGCACATCTATGCAGTAGTAAAGTTGGTTGTAAGCAATTTTTCTCCCCATCTACTGCCACCCTAACTTTTGCTTTCTCCTTTCCTCTTTCTTTGGGTAAGACCATCAAGTGTCTACATCTGCAATATAAATGCACCTCAAAAACTCCATTATGGAGAAAGCCTTGATATGTTAGTGAAAATGATCGAAGCTGTATGTGTGTAGGAAGCACAGGAGGGCCATTTGAGGCAGATCAGAAAGATTGCAATTATTCCGGACCCTGGCATAGGTAAAAGCTCTTTCCTCTAAAAGTGGAATGGACAGAGATATGGATTCAGACAACACTTGAGCTGGAAGGGGCTGGTAAGGAGGTCAGAAGACCTGCGTTTCAGTTAACACTCTGCATTCTGGCAGTATGACCTTACACAGGTCATTTATCCCTTGTGATATTTAATTTTTTCATTCGTATAACCCTAATACCTGCCTCACAAGTGTGTAAGAATCTAGGAAATGATTTGATTTCACATGAAAATCTGTGGAGATTATGAATACCGCCTACATGACAGTTATTCATAATAATTTATTAGATAACTAAATAATAATTTAAGAATGTTAAAGTTCTTCAAAACTGTGGAAGAATGGTAAGGTGAGGATGAATGAGAATGAGAAAGCAGGTTTTAAAACTTGAAAAGATGTAAATTTAGAAGCACCAACTAACCTAACAGTCTGGGTTTAGAATCTTTTTTCTATAAGTCTGTAGGAAATACAAGGAGCAAATAAATAAAGGGAAGCACTATTTCAAATGGAAGGAAGAAAACCCAGGGAGATCACTTTTGAGGGGTGACATAGGTTGGAGAAAATACTTTGGAGATTTGGGGCAATAATGATAATAATAACAATAACAACAATATAGTAATGACAATCATAGTAGCTAACATTTTCACTGTCTCATTTGCTTATTAAACCAAACCAGAATATTGTGGAATGATTCCAGTACTGGAATGAAAAATCAATCCTTTAATTATGAAAAATCTTTGGAAGTGTCTTGTTTGATATCTATCTTGGTGGAGTAGGAAGGGGCAGGGAGAGCTGTAGAATGAACACCTGCAGAACAACTGACTTCATCTTCTGGACAATTAATGCTTGAAGTTGAATCCAGAGTAGGGGCAGGGAGAAAGAGGGAGGAGAGAGAGTTAACGTGGAAGGGAGGGGAAGACCGATACTTCTCAGGCGCCTACTATGAGCCAGTACCGCGCAGAGCGCGTTATGTGTGTACACACATTATAAGGGATAAAGAGAGACCTCTTAGGTCTTTGGAATCCAGTTTGCAGTGTGAAGGTAATAGACAGAAGTTGAAGGCAACTAGAACAAGCATTTCCTATTACGAAGTCCTAAGCTACTTGAATAATTTAGAATATTGGACTGGATAGACTAGGATCAGATCCATTATGGTCATTCTTTCATCCTTTTTCCCCATTCTGAAATTTTCACAGAAGTCAGAGAGTAAGTGAACCTCTTTACTATTGGTGTTTGGGAACATAGTTTCCCTGATGCCAAGAGGAGGATTCAAGTTTATTGTATTATTATTATAAATGATAGATCAGGAGTAACATTATGAAAAGATGATGTGTTAAATCAAATAATAGTAATGTACTTTGGGTATCTGAAAGCACAGAGTGGATCCTATATTTTCCTTCTCTTTCTTTCCTCTCCCTTCTTCTTTCTCCTTCTTCTTCCTTCCCCCCTTCCTCCCCTCCTTTCTTTTCCTTTCTTTCCTTCTTCTTTCCCTTCCTTCCTTCTAGTTCTTCTACCTCTTCTCAATAATTGAAAACTAGATAAAATGCTTTCCATATCCCACACTTTACTCTGTCCATCACAGTTCTTGTCACAAAATTTGATCTTTTATAACTGTTCAGTAATTATTTCTTATGATTATACTGTAAATATATTTTCCTAATCAGAGTAAATTCAAGGATACTCAAACTACAATTTTCAGAAATAGGATTCATAATGTGATATTGCATTTATAGTCCCTGGATAGCCTCCGTCCTCTGTTACAGATTCTGGAAAGACCCACAGACACAAAAAAGACTGTAGTGGCCTCTCATTTCTAACATGAAGCTAATTTTTAATAAACTTATCACTACGAGGTATAAATTCTCATTTAAATTAAAAATTCCCCAACTGTGAACTATTTCCCCAAAACAAGCTTCGTTCACTATATTTTTGGTAGACTCAGGGTAGACATGCTTTTCTCTAGATATTAGATATTTGGATATATATGGGTTAAACTTAATAATTGCTTGCTGTGAATTTTAAACCTTGTATTTGGAAAAACAATTCTAGGTGTCTTTTGCCTAAACTGACTTTGTCTGTATTGAATGCTTCCTATAAAAATTGACAACGCTCACGGTGCCGACAGCCAGAGAGCCTCTTAGGGCTGCACCAGTCTGCAATAAATGAAAAGCTCTTTTCAGACTGAATTTTAGTTGTGTATTGTTATTTGTCTTAGAGTCCATTTATTAGTCCAGAGATAATGTGACAGTTGACTCTTACAGTAACACAGTACTCATTAGCTAGCTTGACAGGGAGGTGCCAACATCCGCTGGAGATTGTATTTTATTAATCTTCATGGCTCATTTGGAAGCCTGGCTGGCTATCTTGTAATGTACCCTCGTGCTGACTGAGACAGGGATGTGTAGCCATGCTTACGACTGAAGGATATAAACTTGCATGATAGGATCTTTCCCTTTCTTTGACCTGAAATGCAGACTAGTAAAGCTCACGTGAAAGGCTGTAGTATCCAGTGAAAATTGCCTTGCTAAGAATCTGTAACATGCCTTCTAGATGCTAAATACCATTTGAATTTAAAACTACTCAGTGCTTGGTTGATATATATGCTAAAAATCTGAGGATAGATTTAATTAAGTTTAAGGTGAATGTTGAAATGCCTTGAAGTAGTAATGTTTGCCATCGTATCTTTGTTTCCTCAAATTACTTGTGTGTGTGTGTGTGTGTATAAAAATAGTCTTCTGAGTTGATGCAGATTTTTTTCAAACTTAGTGAATTTGCATAAATCATGCTCCTTGGGTCTTGGAAAAATCTCAGCTTGTGTTTGAACAAGCTAAATTAAATATGAGTCATAGCTTCCAGCTCTTATTCCGCTGACTTTTTTTCTCAGTTGGATTTTTGTTGTATATTTGTTTGGGGATTTTATTATACAGAGATCTCTTATAAGGTAGTTGCTTATTTTTTAAAAAATGATTTTGATAGTAAATATTTTGCAAGAAAGTTGAAAAATTTCCAAATCATCACACTGTGATGTCTCTCTGGACAAATAAGCTATTATTTGATTCCTAAACTCTACATGGAGTATCCTAAGTCTTTATTCCTCAACGAGTTTTCACTTCTTTCTTACCAATTCAAACGTATTTCACTCCATATTAACTGAAAATAGATTTGATTTGGATGTTTTCTTTGGCAGTACGCTAATAAGGCCAATCAAGACGAGATTCCAAGCCTTAGAAAAATGAAATCAACATGTGGTTTAATTCTCACTACTAATACTACCCTGAAAGACTGTTAAGCTTCTGATAGAAAACAATAAAAAACGAGGAAATTCACTGTTAAAACGGGAACATACCATATGTCCTTTAATACCTAATTACAACAAGGGCACAATAAGAGAGTCATTAAGCCTGCACCCTATTGTGCATAGGTATCAGAGGACATATGGTGCATTTCAACCATTAGTATGAATTTGATTGCATCTGTGATTTTCTGTTACAACTTTGACTGTATTTTCCAGAAGAAAATGTTGGTAGACATATTGGTCATTGAGAAGAATTGCCAACAATGAGAAATGGGACCATTTTTACCCCTCCAGAGATAGGTGATTATAAATTGCATAAGGGCCTACTAATAATCTTGTTTTCTCTTCTGGCTTTCAATGTCTTCTGGCTCATTATTTCCCTTGTTGAAAATTTCTCATTCAAACAAATTATTTTTACTCCCAGATAAGGGAATTTGATCTGAGTGAATCCTTGCAAAATATGCGTTTCTCACTAAATATTCCCCATAATGTGGTAGACTTACATGCCTACGTATTGAAAATTGTAGATGATGAAAGGGAGTACCATGTCTATACTTTCTCTTCTTTCACTTACGGAGGTGGAATTAATAGTCAAAATTGGTAATATTTTCTCTAGAGCTTAGCTTCAAAGTCATATGTGTGTGTGTATATACATGTGTGTGTATGTGTCTATTTCTATATATGTGTAAATGTCTATATATTTCATTTTCTGTCTGTATATATGAAACACATATCTCTATATATACACATACACACAAATATATATGTGTGTGTATATATGTGTATACACACACATTTGTAAGACAAATGTCAAGTTTGAAAGATCAAAAATTAGTAGAGTGAAGGCCCCAGAAGGGTGAGAGAGGCCTCACTCTCTCACCCTTTATCTCCATATCTCTAATACCTAACTTGTGGTAGCAACCTCACACTATAGTAACATGGTCATACAAGTGCCTGACACATTTAAGTGCATGTTAAATATAACTTGATTTAAATCCACTTCACATGATTTCTCTGTATTTCATCCATTCATCCATTCATTCTTTTCCATGACAATGTTTATTGACCCCCTATGATTTTCTGTGAACTCTTTTAAGGGTTTGGTCTACAACAGTGTGAAAAACAGACAAGTCTTTACCAACTGTATGTCCTCCTGGAGAAAAATAGCGAGACAAATATAAGTGTGGTTTTTCAGATGCTGCTAAATGCTATGAAGAGAATCAAGGCAGTGAAGGGGGTAAGAGTGTGCCAGGGAGCTTGGGTAGGGGATTTGTTGCTTCTCTGCTCATGAGCCATATGATGATTAGAGTGTAGAAGGTGAGGGACCAGCAGGGAATCCTGGGCTTCATGTGACCAGTGGAAACATTGGTCTCAACATAAAAGGTTGAGACTCGTCTGGAGGCAGATGGCAAGTGGAGAGGAGGTGGATGTTGAAAGACAAAGTGGTAGGGTCTTGCCATGGGCCCCTGGCATTCTGGATCCCCTCTCCCACTCTGGTAAGAGGGTGACCTTATCCAAAACTCCTGGAGCATCTGGGCTTTTACTCATGCCCCCAGAGTTGTACGGGGTGGGCCAGGCTTGGAGACTCTTCTGTCTAGCTGTTTAACGCTAATGTTTAATGCTGTTCTTGTCCCAGAACCAGGTTACAGATGACTAAAATTCTGAGGATATTTAATACTGTTCAGGTATTTTGCTAAGTATATTTTACCTATAGCTGGCAAATCATCACTTATTTAGAAAATTTGAAAAAATTCTAAAAAGTAAAGTTTCATGTTCCATGAAGTCTTAGTAACTGAGGAAGCTGTCACGTGTTAAAAATGTATCCTGGAACACTGCAATGAATTGTTTAGGCCGTAAATATTACAGATTGTCTTTGCTATAAAATGCTAGTTTTATGACTATTTACACATGTTGGTCTAATTGGAACACATGTTTTTTTCAAAAGACTTCTACCATTTTGGTTTAGGGAACTTTACTCCTGTAGCTTGCTGCAAGCTAGGGACTGGAATCAGACTAGGACCTGGTCTTAAACCCCAAATTACTGGAATTTTACTTCTTGAGTTTAGGAAATTCCTACAATAAATGCTCTACCAAGAAGTGAAACTGTGTTCAGTTTCACTTCTTGGTAGAGCATTTATTGTAGGAATTGAAGATGGTAGGTTTAGTATTATGCAATTAACAAGAGGTCTTGTCCACTTAAGTTTATGTAATACTTCTTATAGAACTTTTGAAGCCTAGAACTTTTAGCAGGGGTCAGGGAGGTGAAGGGGAACCTGTCTTAAAAACTGGCTTCAGTGGGTAAAAAGAGAAGATTGGACAGTGGTGAGGGTTCACTATTCGCTCTAATGGAGTCTTAACATAGTAGCCTAATTAGTGATGTTTAAATATTGTTTCACTTCTCTTGATCTTCATCTCACCAAAAGCATTAAAGCCCAACTCATTGGGACATAATTGCAAGTCTATAATATATGAAGTCAAATACTCATCCAATCACTAAGATATAGTTAAATTATTTTTCAAGATTTTTTTAAAGGACCAACTTTTGACAAGTATTAAAAGGGGTGCATTTTACTAAACTTTTGGTGTGATTATGAACTGAGAAATTTTCTAGTGTGTATCACTGAACATAGGTCATTGTCCCTTACATTTGCTTAAACCTTGCGTGAATTTCCCAAACTGGCAATTACATCAGAGACCAGTCACACCGAGGTGTCTCTGAGGCTTGTGAAAATAGACTGAAGTTATTTTTCTCAGCTCTAAGCATTTTCATGAACGGAGTAGAACTTAATAAATCAGGAGTCAAAATTTAACATTAGAGGCCTGAATTTGCAACTGAATGGTTGGAGGGTCGTACCCAGGCACTTTATCCCTCTGTGCTGATAACATTGTGAATGTAACTTTTGCTGCCTGCTTCCCAGTGCAGTAGTCAATGGGTTGTAGAAAGCATTCAATGAACTAGGATAAAAATGCAAAAATATTATTAACGTAATTAACATAACTGAGACATTTTTATGTAATCTACCTTGCACTAGTCACTTAACCAGCCCCGTGATTCCTTAGCACTTATGGACACGCCACTTGAAGCTATGTTAGGTAATCCATCTGTCTCTGTCTCATCGCCCCCTTATTATCTCTATTGTAAATACAGACTGCCCCTCACTTGACTGTGAGTGCAACAGGGACAGGGACTTTTGGAACTGTATCTGGCTAGTAGATGCTCAATAAATGCTTGTTATTCATAGGGGTGAGGACCAATCTCTGTACAGGGTAAATACTCATTCAATGCTATTGTAATTGATCTGTTTGGCAGGATAATTATTTATTGAGAAATTAAAAATTCAGTCTCTTTGTTTCCCTTCTTCTATACCAAGAAATTAACCAGAACTTCTTGTTCCCTTGCTTCAAGGTCATTGTTTTGAAGAGCAGAAAATAGACTTCATTTGAAGATACTGCTAAACTGCTTCTCCTGCAGCCAACCCGTATTTACTACTGATTTTAGTTTTCAAAAGCCAGCTCTCTTTCAGGGCATTATGACAGACTCCATCAGAGGGGACAATGGATGGGAAAAATGCTCAGAGAATGAAAGGTGGGAGTGGCTGCATCTGGATTAGAGTGAGTCGTCAAGACTGAGAAGGAATGGACCATATTCTTTGGTCCCTTGGCAACATACAGGACTTGGTGGGAAGGCTTATGGTGCATCTCAGGGGCAGGGCTCTTGGCACTGGGACTTCAGGCTTTATAAGAATTCCTGTGACCTAGCAGCTGAGCATCCATCCCTCCCACCACCACTCAGAGAACATTCAGGTTAAGACAATAGCAAAGAGTGACCGAGTGTCTTGAAGACCAGTAAACATCTTTCATAATGACTCTGCTTCCTGAAGCTCCCTGAGATCCCCAGAACAAGTGGATAATGAAGAACACCCTATTGGAAAATAAGAAAACTCTGTTTAAAGGCTTATCTAAAACATGACACCAAGACTATGGCTGCACAGACCAAGTGAGGTGCAAACAATAGGTGCTGTGGAAATGAGATAAAAATAGATATCCCATGGGGACATTTAGGGATTGAAACCCAAACCTCCTACCAGAATTTCTCAATTTTTTTCCTGAAGTATCTCCACAATTCTTCTTTTGGACATTGGTTGTCTGCCAGAATCTGAACCTAACCTGCTTTTCAAGCCTTATTTCCAATTACTCTTCCCACATTTGACCACATCCAAGTTTGTTTTATTCTCCAACATCTTCCCATGTAAGTTAGGAACTTTGAGTGGCCACACTGGAATCATATTGTTTTGAGGGCTTTGTAACTCGATGTCACTGTGGTAAATCTGAATCAAGTGTCTTGGCTACTCAAATAGTTTCATTTCCTATTAAAAAAGGAGTAAGTATGGATGTGAAGAAGAAGAGTAATATTTGTCTTCATTTTTGAGATGATTAGTAATTCTGAAAAAATTAGTACTATTCATGTAACATGTAGGCATTTACCTGAGTGGTTAGAAATAGGAGGAAACATTTGGGAAGAAGTTGGGATAAATAGAACACTAGGCTGGCCTGCCATGCACTGCTTGACAAGCCCTTCTTTCTTACTCTCATCCAGGCGTATTCTCATACTCAAGTATGAACCCTTCCAAAGGAGACAGATGCTGAAGTCCAAAAAAGATGAAAAGTGACAACAGAGCTTGGAAAAGTGATTAATATCACCTAAGTGGGACTTCCCACTGGTGGTCCAGTGGTTAAGACTCCGTGCTTCCAAATCAGGTGGTGAGGGTTTGATCCATGTTTGGAGAACTAAGATCCTACGTGCCTCATGGCACGGCCAAAGAATAATTTAAAAATAAATAAATAAATAAAAAATAAAAAGAGGGCTTCCCTGGTGGCACCGTGGTTGAGAGTCCGCCTGCCGATTCAGGGGACGCGGGTTCGTGCCCCGGTCCCGGAGGATCCCACATGCCGCGGAGCGGCTGAGCCCGTGAGCCATGGCCGCTGGGCCTGCGCGTCCGGAGCCTGCGCTCCGCAACGGGAGAGGCCACGGCAGTGAGAGGCCCGCGTACCGCAAAAAAAAAATAAAAAAGAAAAAAAGAAAAAGAAAATCACCTAAGCTGTTAGGGTCCTCAGGGCATATGATGGCCACTGTCCAAGCTGGGCACTCTACACTGGGGGCTCTTGAAAATCAGTGTCTTTAATGGTTTTTGTGACTTAATCTACCTGAGAAGAGGAAATGTTAAAACCTCTATCAACATTTTAACCCTCTTAATATAAATACAGAACCAAGCAAGACACACCATGTTTCCTGATGCACAGGAGGAAGTCTTGAAATGACTATATTTTATTTTTTATTTTGGTCCTTAGTATATTGAGCTCTAAGTGTAACTTCTAGGGAGATTGGACCTCGTGGTTCTTTGTGACTTTAAAAGACAACATAGCTTATTGCTTCTACTGAAAACATGGGTCCATTTAAATTAGGAACCTGATTTCTCTTTAATGCTTCCTAAGTCTTTTTTTTTAATGTATTATTCAGTTTGAGTAAGAAGTAAATTCTACATCATCTAGGCGTGTAGCCCTTTGAATAACTTTTGCTTAGGTTAAGGAACTACTTTAAAAAATTGTTCTTTCCTATGCATGCAGACTGTAAAAAATTCAGTTTCAGAGTACCTTGTGAACCTACTATTGTTAGTACGCATGTTAGAACTAAGTTTTTAAAACCATAATTTAACACAGGGTGAAGCAGGTCATGATGCAGACACGCTTATCAATGATTCAGAGGGAACTGAAATATAAAAGATAAAATCAGACACTTATTCTGCAGACATAATATGACTATATTGTTATGTTATTCTTCAATTTTAAAATGAATTTTGGAGGAAGCAGTTAGAGTCGAGGAACATGAGTTTGCTTCCTGACATCATATAATAGCTACATAGCCTTGGTCAAGATACTTAACCTTCCTTAGCCTCAGTTTTCTTTTCTGCTAATTAAAAAATTAGCACTAAGCTAATTTCAGTATAAGGCTTCTTGCCATCCATACTGATACACACTAATCAATGCATTTTTTGAGGCCAAAATTTTATTTTAAAGGAAACTTCTGACTAATGGTTATGATATGGCACAAATGAACTGTAGTTGGCATTTTAACTATCTGGAATGTTCTATTTTATCGCCTCAGAAGAAAAATCATAATTGTTGAAGGTCACGGGCTTTTATCAGACGAAGAGATGAGAGAGGCATACTGTAACGATTGTTTCTTTTCTGCATTTGTAACCTGACCTGGTAATAAAAGATAGGCTCTAAAGCAATTAACTATGGGAACTGTAAGGTGAATATATATTATCAAAGATAATAAAACCACATAAAAGTTTTCAATTATTCCTGAGATCTTTGAGTTGAGCAAACTTGACAATGAAAGAGTTTACGGTGGTTTAAGGTGTCACTGGTCACTTTCATTCTTAGGGTCATTTAAATATTCTGCTAATGAAAAGAAAATGGAATAAAATATTATCCTGTTAATGAACTTAAAAGTAGATCCTGGTAGAAATATATGATAAATAAATACAATGTCAAGTTAGAAAAAATGTTGTAGTTTCATGTTGTTGGTTTGCAAATTGAATTTTTACATAAAATTTACACTAAATGGAACCTCATTATATAGTGATGAGGTCCAGTATGATCCAAATCATTAAAATCACTGTACTGCTTAATGATTCACTAAGTGGTACCACAGTGCCATAAATTTAGCACTAGTTTCATGATTCAGAACAGCAGACTGAGACACCAGCAAATCGTATGTGGATCATTAAATTTACAATGAATGTCAGAGATGAAATAAGGGGGAAAAAACACTTTGAGAGTTAGGGATAATATGTGCTCTAAGGTGACATACATCAAGATAAATGATCTTATACTGCTTGTGCTTGGATAATAATGGGGGGTAGTTTTTTTTTGTTATTCCTCATTTCATAATTTCCAGAGGGGCTGGAAGTCTAAACTCCTACGAATTAAAGCAGCTGTCACTTTTTGACTACTCTGTGATCTGTTTCATTTATATTTATAATATATACATGTATATATGCCATTACATTTTAAACTTAGCTGATTTTGCCTACACATTATGGCTCAACTAATTTCCTATCAGATTAGTTCAAAATGATTTTTATGGTTGGATGAAATTTGGACTGGTATTCCATGAAAGCTACTAAGAATATAAGGTTTAATTCTGAAATCGTTAATGATGTTTTAAATCACACCCTTCATGAATCTCAGCATTGTCTTAGTGTTTACCCTCCAGTATTTATTTGTGTGAAAATCTGTGTATTGCAACTCATAAAATATAAAATTAAATATGTTAAATATAAGCTGGGTCTTCACAGCCCATAAGTTTTGTTGCTTAGGGGCCTGGAGAATTCACATTTGAGAGTACTTTTCTTGCATATATGATTTGGAATATGAAAGGCGATTTCTTTGGGCCAGAAGTAGATCTGCTCACAGGCCTTTTATATAGAATAGAGTATGTAAGACATTATGATTTTTAATAGCTTAATGCTGAAAAGCTCAGCAAATAACTATGTGGTATCTCTAACACATTGTTAGCCAAGAGTGCTATTTCTTTGTCAGGAAAACACTAATGTTTGTCAAATGATGAAGATTATGAGAGGCTGGCCTGGAGTGTTCAGACATGTTATACCAACTTCTGGATCTGGGGCAATTGATCAATCTCAGGGCGTAACACAACCTATTTTAGACAATTATATCAGTCAATCACTGTGGACATTCAGATGAGAACCTTGCACACATGTTAACCTTTATCAAGCAAGGTGTACTGAATAGCCTCTGGGGTCAGGATTTTTACTTTTATTTTTGGCTTGCCTATTTATGTCCTTTGGGAGAATGGCAAGAACAACGACAATTAAATTGCTGAGAGAGTGCAAAACAGAACCGCAAACTTAGGGGGATCATGGGGATCCCATCCTTTGTTTTCGTGATTTATCTGTTAGAAAGTTCTATGAAAGCAAAAGCTATGTGCTAGTAAAGACAATTCATGGGAGGCGTATGGCAAGCACTGCTTTCCTTTACTAGTCCAGGATGGAGAAGGATGGCTTTTTTTCCTCAAGAGACAAGGATAGTTTGATTCTGGCTACTGGGTCCTGAAGTGGAACATTGAGAAGGAGATTATTTATTCCTTCTTGTAAAAATAAAAATGCTCTTGTTTGGGGGAAAAGTCCAATTGAAGATAAGAAAAGAGAAAATGTGTTCAATGAAAGCCTTTAAGATTGATTAGTCTGCTTAACCTTTGGGATTTTCCCCACTTGCCTCAGGGATATGGAGTTTTATTCAAGTTGGCTAAATACTTAAGACATTTCTTCTTTTGGAAAGAATATTATTAGTAGTAACCATAAAAATGAATTTGAACAGCCTCTCCCCTTCACCCAACATTTATGAAGGTCTTGGGCTATCCAAGTCAAACATGGGACAACAAACAAATCAAATGCTGAAAGACCAAAGGGAACTATAAAAAAGCCATGTATTCACTTTGTCCTTGAAACTATGAAAACAATTTCTAGAATAAACAGGTTACGAAAACAGGACAGGATATTCTGTCAGCCCATGCAGGGCCTGTTATCTAGAAATTGCTTATGGCAGAGGGGTATAGACAGTTAGAAGAGAAGATAAAAAGTGCTATTGTAGTGTTTCATAATAAGCCTTAGGACAAGATTGTAAAATGTGGCCGTTTAGTACAGTTCTGAGACAAAATAAATGGTATATAGCATTTCTCTGTTTATCCTGAAATCCACCTCGTGTCAAATGCTGGGCTCTGAAAGAATTTTCCCCCTTTCTTCTCTGCCTCAGAGATTTCTCCTAAATCTATGTAAGAAGTATAATACCTTAGAAACTTTCCTGACTTATGTGCCCTAATAACAGATCAGTTTCTTTCTATCAGCACTAGGTCCAGGTAAGAGGGAAATGAGGAGATCATTTTGGTAAAGAGAAAGATATGCTATAAGAGAATATTCTATTCACTTAGGAAGAGAAAGTGGACTCCCACTTTCCCTGCCAACTCCCTTAATCTTCAGGCTGGGGATTTGGTGGGGAAAAGATGAGAGGGTTAAGGGAGGAAAGTTATCCGAAATGTCTTTTGACAGAAAGAGCAAATCACTTATAAAGAAGCCATGTTTTCCTTGCATATTTGAGTTGTAATATTATAAACATATGTAATGGGGCAGAAAATTTAATCATCTCAGTAGTTGTTAGTTCTCTATGGGTTGAAACTAAGAGGAGCTCCTCTTCCTTGAGCCTGAACAAAGCTGGAGAGACCAGTGGGATGGAGTCTCTACAATGAGGTCATTAGGCTCGGGGCCAACGGAGTGCTGCCCAGACAAGGCCTTGAGGTCCCATAAAGGAACACGTATGTCTAGCTTGCAGTGTATATGCAACAGCATAATTATTAAATCACTGGTGGAAAATTTCAATCTGAAAATGAGAGCATCAGGGATGAATGACTTCTCTGTAAATGTCTGGCTTGTGTCTGAATGATGTTTCTCCACTATTGTGAGTGTTGACTATCCATAAAAAGCTCATCATGGTCAGAACAATGTTCGTTCAGCTGTTGGTCAACAATGTAAACAGTCTTGTTTGGATCAGGTCTTCCATCTCTTTAATGTGATTCCAGGATTTAATATATTTTGCATGCTAATGCCCTTTGACTGGAGAAATATCTTTCTTGGGATCTCTCTTTTGAATTGTGAGCTGCTTCTTTTGCTTAAAAGAAGATGCTGGCTATTCCTTTCATTTAGGGATAAGAGGTTGTGCTTCAATCATTTGAAGAAGAATTTTAACTTAATCTCATTCTAAATGGGTTGGCTTCCTCTCTTTTGTGTGTAGAGATGAAGAGTTAAGAAGAGAACGAGGTAGAATGGAGAGAGAAGGCAAAGAAATGTATAATTATTTCCCTCTTTTAGCATTGCATATATTAGTTTATGCAGGTATCTATTTTTACTTATACCACCACATTTCTGAACTTTATAGAACCTTGAAACTTTGTCTAAAACTAGGACAGAGAAGAAGTTCTCTTTAAGGATGTTACCCGAATAGCTGCGCTCAATTTAATTTCTTTTTAAGATAGGGGTTCTGAAAATACCTATGTATCTTTCAGGTCCCTTTTCAGATAACCCCTGTTATGAACCACCAATCAATGAGTTCTGAATATCTATGATGGATTAAACCTATACGTAGATCCCGTCTTCCACTTCAAGGAAGCCTCAAGCCATGAAGAGCAGCAAAAATAGCTTATTTTGGGAGAGCAGGGGTGCTGGGGGTGTGTGGGAATGGTAGAAAGATCAAACATGGAAAATATCCCTTTCTACACATATGTATTGATGAGAGCTTGAATGAGAAGTTGTATATTCTGGTTTCTAGCCCTACTCTGCTCCAACGCTATGGATGACTTTGTCATGTACACTTTCTCACATCTCTAAAGTAAGCATTGATTTCATAGAGTTGGTGTGGACATAAAAAGAGCTAAAACCTGGGAAATACTTAAGTCATTGTAAAATACCACCCAATCATGAATATTAACCATATTATAATTACTGAAATGATCTCATATTTTTGCCTTTTATTCTCAGATAATCTGCTCAACATGATTTTCTTCTTATTCCCATTTTTTGTTCAAAACCATGAAGCCGCTGCTTCTCATTGTGTTAGAGTGTCTTCCTTCTCAGGGTGAGAAGGGCTTTCGGTTTCCCCATCTTTCGTAAGTACGAGGAAACCCACATCCCCATCTATGCTGAGCCTGTGACAGCTGATTGATTGTTAATAACCTTGACAACGTTATTTTTCTCAGAGAAAAAGGAGACTTGATGACTTCTTTGTTCAATTTCACCTAAAGAGTAGTCTTGCCTGGTGCACACTGTAAGTGTCATTGGTAGGGAATTGTCCAGGAGTCATTCAGTATGTAAATGTTCTAATTAGATCAATGTAAAAGAGCAGTCGTACATTCTGTTATAGCAGTGTGTCTGGTTCCACTAATAAAACCTCCCGAAGGCATGCACTACTAGTTTTCTCAATTAGTTTGTCCCAGATCATTTCATCTTAGGGTAGGGAGGGGAGGAAGGGTGGAATGAGAGGGCGAAGGGAGATGGCAAATTTACAGGTATTTTCTCCAGCTCAGAGAGCTGTCCAAATTTTCCCCATATTCTATCTGGTCACTATATCAGTCCTTAGGAAATACCCATCACTGCGTAGTATTTGGGAAAATGAAAAAAACCAAACAACTTCTCCTTTCCACTTTCCCTGATGAAACTAATACCACCAGCACCAGCTCCACCTTTTCTCCTTCTCCTCTCCTTCCCCCACCTCCTAAGTCTCCTTGCTTCCATTTTCCAGAGAAAGTATCACTATGTAAAATTCCTAGCTCAGTGCCTGGCACATAACAGCAATTTAATTAAGCATTTGCTCCCTTCCCTTTCTCAAGGATACAGCATGCTCCAGGCCTCAGAAAATGCAAAACGAGTATCATAGCTACAGGATACATATGAAGGGGACCCAATTTATAACGATTGAAAAGATTGCAATCCTTTCTCTTTACACGTGACTTAGAACTTATGGGGTTGTAGAGCTGTTTGTCTAAGAAGGATCTGAAAACTTTGAAAGATATGTGCAGGAAAGCTTTTTTAAGCTCTGGGACTCTAGGGCGGCAGAGTGAGATAAAGGTGTGTAAAATCCTGGCAGAGAGTTAAGTGTGTTTTTGGCTGTGTGTGCTCCGTTGCCTGTGCTTAGTCATGCTGGCTCTGCACCTTTTGTAAAAGAGTGTTGCCTCTAGCTTGAAATACACAGGATAGCCCATTCTCAAGGCTCTGACCTTTAAAGGTATAACATTCGTCCATTCAGATAGAGATGAAAAGTTGCAGCACAGAGAATAACATTGGTCTTGTTGGAGGTCTACAGGAACATCATGACCTGACCTATGTGGACAGCTGCAAGAACAAAGGATTCAGACACCAAAAGTGTGCCACAAACAGCCATACCTCCTCCCCTTTTAGCATAAAAGAAGCCTGACTTCTAACGTGGGTAAGGTGGCTCTGCAGGACACTAGTCGGCCAGCTTCTCAGTCTACTGGCTTTCTGAATAAAGTTGTTTTCCCTTGCCCCAGCAACTCGCTCCCCCATTTATTGGCCTGTCGTGCAGCCAGAGGAATGAGTTTGGACTCGGTAACACTTTCACACTGTTCTTTCTCCAATTCTTTTATTTTCTTCACTATTTGGGAAAAGGCTTGGCTCAGCACTAATTCCAAACTCCTCTCCTCTACCCATTCCCCCAAGAGTTCAGAAGCCATGGGAATATGGAGAGCAGCCCCAAGTTAACGAGTGGAGTAGGGTGTAGGGGCAATGGTAATAATGTTAGGAAGGCTAGTAACAGAGGACAAGGATAAATGCCTAGAGGCTCTGAGCAGTCCTAGTTTACCTAGACCAGCCAGCCTCGTCAGTCTAGCTAGACCATCCAACCCAAGAAAGCCAAAGAATTTACTTTAATAAGGGTGTCCTGACTCTCTTCAGTAGCCCTCTCCTCCTTCCTGAAAAATATAAACCAAGAGGAAGGTGAGGTGGCATGGAAAGACTATGATTCTATGAATTAGATTCAGGAGAAGTGAGCTCTTCCATTGTCTCTTCCATTATAATCACTTACATCTCTGAGACCCAGTTTTCCCGTCTGTAAAATGGAGACATTACCTGCCTTATATAATTTTCAGGATTGTGCCTCAAATGTGATAAAGTATGTGAAAACCTTACACAAGTTTTATTATCTTGTGTTCTTCTTTGCTCATTTTGTGCAGAAGCCACAAATACAGTACTAGTGGAGTCTTCCAGAGTAGCTGTTTTGAATAGGATGACTGAAAAAAAGAACTAAATAATAGTTTATCATTGTCTGTTGAGCTATCCTACAGAAGAGAAAGAAACACTTTTTGAGGAGATATATTGATAGAAAGAGAGGAATAGGTTAGATTTTTTAAAAGATTTTACTGGTTATGAAGTAGTGAGACAAGCGACGGTTTTGATTACAAAGGTTTTTCCCTGGAAGTCTTAATGACCAAGACAAGTACACATTCAGTGCAGGGTTACAATCAAAATTTAGAGGAAGATAACTTTTTGAAATTGGTTATAATGGTGGCCAATTACCCTATAAATTTATTTGATAATGTATTAATTTAACCATGTGGAACTTCTGATATTTTCCAGCCCTTGACCTACAGAAATGGTGATTTCATCTTGTTCAGCTCTCCTAGGAGCAAGAAGTA
This sequence comes from Monodon monoceros, assembly GCF_005190385.1. Taxonomy (NCBI): domain Eukaryota; kingdom Metazoa; phylum Chordata; class Mammalia; order Artiodactyla; family Monodontidae; genus Monodon; species Monodon monoceros. The sequence continues at coordinate 32,644,795 of NW_021703785.1, forward strand.
AAGGAATGAATTGTGGAGGTGATCTAGAATGTATGTTTGGGAATGAGTGGTTGGGTTTGAAAAAAGCTGAAGGGATCTAGGTTGCTTTAGGAAGGCACATTAAAATATCTAATTGTGGATCCAGGATGGAGAGAGTCCAGAGTAGTTGTGAGAGGGTGTTAAGATATTGGAAAAGTTGGGATGGAGTGAATGCTAGTCTCTACTCAGAATGACCTTCTCCCACCTTTCCATCTGGCTCACTTCTACTCATCTTTCAAGTCATATCTCAGAGAAGCAGAATAGATTTTCTCTGTCTTATATGCTTTTGTAGTACTGTGTGATTTTTTTTGCACAACACTTAAGAAAATTGTTATTGTGTCTGTAAGTGTGTTTACATTTCCTAAGGGCAGGGCTGTGTTCACCTTGTACACTACTATATTTCCAGTGCTTGGCACAGTGTTGGCCATTCAGGAGTTTCAAAATGTCAAGGAGAATAAGGCTGAATAATGTCAAGGAATCTGAAGGGTAATCAGTGAGGATAGTGGTTTGTTGAGCATAAAACTGGATGGTACAGTCGAGAGGAAGAATGTGAATCAGAGGCCAAGGAGAACAGAAGAAACAGATCTGGTGCTGTGGGCTGTGGGCAAAGAGGCAACCAACAACCAGTGTGGTTTGAAGAACTGGGAACAGACAAATTGACTCTAAGTCAGTAGAATTATGAAAAGAGGTGACTCTATGATATAGTTTTGGAAGTGCCCTTAATAAATGAGAAAGCTGCTTCCTCTTCTTTGCCCACGGCTTCACTCTCTGAGCAGGCAGATACTGAGAGAAGATGGTCTTCATGAGAGAAGGCATTGGAAGATACTGTGACTTCCAGTGTCAAGTTCTCCAAGCAACAACAGTGTGAGGAATGAGGTTAGCTAAAAGGCAATGAACCCACAATGGAGCTGTAGTCTCAAAGGACAAGAGGAGGGATGAGCTGAGGGAGAGCCAGGGGTGGGGTAGAAAGAATAAAGATGAGATGGACATTAGCAAGTTTTCAGTGGAAGTTGGTTGAGTGAGAAACTGGGTCTAGAGTGGCAGGTGTGGAGGGTGTGAAATGAGGAAGTCCCTGAGGAAACATGTGGAATGGAGAGGACAAATGCTCACTGTGATGAATATACCCGAGCAAGGCTGTGGAGTTGCAGCTCGAAGTCCCAGGATACTCAGCAAACCCAGTGTTTCTGATAAGACGGAGAGTCAGGCAGTGTTTCCACAGCCTTCTTCTCCAGCTAATTTAAGGTAGAAAAGGTAGAGGGTGAAGTTTCTGCCCTAAAGTTTAGTGTTAAATTAGGAGAACAAGCAAATCTCTCTCTAATTATTCAAGTTGTTTAATGATATGCTTTAACAGTTATTTTGCTGCATGGCAATTAGATTCAAATGGTAAGTCAGTCACATAAATGAATATAATTAGTGGTGTTTTTGCATAGTTAAATCAAGAATTTAGGGGCCTGTTAGGCGAATGGTGATCCAGGGAGAAGGTTCATTTTTGGCTCCTAGCACTTCCCCCGTTAAAGGGAAGGATTATTGATTGTTTCAAAATTCCCTCCTTGGTGCAGTCCTTAGGTAGGCCGCTGTCTGCCTTCCAGTAAGATCATCATATGACTCTATTTATGGTTTATCCTTGTCCTTCTTCCCAAATCGGGGCACAGAGGAAGAATGAGGGATGAGGAGTGTTGGGGGCGGGTGTGTAAACATCTTCTTGCTAGGAGAGTATAGAAAGTTCCTGACTTTGAGAAAGTTTCTTGCATCTCTTGCCTCAGTTTTTTTTCCTATTTTAGAATATTGAAATATTCCAATTTTATTATCTTGAAATACTTCAAACTTAGAGAAAAATAAGGGGAAAGAATGTAAGTGCCTCCACCCATTTATGAGCTCTAACAGATTCTAACATTTGTTCTATTTACTTCAGGATTTAAAAGAATGAAATAAATGGTCGATTTCAGTTACAGAGGAAACCTCTTTTTGCACCACTCTCTGAACTAATTTTCCTCACCCTAGAGGAGCCATCATGTTGAAGTAGGTTTGTATCGCTCTTATTTGTATTTTTATACTTTTACTACATAGGCATGTTTTCTGAAATAAACATAAATTTTCACATGTTTTAAAATTTCAAATAAATGATATGCTGTACTCATGAGCGTGAAAGCGTTTATTCAGGAGCAAATTAAAAAATACCTAAATATCAAAATTAAGCCACATAACAGACACACATTACTATGTATAAGATAGATAACCAAAAAGGACCTACTGTATATAGCACAGGGAGCCATACAACCTGTGTATAGCACAGGGAGCCATACAGCCATATTCATTATTTCCCTATGGGAAAAGAATCTGAAAAATACATATATATATATATATAAACTGAATCACTTTGCTAAACTAACACAACATTGTAAATCAACTATACTTCAATAAAAAAAAGAGAAGCCACATGATTTCAGCATTAAGAACATGTAATTACCTGACTGATCAAGAATTCTGGAGGTAGGTGATTCCAGGTGAGGTATAGCAGCTCAGAGATATCATCAAAGATCCGGGCTGTTTATATTCTTCTGCTCTGCTATGCTCAGGAAGCTGCATCTCTTTCCTTAGCCTTGTTGCTTCAGGAGAGGAAGATGACAGCAACCAAGAATCATAGTCTCGCACAACTACATTCAAGGCAGGAGAAAAAGGGCAGAGAGGAGAATATTTCCCATATTACCACCCCGCCCACTCTCATGTGTATACACTGCTGAGTCCTGGGGACTGGGAATATAATGGATTTAACTTCCATGCTTAGGCTATGTTTTATGGCACCATTACCTTTATTTATTTATTTATATTTTTATATATTTTTTAACATCTTTATTGGAGTATAATTGCTTTACAATGGTGTGTTAGCTTCTGCTTTATAACAAAGTGAATCAGCTATACATATACATATATCCCCCATATCTCCTCCCTCTCGCGTCTCCCTCCCACCCTCACCATTATCTTTATTTTTTTAAATTTTTTTAACATTTTTATTGGAGTATAATTGCTTTACAATGGTGTGTTAGTTTCTGCTTTATAACAAAGTGAATCAGTTATACACATACATATGTTCCCATATCTCCTCCCTCTTGCGTCTCCCTCCCTCCCACCCTCCCTATCCCACCCCTCTAGGTGGTCACAAAGCACCGAGCTGATCTCCCTGTGCTATGTGGCTTCTTCCCACTAGCTATCTATTTTATATTTGGTAGTGTATATATGTCCATGCCACTCTCTCACTTTGTCACAGCTTACCCTTCCCCCTCCCCATATCCTCAAATCCATTCTCTAGTAGGTCTGTGTCTTTATTCCCGTCTTACCCTTAGTTTCTTCATGACCTTTTTTTTTTTTTCTTAGATTCCATATATATATGTGTTAGCATACGGTATTTGTTTTTGTCTTTCTGACTTACTTCACTCTGTATGACAGACTCTAGGTCCATCCACCTCACTACAAATAACTCAATTTCATTTCTTTTTATGGCTGAGTAATATTCCATTGTCTATATGTGCCACATCTTTGGCCATCATCAAAAAATCTAGAAACAATAAATGCTGGAGAGGGTGTGGAGAAAAGGGAACACTCTTGCACTGCTGGTGGGAATGTAAATTGATACAGCCACTATGGAGAACAGTATGGAGGTTCCTTAAGAAACTAAAAATAGAACTACCATACGACCCAGCAATCCCACTACTGGGCATATACCCTGAGAAAACCATAATTCAAAAATAGTCATGTACCAAAATGTTCATTGCAGCTCTATTTACAATAGCCAGGAGATGGAAACAACCTAAGTGTCCATCATCGGATGAATGGATAAAGAAGATGTGGCACCATTATCTTTAAAATAGAGAGTTTATACCTGGATAATCGGAGCTAATCCCATGAGCCCTTTTAAAGCAGAGGTTTCTCCAGCTGGTCACAGAATAGGAAGTCAGAGATTCAAAGCAGAATCAATGTCTTGTTGCTTGTGTTTAGATGGGGGGCATTGCATGGCAAGGGATGCACATAGTCCCTTGGAGCCAAGATAGACCCCTGGAAGAAAGAAAGCACGAAAATAGGTACCTCAGTTTTAAAGTTGCAAGGAACTGAATTCTGACAAGAATGAGCTTGGATGTAGATTTTTTTCCCCAGAGCTTCCAGAAGGTAACTCAGTGTAGCCAACACCTTGATTTCATCCTTGAGGTACCCAAAGCACAGAAGCCACCCATGCCATGCCAAATTTCTAACCTATAGATGGGGAGCTAATTAATGGTTATTGCTTTAAGCCACTGAGTTTGTGGCAATTCATTAAACAGCAATAGAAAACTAATACAACCCAGCCAATAATATTAAGTTAACAAATTCAAAATACATCCAATGGATAAAATATTATACTATGACTAAAAACTATGTTATCAAAGTATATTTAGTGACATAGAAAATGCTCATATGTTAAGCAAAGAAAAAGCAAGCAAGATACAAAACTGTATGTAACTATAGGTAATTATGTATAACTATATGTATGATCCCAAATGCGTATTTGAGATCTTATAAGCCAGGGACCTTGGTCAAATTACTTAACCTCACTGTACTTCAGCATCTTCTTCTGCAAAATGAAGATTTTACATTTTACCTGTAAAATATTTTATATTCCACCCCCCAATGTAACCTTATTAACTATTTGGTTTCCCCAAAACACAATCAAGAAAAGCAAGATTAATGCTTGATTCCTTCCTTTTATTTACTAAGTTGTAGAATAATAATTTGGTGCCCCATCAACCTGCAAAATTGACCAATAAAGTTTTGAAAAACACTACTGTGAACTTGTGGATTTAAAATATTTGATTCATTTTAACATTTTAATTCAACCTGGTTATTATTCTGTTTGATGCTCCATCAAATTGTTCCATCTTTAGCTAGAGAGAACACATCTGAGTTGGCTCCTGTGTCTTCAAACATAATCTCATTGGTCTCTGACAACTTCTTTGCTTTAAGGTACAGCCACATATTGCAGACACGACTTGGTACCTTTCCTGTCTCAGAATGACAACTGGCCATTTCTCTAAGGAGCTCCGACTTATTTTAATAGGAAATGGTATGTAGAGACGGAAGTCTAAGTGATAGTGATAGAGATAATCTATACTACTTAGTTCACATGATTTCTAGAACTTTCTTGTGTATACAGCTAGAAGAAAATATTGCTTACTAATGACATTAATGTAAAACTTATTTGCTTGATTCTTGCATCTACATAATAATTTAAATAACAACATTACCAGTAAAAATAAAACTACTGAATACTGTGCTTTTTTTTCGTCCTTATGGTATATTCAACCAAGAATGTACTCTCATAGTGCTGCGTTTTAAAAGCACTTGATGTAATTAGTCTCTGTGTGATTATGATTTTAACTTGGTATACAATTAAGTAATGTTCCCTTGTTTTGATTTGCTTTTGATGATTAACATTTGCTTAATTTCCTTTTCTATTTAATTTAAAAATGTATAGTTATGTACTTGTTCCCAAAGTCAAAATTATAAACCAAGGTGTATTCAGTGGGGTTTAGCTACCTGATGCTGAATTGATTAGAATGGACTTCTTTCAACCGAGAGGGTGACAGTGATTCCTTCTTATCAGAATGGGTACCTATTGTAGACCTGGGTTTGCCTTCCTTACCTGTAGAGGATCTCCCAGAACCACCATCTGAAGACTTAAAGAATGCAGGAAATATATGAATAATATCCTGCACAACATTATTTCCGACTAAGGGACCCATTTTACAGCCCCTTACATAAAGAGATGTGACAACAGGCACACTATTGACTGGTCTTTCCTAAACCTTATCAACCTAGTAGAATGGTAGAATGGCCTGGTAGGTGGGTGGTTAAAGCAATAGCTTGGGGATGACACTGCTGGAGTGGGGTGCTGTCCTCCAGGAGTTTGTACATGCATTGAACCCTTGGCTTGGTTGTGAGTTCAATAGTTAGAATATGAATCTGGTAGCCAGTGGGTACAAGTAAGATTGGCCCTTCTCCCAATAACTCCCAGGGACCCATTTGTGGAATTTGTACTTCTCATCCTCATAAACTGGTTCTGCTGGATTAGAAGTTCTGATTTACGATGGGGTGGGGTAATATTTTCTTCGTAGTGACTTGAAGGTACTACTACCACATGGGTGTTTTGGACACTTCATGCCAAAGGACCAGCAGTAAAAAAATTCTGTTATTATGTTGATGGTGAAAATTGAACCCTATTGTCCTGAAGAGTTAATTAAGGTTCCTGCTATACAGTAAGGTAGAGAGAGGTATGCCTGAAAGAGGACATTACTAGGGTGTCTCTAGGAGCATCAATGCCTGTTGACAACGTTGAACAAGCAGTTAAAGTAAACCCAATGAGGGCAAGTTAACTAAGGTTAACTTGCAGACCCCATAGGGATGGTGGTCTTGTTATCTCCCAGGCATGTGAATTAGAACAGCCAAAATGCTGGTCAAGAGTGAGGAAAATGTAGAGTGGGAGATTAAAAAAATAATTAGATTCAAAACCAACTGCAGCAATAAGGATTATAGTTTGTTCTGTGAAACTTATTGTATTAAATCCTTGCAGAGAATACCACATGCCATCACTGTAAGAGAGGCTCCATGACAAAGTTTGCTTTAATGGCAGGCATAGGTGAATTCCCTGGTTCCCGCATTTTACCTTAGCCACTTCTTAGGTTACCAATTCTCTGCATATTCTGAGCATCTTTGTGCAGGCTTTGACTGTCTTTGTGCAAGTGTGATCTGACAGTACTTCACCTTGGGCTCACATGTATATGTCTTACTTCTAGTGGAAACTTGTATGCACGTTCAGCTTGGAGTTGCAGGGAAGCTAATGCCTTTGACCAAAGGGCGATGAGAGCCAAAAAAGAATGCCTTCCTTTTTCAACCTTGAGGCAGACGGTTTCAAAAAGCATTTCCTGGTCTCCTCAGGTGGCCCTACAGCATTAGACGCCAGTCACCCTTTTTGGTGGCCAACTTGATAATGCATCCTTGCACTGGTTATATCTCCTTTCGTATTCATTCCCCTTACATCTTCCTTCTGCTTCCTAGAATAACTTCCCAAACTAACCATCTGCATGCAAATCTTTGTTTTAAGCTCTGCTCACAGAGGAATCCTGGCTAAAAACACGGTCAAAATGCAGGCTCACTCTTGATTCTGTTCACTGCTATATCACTGCTCCTAAGAACAGTCCCTGGCAATTAGGAGGCACTCAATAAGTATTTGTTAATTAATAAGCAGATAAATGAATGAGTCCCCCTTTTATTTAGACTAACAGAAAAATGAATCTATAGTTTTAACCTCTAAGATATCTAGGAGTGAGAAGTGGATGCAATGAGGTCAAGGCAAGCTTAAAGAATGAATTTAAAAGACCTATCTACATATTTATTATATAGATTTTTATGTTTATCTTCTAGCAACTAGCAAAAGGACCACTCCTAGTACCAACTGTTTTAGGTCATGTTTCCTAGAAGCAGAGTCAGAGACAGGGTTTCAGGTGGATATTTTTTATTATATTAGGAGAAAAGGAGAGAAGCTGGCGCTTAATGTTAGGATGCGATTCCAGATGGAGCCTAGCTTTAGCCCACTCCATGGGAGCTCTAGGGCATGCACTGCAACATCAAATTGGTTTCTGAAGCAGCCTTATTCCTGCCTCCAGGGAGTCAGTGGCTGTGATCTGTTCCTAGGAGTGTGGGTGAGACATAACCTTCCAGATTAGTCAACTCTTGCTTAGTTGAGGTCAATTACCTGGAGAAGGTTTTAATTTCATGCCATTAGTAGCCAAAAGCACCAACTAGGGAATGGCTACACCGGTCCTGGTCAAAGGGATCTGGCCAAGACACCAGCAACATTCACCACAGGAAGAAATACATTTTCAGAGCAAGATAGAGAGTTTGACCAAATGTATTGAAATATTATTTAAGTTAAATTTTCAGGGATACTTTCTCTTCCAGGTCGGCACAATTTACACAATCCTTTCCTCGTGAAATTGAATGATACTGATAGTGCAGACATTTGTTAATTTAGACACATCTGGATATTACCTCTAAAGGCAGCCACAGACATTAGTATGATTTGTATTCAGTAAACTCTATGAATCTCTTCTAATGTTATTTCCATCAATTAATTCTGCAATTCTTCAAAAGTTTTGAATATTTTGAGCTCTGAGTGCTCAGGCATGGGAAGTGAGCTGCAACCATCCCCAGTTGCCATCTGCTCAGTCCACATGTCCACATGGAATCTGCATACACGTACTTTGAACAAATCAGCAGTGCTCTTTTGTTCCCCTGCAGTCTTGGGTTCAGAGTGTTTAAACATCTTGTCAATTTCACAAGGATGTACAGCCTACTGAGCCACTGGGGGTCTGACAAGCTGGGTCTCTCAGAGCCTATTAATTCTAAAAAGTCCTTCATCTGAGGTAGCAGCTCAAAAAATATATTCAACAAGTTTCTATGACTCAGTCAACTGAATGCTTTAAAATAAATCTCCATGCTCTTGTTATCCAAATTCTTCTTCTTTCAAAAGTACATAAACTCTTTATGATTAAGGGCATACAATGGAGAAAATTCAGTTTTGATCACTTCTATATTGTGCAATGAACTTGAATTGTACAGTTCATAGCACAGTGGTGCTTTGGAAAGAGAATATGTCATCCTTATTTTGTGGCTTGAGTAAATTGCTGACACCTTTCTTTTTCTTTTCACTTCAGGTGTCTAATCCTGGTACCTGAACTTAACTTTTCCTGCTTAAATCCTGTTCTTCAAGTTTCTTAGATTCCAAGCCATTAGATTTTATTAGTTTTTAAGTGCTAGCTGATTGGATAAAACTTTTTTCCTTTCCTTTCTTCTCTTTCCTTTCCTTTTATTTTCTTTGTACCCTTCCTTATTTCCCTTCATCTCTTCCTCCTTCCCTCCCTCCCTCCCTTCCTTCCTTCCTCTTTCCTCCCTCCTTCCCTCCCTTTCTTCCTCCTCTCCTTCCCTGTTAAAATCTTTGATTGAAGTCTCCTGGCCACTCCAGGGGGGAGGGGTCAGCTGAATTTGACCTTCAGGGCTAAATTTTACTTTGGGTCAAGTGAATGACCTTTATTTCTATCCAGCAGAAATTTTCAGGAGGTGAAGAGTAATCTATAACTTTCATGCTGCACAGAATGAAGAAATATTCAGACAGTTTTTGAACTTAAAACTAAATTTATCCTTTGGAAACACCATGCAAGGAACTTTTTAAAACTTAAATCATTCCTTTATTTCCAGGACAAATTTCTTGAAGTTCTGTAAGGAAATATGTCTTCCTTTAAAAAATTATCTTTGAGGTGTCAAGAGCCAAACAAAGCAGTTCCCTATATAGAAAGTACTAATAACCAAAACTTCAAGGACAATATGTTGCATCAAATTTATTTATTTAAATCATTTGTTTAAAACAGACTCTACTTCTCAAAGAATTCAAAATACATGGGAAAAAGAAGAGAATAAAAGGTATGCAACCTTTTCTGTGACTTTTTTCTATTAGAAAAGAGGATCTAGAGAAGTACAATAATTCAAGGTATGTTTTTTAGATGGAATGGACAGGACTTTGTTATAGATTAGATGTGGGTCTGAAAGAGAGAAAAGTGTCAAACATTTGTTTATAGAAACTGGATAGATCATAATACGATTTCCTAAGACAGGAAAGACTAAAAGTGGAGTATTTAGAGGAAGAGGAATGTGTAGAATTTTAGTTTGGAGCACATTAAATTAAGATGCTTATGAGACATCCAAGTGGAGAAGTAGAAATTCAAATAGGCCATTGGCTAAAGGATTTTTGGGCTCAGTAGAATGGTCTAAGCTGGAGCTGAAAGTTTTAGAAGTTGTTCACTAAAGATGGTACTGGAAATCTTAATCACCTAAGTGAGCATAGATAAAAAGATGCATCACACAATGCCTGGAATAACTTCAAAGTTTGGAGGTCAGGAGAGTAGAAGAAGCTGGCCCAAGATACTAAGAAGAACTGGTGACCATGTTTCAAAGAGGATCAAGTGCTAACCACGTTGAGAACCACTGGAGAGAGCTGAAGTTGTATGAGGATAGAAGGGTGCAATTAGATTTGCAATACGGAAGTTGTACTGTCCTTGACAAAATTAATTTCAGTGCAATTATAAGGATGGAGATACCATCAAGGTGGCTGAAGAATAAATAGGGGGTGAGAGTTTTGATTCAGGGTTTGGGGTCAAGTTTTTAAAGAATTTTGACTATGATAGAGAGCAGAGCAAAGGAGTGGCAATTGGAAGATGAATGCTGTTTTTGAAAGATGTGAGGATATTCGAACTCACTGGTGTAGACCAAGAATGACTTGGTCTAGATGGAGAAGTAGAAGATACAGGAAAAGGAGGACAATTTAAGAAGAAAGTTTGCTGAGATGAGAAGGAGAGGGACCTGGAGCTTACATGGAGGGATTTTTCTTTGCTAGTAGAAGAGACATTTTCTGTGATGTAACAGAGAAAAAAGGAGTGGACAGCTGCAGAAGATTTGTGAACTACACAAAGATTTTGTAATTTTTCTTTTTGATGTGGAATAAACTTCCCTCCTAGGTTGGAAAAGAATCATGTACAGGATTTTCCTAAGTGTTCTAGTAACCAAATATTGCCTCAAACCTTGGAGCTCCCTCCAAATGCTCTGTTTGTCACCATTCATAATTTCCCTTTTAACACTCACATTGTCCTCAGAAATTCTGCCAGCAGATCGCTATGGCTTCTGGAAGTTCAAACTACTCAACCTCTGAGCTTTTAAAACTTTCTTAAAAATTCAGTGATTGGCCCATTAACACAGCTACTTGCCTCAATGTACCACAACAGGTTAAGAAAAGGTTTATTTTACTTATCTCCAAGCTTATGATATGGAAAATAATATTTCTCCTTACTTCATCTACATTTTCTTCCAATATTTCACTTCCTTTGGACCCCAAGGTAAAGAAATAAATAGACACTAACATCTCTGCACTAGATGAGATGTTCCAGAAATCATTAAGCCGAGAAAACATACTTTGTAATTTCTAAGGTAAGAACAATAGACATTCAAGGAAAAATTAAATCAGCGTTACTATGTGTGAGCAATCTGTAAATTCTGACAATACTTTAGTGGTAAGAAGTAGGTATTATTAAATATGAAATTATTTAAGGAGGGATTTTCTTACTCATTGGAAAGATATGGCAGGCTCTTCACACCTCATAGAATACAACAGATAGTGATAACTGATCCTGGAGAAAGATTAGGGCAGACTGGAATTGACATGATACTTCATTGTATTATCTGCGCTTCTTGATTCCCTTTTTTTTTTTTTTGTACTTTTTCTTGTTTCTTTCCTAAGAAGAATGTATATATGGTGAAAATTAGATCTCCCAAATACTGATGCTAAGTCTTATTTTATGCCTGCTAATAATTATAGTATAAAAAGAGAGAAATTCAGTGTCAAGTGTTTTAAAGTACGATTAAAACTTTAATCAAAATTCAACAAATTATCACTCCCTGTACTTGACTTTAAGGTAAAGGAGGAAATTGCAGGACTAAGATACCATCTGGAATTTGAATGGAAAAAAAAAGCACAAACCTGCTTGCATAGCTTTCTTCATTCTCCTTCTTCTTTTTTCATTGAAGTATAGTTGATTTATAGTATTATATTAGTTTCAGGTGTACAACATAATGATGCAACATTTTTATAGATTATACTCCATTTAAAATTATTACAAAATAATGGCTATATTTCCCTATGCTGTACAATATATCCTTCTTGCTTATTTATTTTATACATAGTAGTTTATATCTCTTAATTCCCTAACCTCATCTTGCCCCTCCTCCCTCCCTCTCCCCATTGGTAACCACTAGTTTGTTCTCTATATCTGTGAGTCTGTTTCTGTTTTGTTATATTCATTTGTTTGTTTCATTTTTCGGATTCCACATACAAATGATAACATACAGTATTTGTCTTTCTCTGTCTGATTTATTTCACTAAGCATAATACCCTCTAGGTCCATCCATGTTGCTGAAAATGGCAGAATTTCATTCTTTTTTTATGGCTAAGAAGTGTTCCATGGTATATATATACCACATCTTCTTTATGCAGTCATTTTTTGATGGACACTTAGGTTGCTTCTATATCTTGGCAATTGTAAATCATGCTGCTGTGAACATTGTAGTATATGTATCTTTTTGAATTAGTGTTTTCATTTTCTTTGGATATATACCCAGGAGTGGAATTGCTGAATCATATGGTAGTTATATTTTTAGTTTTTTGAGGAACCTTCATAACGTTTTCCACAGTGACTGCATCAATTTACATTCCTACCAACAGTGTACAAGGGTTCCCTTTTTTCTACATCCTTGCCAACATTTGTTATTTGTGGTCTTTTTGATGATAGCAATTCTGAAAGGTCTCATTGTGGTTTTGATTTGTATTTCTCTGATGATTAGTGATGTTGAGCATCTTTTCATGTGCCTATTTGCCATCTGTATGTCTTCTTTGGGAAAATGTCAATTCAGGTCTTCTGTCCTTTTTTTTTTTCCTCTGCGGTACGCGGGCCTCTCACTGCTGTGGCCTCTCCCGTTGCGGAGCACAGTCCCCGGACACGCAGGCTCAGCGGCCATGGCTCACGGGCCCAGCCGCTCTGTGGCATGTGGGATCTTCCCGGACTGGGGCACGAACCCGTGTCCCCTGCATTGGCAGGTGGACTCTCAACCACTGCGCCACCAGGGAAGCCCCTTCTGTCCAATTTTTGATTGGGTTGTTTGTTTTTTGATATTGAGTTGTATGAGCTGTTTATATATTTTGGATATTAACCTCTTATTGGTCATATAATTTGCAAATATTTTCTCCCATTAGGTAGTTATCTTTTCATTTTGTCAATGGTTTCCTTTGCTGTGCAAACCTTTTAAGTTTAATTAGGTCCATTTGTTTATTTTTGCTTTGTTTCCTTTGATTTAGGAGACAGATCCAAAACATTATTGCTATGGTTTATGTCAAACAGTATTCTGCCTACCTTTTCTTCTAGAAGTTTTATGGTTTCCATTCTTAGATTTAGGTCTTCAATTCATTTTGAGTTTATTTTTGTATATTGTGTGAGAAAATATTCTAATTTCATTCTTTTGCATGTAGCTGTCCAGTTTTCCCAGCATCACTTATTGAAGAGATTGTCTTTTCTCTACTGTATATTCTTGCTTCCTTTGTTGTAGATTAATTGACCATAAATGCATGAAAGTGGGGGTAGCAATACTTGTATCAGAAAAAACAGACTTTAAAACAACATCTAAACGAAAGACAAAGAAAGGAATTATATAATGATAAAAGGGATAGATATAAGAGGAGGATATAACACTCATTAACGTACATGCATCTAATACAAGAGCACCTAAATATATAAAGCAAATATTCACAGCATAAAGGGAGAAATTGACAATAATACAATAATATTAACACCCCACTTACATCAATGGACAGATCATCCAGATAGAAAATCAATAAGGGAGGAATGACCTTAAATTACACAGTACAGCAATTAAATATAATAGATATCTACAAGACATTTCACCCCAAAACAGCAGAATACACATTCTTTTCAAGTGCACATGGAACATTCTCCAGGATAGATCACATGATAGGCCATAAAACAAGTTTCAACAAATTTAAGAGACTAGAAATTATATCATGTAGTTCTTCTGACCACAACAGTGTGAGGAAAAAAATGTGAAAAACACAAACACATGGAGGCTAAACAACATACTACTAACAAAACTAATGGGCCAATGAAGAAATCAAAGAGGAAATCAGAAAATGCCTGGAGACAAATGAAAATGGAAACACAACTTTCCAAAATCTATGGGATGCAGCAAAAGCAGTTCTAAGAGGGAAGTTTATAGTGATCCTTCTTCTTCCTAAAACAGCTCACAATCAGCTGAATTCCTGGTTTCTTGGTAACAGTAGCCCATCTAGAGGCCACATGGAGAGGACCATGTGGGGAAGAACTGAAATCCTCAGACAACATGTCTGACAGATGAGTTAGTGAGTGAGCATTCAGCTGATTTCAGCTCCTAGCCTTTGAACCATTCCAGCTGACCCTCGGTGGAGCAGGGGTGAGCTGACCCTGCCAACCCCTGGACAAATTGCAGATTTGTGAACAAGATAAATGTTACCACTTCTTAAGCCACTAAGTTTGGGGAAAGTTTGTTACACAGCAATAATAACTGGAATACTTTAATACGAAAATATCCCATTTCTTTGTGGTATGTTCAATTGTTAACACTCTCCTCAACAATAAATTTATTTATTCAAGTTTCTCATTTTAAAAAATCCGATTTTTCTTTACATCCTCCTTCCAGGGATAGCCTTAGATATTTCCTATTCTTGAATATTCTATACTGGAACTAGACATATGGGGAGAAAATAGCCAAAAGTCAATTTCCTGGCAAAAAAATTCATGAAAGTCTGGTTTACCAAACATTCCATTTGCCACAAAGTTGTCTACATCAATTGTCTGGTGTAGATTGTGGATCCCAGGGAGGCTGTGGGGTGTCAGGTTGCTCAGACTTTTCCCTGTCCCTGCCCTCTCTCCTTCACTCTTTCTTTCCTTTGCTGATTCCTGCCATATCTTCTGATCCTTTGTTTCACGAGCTTCTTCTCCCTAATGTCCTCTCTTCATTCCATAATCACTTCTCTCTGCGCCTTATTCTCTCCCTGTGGTCCCCTCAAGCCCCTTCAGGAAATACTCTTTCCAGGATCAGTAGTCTGGGCTGAGCTGTGTGACCACTTTCCTTCTGTCTTTTCCTGACAAAGGCCTATTGTCTCCATCGCAACTCCTAATATGTTGGCCTCCCAGAACCACATGCAAACTGCACATTCTTTAAAACATTGCTATAAAGTCAAAATGAAAACAAGCCAATTTACAATTCACAAACCTCTGTGAACTTTATAAGGAAAATGAGTTTGACCAATTGTTAGAATCAGAAAATGTAACAGATTGGTCATTTGCCAAACTGGTTATCCAGCCAACTGACTTAATGCTGGGAGTCCTCATTCCTGTCCTCATCAGATCATGTCCATTCTTTTCTGAATAGACATTCCCTTTACAGGAAGGGCAAACTCTACACTCCTTGAAGGGCATAAATAGCCTCATCTGACCACGGTGTGCTGCTTCTACATCTTTTCCCATCATGCCCCCTCATATCTTATTGAAGCTCCAGAACACAGAACTGATTAGCTTCTGCAAACATCTCACTGCCATGTCCAAGCTCTGGCACATGCTTTTTCTTTTGTTTGCAACACTCACTCTGCTCTTGCCCACTTGGCAAATGTTTTCTGCAGTTTCAAGTCTCCATTTTCCCAGGCTGCTTTGATATTTCAGCTGGGCTGTCATTCATTCCTACTGCTACCTTTGCACAAACCTCCATCACCAGGAGGACATTTCATGACAAAAGAATTTCTCCACTGAACTGTTAGACCTTTGAGGGCAGGCATCATAACATTCATCTCTGTATACACATGACCTAGCATAGATATTGACACATAGTAGGTTCTCGACAAATACGATTTACCTAGAAAATATTACTCCAGCCATCTGCTGTTTAAAGATAATTCTTTCACATAACCAATTTAAAATCACTCCCTCAGGCTATATAATAAAGAAACATATAAAGACCATGTCTGCATTTTGTTTAAGACTTCTGCTAAAATCACAGTTCCCTTTGTGGTTTAAAGACCCTTGTATAAATATTCATATTACTTATTTCTCTGAGTTTTAATAGAAGGTAAACACCTGTATCTACTGGCCCAAGGCATGCTTCTTTTTATTAGATATTTTATCAGATAACAGCAGGTGTGCACCCTTCTCCCTGCTGCCCCGTCAATTTTTCCTTTACTTGCAGGGAGCTCAAAGCTAAGTTAATTTGTGGATGTGTGTGTGTGTGTGTGTGTGTGTGTGTGTGTGTGTGTGTGTGTGTG